>NC_073693.1:191643321-191958321 GCF_029784155.1 Uranotaenia lowii
GGCAAACGGGAATCGCAACTGCTGCAGCTGGAATACGAAAGGAATCCGTACATTCATCCGGGAGCAGGAAGTGAATTAAAAATCAGTTGAACTAAGAAAACATCACTGACGAACGCACCAGAAGGTATTCCAGAGCCAAGCGAACGCTGCTATTAAACGACAAATGGAACTGTTTTAGAGACACATTAAATCTCAGATGAAATTATTTTCGGACCCAAAAGAATTTTCGATGGTAAGTACAAAAATAAAAAGATAATTCACGCAACGAATGACGACGATGAAAGCATTCAAAAAGTATTGTAATAAACAATAAGCTAATTCCGTGTTTTTCATTTAATAAGAGCTTTGATCCAGAATTCAGATTTTGAATTCTGAAGTCAGAGTCTTTATGAATGGAACGAATGTTTTGGTTGATTTTTTAAAGGATTTTTAATGGCTATCAGTTTCGGATTTTTTAAGTAAAAATGACTGTTTTTACTGTAAAAAAAAGTCTTTTTAACTTAAAAAATCCGAGACTGATAGCCGTTAAAAATCCTTGAAAAAAGAAGTCAGAGTCAGAATTCAGATTATAAATTGAAAATTGTGGTTTAAAATTGAGAATCCCTATGATAAAAATGCTTTATGAAAATTTTGATATTAACTGAAGGCTTCTTGGGGCTGGAGTTTTTTTCTTAATCATAAAAAGGAAGTAAATGCTTTAAAACAGCACAACGATTTTGGTTCAATTTTCAGCTATCGAAGCTACATTTAAAACATCATTCGAGCACGGATTTCAGGAAAGATGAAATGATATATCATCGACCTTGCGTTTGTTGCCGGTCAACACGCTGCAAAGTAAAACAGAAAAAGTATTTTAATTTACAAATATATTCAACATTTACAAGAAAAACTTCATCTTAAACTTACCAATTAAAAGATCACAATTTCATTTCTTTTAAGGATAACATAAACTTCACTGGAACTGCTTCGCTAGATAATGAAAAAAACTGATGTAATGAATGCATGTATTCATTATATTTTCACAATGCCGTTTCTTCTCTTTTTTCATAAGATGTTCTTATGAAAACTAAAAGAATTTCATAAGACTCTTATGAAAAACAATTTTGCACCCTAAAAATCGGCTCATAAGACGCATCTTATGAAAATTATAGTAAGAATTTGCCTTAGTGTAGGATTTGGTTTAAAGGTGTCAGGTGTCCTTTTAAAAAAAAACACTGGAGTCAAAAACAAAACTGACCTAAGCTAGATTTGGATTAGTAAACAAACAGAACCGTTTTATTTGAATAATAATAAGCTTCTTTGTCTTATTTATTTTTCTTATTTATTTCTTGGAAATAATAGAAAATAAAAGCTCAATCTAAACAAACAAAAAAGGACACTTTCATAATTATTCATCAATATTATCTGAAGGTGTCCTGATTTTTTAGGATTTTTTCTGCTTTTTGAGAGACCGTCCCCTGTCATTATTTCTTAAAAATACACTAACCCATGGCTTCGAATAATGTTTTTCTCCATTTTTAATGTAGCAAATATGTTTTTCATCGTTAATTAAATGAAACAGTTACTAAAACGACTTTAGTTCTTAGAAACTATTTATGGAATCAGCGTGAAACTTCTTATTTTTCATGGTTAACGTATAAGATTTTATGGAAAACCAGCCTCCGCAATCTGATGAAACTACAGTTTATTGTTGTTCCACTCGTATGAACTTTCGGTAGACTAAAAATATTTTTTTTGTATTTTACTAACTTCCCAGAAATTTTAACAACTATAATCAATCATATCAAAATTGGGGCAGAATGCTCACAAGACCACGTGTTTTACGCTCAAATTTTGAATGAAGTTTACTTAAAAAAAAACCCAAATATCAAAACAAAGTGCCCTTCTTTTCATTTGCTGACGATAAAAATACGATAACAATGCATATTTGATTATAACAAATTTCGTCCTTTTTCGAGTTAAAAGGTGCACCAATATTCGACTCGAAAAAAATATCTGTCACCATGTTGCCGCGATATCAGACAAGAAATACCTGAAGGCGTTTTACCTTTAAGGATATGTGTATTCTGAAAAGCGAAATTTTCGATAAGTTTAGCAATAATAAATGTTTTTTGCCAAAGTATGGTCAGTTTACAAAAATACGACGAACATGTAATCAAATATTCGTAGTTTCAATCATTACATACCGTATAATCATCACTCCAGTTTGCCTTGAACTGCGGCTCGTCCTTAACAGCTTTTTTGGTCTTCCTTAGGTTCCGCTTGACAATAGCCCAGTATTTCTTAATTGGGCGGAGCTCTGGCGTGTTGGGAGAGTTCTTGTCATTGGGAACCACCTGCACGTTGTTGGCCCTTTTACCGTAATGGCAAGATGCCAAATCCGGCCAAAGCAGTACGGAACAACCGTGTTTCTTCAGGAAAGGAAGCAGACGTTTATTCAAACACTCTTTCACGTAAATTTCTTGGTTGACAGTCCCAGAAGCTATGAAAATGCTGCTTTTCAAGCCACAGGTACAGATGGCTTGCCAAACCAGATATTTCTTCGCGAACTTTGACAGTTTCATGTGCTTGAAAATATCTGCTACCTTTCCCCTTCCTTTTGCCGTATAAAACTCCTGTCCCGGAAGCTGCTTGTAGTCGGCTTTGACGTAGGTTTCGTCGTCCATTACCACGCAGTCAAATATCGTCAGCATCGTCGTGTACAGCCTCTGGGATCGCGCTTTGGCCGTCGTATTTTGTTTATCATCGCGATTTGGAGTCACTACCTTCTTGTAAGTCGATAGTCCGGCTCGTTTTTTGGCTCGATGCACGGTTGTAGACGATACACCCATTGCGGCATCTCGGAGAGAGAGGTTAGGGTTTCGCTTGAAACTACCGGCAAATCTCTTTGTCGTCTCAGCGGCTTCCGGTTTTCGATTTCCCCCCGATACAGACTTCCTGGCTGTCGACAAACGTTCCCCAAACACTTTAATTACATTTGTATCGGTTGATTTGGCAACTTTTAGCGATTTTGCCAGCTTTGCGTGCGAGTAGCTCGGATTTTCGCGATGCACGAGCAAAATTTTGATACGCTGCTCTCCTCCCTTGGACGGCATTTTGACAACTAAAGAGTGCATTCCAAAATCAAAACAGGAACAACATTCTACACACACACACCTTCAAAATGAGGGGTGTTCAGGTTTTTTAAATGCAAAATTGAATGCAAATTTTGACCGTATCACCCTTTAGATGATTGGTATCGCTGTAAATAGCGGTTATGCTTAACTGGTGCGTCTTGTACAGTTTTCCCTAAATGAAAAAAAAACTCGCAACGACCAGAAATCGAACTCGAGTCCTCTGATTATCTCTCCGACACCTTACCAATAGACCAAATCGTCAGGTGAAACCTTAGTCAAGCTTTCAGTTCACTTTATCGAGTTGAAATTGCTGCTAGATTTTATGGCAGAAAACGCTCACCGTGCCCCGATTAATGGTGCTTATACTGTCCCAGAGGAGGTGACTGATTTTCAGCTTTCAGCTAAAAAAGTTATTAAAATGCATTGTTAAACGTTTTTATCTACTTTTCCTAGTTTCAGCCAGTTAGAAAGTAGACATTTTTAGTTTCTGAACACGAAACAATGATGTAACTCACATATTAGAGCTATTTTCTGTGGTTAAATGAGCGTCATTCTTAAGGTGACTATTATGCCCTTATTTCTTCTACGATATTTAATTGGTGTTTTTCGATACAATCTGCTGGCCAGCCAGGAAGCTGCTCACTTCTGTTACATAAATTAAGGCATTTACAGCATCTGTATTAATTTAATTTTTTGAATATAAGCAGGGCAGTATATCTATAAATCTGAAGGTTTCCAGAAAAATCCTGATTTTTTTCATCGGGATGTTCTGTTTCTTGACAAAATCAGCTGGCACCTATTACCTTTGACAGTTAGTTTTCAGGAAAAATCCAAAACAGCAGTTGGCATGGTTGAAAAGGTACAGATTATTTTTGATACAGATTCCGTACGCACAGAAGACCGATTTTAAGGATTAGGTCTGATTTCATAATTTGACAAAAAAAGGCCATAAAATACGGTTTAAAATAGAAAATTGAAACCAAATTGAACACTTTTTTTTTATAAAAGACAGAATTCAGATTTATATGAAGATAGTCCATTAAGCGAAAATCACAGTTAAAATAGCTTCCGAATAGGAGTCAATATTATTTTAAGAGTATATGTACTCTTTTTCGATCGAGAAATGGGCATACTCTTCTTTTTTGTAAAATTGTGTACCGTAATCCGGGGTAAGATTGATCAGGTTTTTTAATTTTTTTTTTGAATATTTTTTCTATTAAGGGGAATGTGTCATATTTCATATTTTCAAAACCAGTACTGGACCCCTATGAACGTAAAACATGGCTGCAGAAATTTATTAGACTATTTTAAATTTGATTCAAAAATCGATTTCGTCTCTGTTCAGAATTTAATGCTTTGGGGTAACATTGACAAGTCTCTATTTTGACGGGTTTATCGAGTTTTCTTGATCATGAAGGATACAAAACACTTTAGTTACATTTACAAATGCTAGTTTTCATTATTACCTTGCTTTTTAACGATTTCTTTTAAACACATTTTAGAAAAAGAACAATAATGCTGCATACAATTAGGGGCAATAATTATAACAATTGCTTAAACGTTTAAGCTCCAAAATTCAATTGAAATTTATCTTCACACATTCCCCTAGGCCCTCTCATTATTTCCATTTTCATTTTTTCTTCAAAGTTAACCATTTGATAGTGTTCCCATCCATTTACGGGTCCAATACGGGCTTACTCTTGAAAAATCTCCTTATTTTTTAAATAACAAAAGTTTATCATTAAAAAGACAGACACCGTCTTAGCCGATTTAGGCTTTACAGACTGAATTGACGTGGACAACTTAAGATTAACATTAAACACCCAGTACCGAGATGGGAATCAAACCCATGCCATCAGAGGACCAGCGATTACCGTCTTACCACGCTAACCACTCGACCACCAAGACGTACGTTTTTGAATGACTATAAAAATAGCACTATAACTATAGGGGAGAATGGGGATACTTGATCCCCTTTTCTTATTTTCACCATATCTTTTTGGAAAAATTTAGCAACTTGCCGTCTTTGACATTTTCAGATAGCTTGTAACTTCAAGTTTCTATGCTCCAAAAATTAGAACGATACTTGAACCCGTTGATGAACTAGAAGCATTTTCGTGCGAGTAAAAAAATTGCGATTTTTCTGAAGTCTCAACGCTAAAAACATTGCATACTTAAAGGCGCTTTTTTTTATAATTAGGAGAAAATTATTTATTTTTGCTATTTTCTTCACACAATTGTTTGATAAATATAAGTTTTTGGATAAATATTAGTAATTTCGTAATCGGCAATCATAACGATCAATTCAGAAGAAGAATATGCCGTTTGGAAGAGGGATCAATTGTACCCAACTCTAGGGGATCAATTGTACCCATAATCAACATTTTAGAAAACTTTTTCTGAAAAAAGTTGAGAGTTTTCCATTGCGTTGAAAATATGGCATTATGAAGTTCATTTTACGCTAGAACGATTGATATATTGGAACAAATATTTTTTTCATAATTTTCCCATGTAAGGAACATTTTAAAGTGAGGAAAAAAGATCTTCAAGTTACATTTTGTGAAATTTTTCAAACAAAGTTCAATTACAATTATTCAATTATTTTGTTAAAAAATTTTAAACTACAAGCATTGTTATTTTGCTTATTTTGGCACATTTTTCTAGAACATTTGATCTTTGTAAGACATTCCAGTTTCGAGATATAGCTAAGGAATCAAGTATCCCCAGGGATCAAGTATCCTCATTCTCCCCTACTGATTAGTCAACACAGAGATTAAAAATATCAGCAGCCTTGCTTGCGTGAATGTGAATTTTTTTCCATTCAGAGTCTTCCGTTTGCGTTTCCTTCATTGCCTTTTCTCACTCAAAAAACTCTCTGTGACTGACAGCGTTTAAAATTTTCTTTCGCTCATCTTCCCATTCAATTTGGCCAACGGTCACAGTCAATTCGAACACATGACTATGAGCTTCGCTGTAAACTCAGTCATTCTAATTTTGAATGAATGGAATCTGTTTAAGAAAAGTTAAACGTTGTTCCCGGCGCAAAGCTATCAAATTAATAGCGACTAAACGATAAACGATAGAAACTTGAAGTCTTCGAAAGAATCAATCTACGCAACAAGATCTTTCATGTTCCATTTAAAAATAAAAGTTTAATCAAAAAGCATGTGACGCTCTCTTATTTGAGTTAACCGCCCAGATTCGCCACACGTTTCAAATATT
This sequence comes from Uranotaenia lowii, assembly GCF_029784155.1. Taxonomy (NCBI): domain Eukaryota; kingdom Metazoa; phylum Arthropoda; class Insecta; order Diptera; family Culicidae; genus Uranotaenia; species Uranotaenia lowii. The sequence goes on from NC_073693.1 coordinate 191,649,660, forward strand.
GGAGTTCTCACTCTGTGCTTTCTTTCTCCGAAAATTTCTTTGGGCCCGGCTAGTAAAACTACCAAAATTAGCGTGGCAATGAACGTGTTTATCATGTAAAAGCTTTTTTAACAAAATTTACATTAAAACCAAATCGGTCACTATTGAAATAAGCTACTGATGAAAATTTAATGCTACCTTTTCGTTGCGTCACATCAGGAACGAAATTCCGACGATGAACAGAGCATAAAGTTATTACCGCAAAACGGGGTAACAACTTTTTCTCGGCTCGGCTCTCTGCCCAAATCACCACCCACCTACCTACTCGGAGAGCGAACAAACACGTTTTGCTGGACGTGCTGCTTGTGGTTCTAGAAATTCAGGAATGATTTTACTTTTAAAATTTTCATATTTTTGTGAAATCTCACAGCGTGAATTGTAGCACCTCACTAGAATGTAGATTAAATGTGCTTTCCAATGAATATGCTTTTGATTGGTCCAAACAAAGTTAAAGCACTGAAAATCCGGGTACAACCTGACGGTGGACCACAAAAACAGATGAAATTTCAATTTGTTAAAAATATCGCCCAAAGTAGTGAACTTTGAAAAAACTCCAGTAAATTCAATTTTTGTTGCATGGAAAATCTAAGACAGCAAAATGTTAGAATTTTAATAGGTTTTGTAGTCATATTTTTTTTCAAAAACTCTACCATCGCTCAAACAGTATTTACAAGCAATCGAATGAAAAGTAGGTTTTACAGACCACTTTTTTTGAACTTTTTGCGACCATTTCATAAAAAAAAAATTTAAAAAAAATATTTCTTGGCTTCATGATGTAGACATTAACTTCAGCTTTTATATGCATAAGACAAATATTTTTTGGGCGTGTAATATATAAACTACAGCATTTTTCCTGAGGCATGTTTTTTCGGATTTTTTCTCTCATGCTGAATAACGAGAAAACTAGTAGCTTTAGCTATATATAATGTTCTAAACATATTTTACTGACATTACGAGGTTTCTTTTGATATAAGTTTTGTTTAGATCGGTTTAACACGCCAAAAGTTATAACGATTTTAGCTTGTAGTGTCAATTTGACACTCCTAGTGCTGATTAGGGTAAAGAAATCTGATGCGGATGAGGGTTAATAAATAGGGACGTTTTTCAAGAGTAAGCCAGTCTAGGACAAAAGGCCAGAAACCCTATCAAATGGTAAAGTTTGAAGGAAATAATTTAAGGAAAATGATGCTAGGGCCTAATGAATTGAATGAAGGTAAAATTTAATTTTTTTTTGTAGTTAAAATTTTATAAGTTATGTTAAAAAATTTATCTCCTTAATTTATGCAGCATCATGTCCATCTTTCGATTTTAATTGTTGTTCGGCCTTAACACACGAATTGCCTTAGTTTATCAATTAAAATTATTTTTAAATATTATGAAGGAGTTTTTTACATCCTTTTTGATCCAGAAAACTCGTGAAAACCGTCAAAATAGATACTGATCAAGCATCAAATCCTATACAAAGTCGAAAACGATTTTTTTTATCAAATTTAATGTCGTCTAATAAATTTCTGCAACCATGTTTTACGTTCATAGGAGTCCAGTACTGGTTTAAAAATATGATACATTCCACATTCCTCTTAACAGAAAAAAATAATCGAGATATATTGAAAAAAGTGATTAATCTTACCCCGTTTTACGGTACTGAAAATATTAAAAAGGTTTTCCTAATGATGTGACGCAATGCTTGAATGGGTTGAATACATTAAAATAACCATTTGAACTCAAAAGCTTTGTCTGATATAGATTTTGTTTAAATAATTTTAATAATATTGGGCAAAGAATATTTTTTTGCCAGCATAATTTCTATAAGTTTTCAAAAACATTTTCAAACTATTTTAGAAATAAAACATGAACAATTAGAGTATTTATCTGTAGAGGAAGTTAATCTTGTGCTTCACAACAACTTTTAAAATGCCATAAATTCAACAGGAGTTTGGCAGATAATATAAAAGAATCGTATTTTAAGCTCCGGAAATATTGTTTACGAGTTTCTCGGCTTTATAACAGAAGTCATAAAAAATACTCCCAAAAATAAACAAAGCTGCAAAATTTGGTGAACTTTGCCTTTTTTTTCTTCATCGAAAGCCCAGCAGTAGGTGTATGTATGTTTGTGTGTACGTATCAACCGCAAGTCACGTGCATTACGCCAAACCCTGCGGTTATCTTATATTGCTTCCCGAAAGTCACAGCGGAAAAGATGACTTCCTTGCGTTTGGTGCTTGGTGTGTAAAGAAGGAAGACAGTGATACAGGTTCGTAACAAATATTTTGCTCTCTACCACTTCTCACTCGCAAAGCACTGGCACTGGCTGTCTCTCCGGGGCGTAATATATTCCTACCTTCATTCATTGTGGGTGAATGCCAAGCTCGTGGAAACGCACATTTACTCCTATTTGCATAAATCGATTTACTCGGAATCTTACCCTTTATTTTCGTTGTTCAATTTCATTTCTTCTGTTACCTACATTCGGGTCACGAGAAGCAGCAGCAAACTCCCGGAAATCTATACTTGTTGGCTGGGGAATGTTCAATGCTTTCCGGCACTTGGAAAGGATTGTCGAACAATTTCCATAGTAAAAGCTCTTTACGGAAAATGCTTTCTTGTCTTGGAAACAAATAAATTTCTGAATGACAAAAGAATCTGTGTGATGATATGCATGAGCTTCATTGGCCAATCACTCACTGTTTCAGCTAGCTCTTTCGATTAACTGACCTTGAACGTTATGAACCATTCGGGCGTAGTTTTGGATGAAATATTTGCGGATGAATCTTTCTCAATACCTTTATATGTGTTTTTTTGTTGGTAGTAACATAACACCAGTTCATAAAAGGGCATGTCATTAACTCTCTGGAGCCACCGTTTTTTTTATCGTTTTCAAACTGATCGTACAGATATCTATAATTCTAACTTTTGTAAAAGTAAAAAAATTTTAGTCTTGTCTTATCTAAATTTACATTGGTACATCATTATCATAACCCATGATTGAAATTGAGTAAATGTTAGTGGTGACGCATAAATTCAGGGGAAAAAATATTTGTCGTTTTCAATCGACATACTTAACCTAGATTCCTGCACAAAATAAAGAATTACGACCTTAAGAAATCTATCTTGTTCACTTAGGTGGTAGAAGCTACCGAACATCACTGTTTTCAATATGACCAGATTCATGCTATAATGGGTGTGTCAGAAAAATGTTGTTCAAATGTTCATTTGAAGCATTTTCATGCAAATCCAACTAAAGAATTTTTTGCCAATCAAATTTCATTTACCTCTTCGTATATCAACATACATAGTCTCAAGCCACAAAATTATTGAAAAAAAGGAAAAAATCAATGTTTTTGTTCCTTTGAAAAGAAGAAAGAAGCCACAAACACTTCAAAATACTATTTTATAGTAGCGAGAGTTTTATTTTCTCGTTTTTATTGATAAGAAATAATTAAGCTACAATTTGTTTGTCTATCTTTTTATAAAATGTTAGCCAAATGTTAGCGTAAGGAAAAAAATAAAACACATTCCAGGTTGGATAAAACGTTCTCATTGACCATGAATAGTTATGAATAATTGAAAAAATTGATTGTTTTTATTTCAAAACCCTGATTAGTACATTTGATTATAGATTGTTATGTATAACAGTGTTGCATTAATGCAACATTGTTATCGTTATGTTGTGTTTCCCTCAACAACGCGTGTTTGTAATTGTAAATTTTACATTTTTGAAACCTCCACCACAGCAAATCAAGTAAATCTTTTTAATAAGTTTACAAAATAGCTATCTAATGATACCATGTACGAGTTGAAGTACTGCAGAAAGCAACGGACCCATTACCGTGTTCTGTTCAGCCATGGTATCAAGTTAATAAATGCTACCGCAGTCCTGGATATATGATACAGAAAATCGGAGCCCATTGCTCAAACAACAACCAAAAGGCACGCAACAATTTGTCGTTATCCCGAACGAGCCAAAGAACTCGAACACCTACCTTCTGTTTGCATTCCTGGCTAACGTTAGAGCTTACAGTTAAAAATTACACCGTTTGCACACACGATCTAAACACAATTAGTTGAATTTAGGCAGTAATTTCATTCGAGTGAGTTCAAAAACCTGCTGATTTACGTTGAGGTATTTCTCAGAGCCATTCAAAATATCACAATTCTATTTAAAGCGACTGAGTAGCATAAAAAACTGTTTGCTATCCCGTTATTTCTTATCACCTCTCCAAGTGCAAAACGACCAACATTAACTTTTTTTTCATCAGCAGCAAACAGCACTCAAAAATATGTGGCACATGAATCAGCACGTGTACATTTCCTTCCAATCATATACATCTGACTACAAACATATGTATGTATAAAGTAGGAACATCCCACTGATACATCATGCACACGGTCATTCCTCATTCCGCGAATATCTACCTACTTCTGACGGCAGAGCGAAGCATCGCTGGGGCAAGGAACGAACAATTTTCTGCTTCTCGGTACGCGTGCTGCACGAAAAAGTCCGATATACATACCTACATATGAGCTAAACATAACATATGGAAAATAAACCTCCGTGTACGGTTGAATGGTACCAAATGTTGAATCGGAAACCAAAAATCTGCAGAAAACAATGTGTAGTACATACAACTGTATGTTACCGAAATAGATGGAGCATGGATTGGCAAAAGTGACACAAAATAAGATCGAATTGTTCAATCACGGCGCACGTTTATATGTTTTTCCTTGCCGGGTACATCAACTGCCGAATTGACATTTGAATCTTCACAAGATCAAACAATTTTGAACAACTGACTAGAAGGATGAGAAATGGAAGAGAGAAAAAGGGGTGGAAGGAGCCAGAAGAAAGACAAGAAATGAGAACGAGAGAAGAGAGAAAAGATAAAAGAGAAGCGAGAAAAGAGATAGGAGAAGGAAGAAAAGAGAAAAGAGAAGAAAGAATTGAGAAGTGAAAAAGTGAGGAGGGAGAAGAGAGATGAGAGAAAAGAGAAGAGAGAAGAGAGAAGAGAGAAGAGAGAAGAGAGAAGAGAGAAGAGAGAAGAGAGAAGAGAGAAGAGAGAAGAGAGAAGAGAGAAGAGAGAAGAAGAGAAGAGAGAAGAGAGAAGAGAGAAGAGAGAAGAGAGAAGAGAGAAGAGAGAAGAGAGAAGAGAGAAGAGAGAAGAGAGAAGAGAGAAGAGAGAAGAGAGAAGAGAGAAGAGAGAAGAGAGAAGAGAGAAGAGAGAAGAGAGAAGAGAGAAGAGAGAAGAGAGAAGAGAGAAGAGAGAAGAGAGAAGAGAGAAGAGAGAAGAGAGAAGAGAGAAGAGAGAAGAGAGAAGAGAGAAGAGAGAAGAGAGAAGAGAGAAGAGAGAAGAGAGAAGAGAGAAGAGAGAATCGACATATTTCCAAGGCTCATGTCTCCATTTCCACGGCTTATTTCTTCATTTCCACTTCTCATATCTCCAGTTAAACATCTCACGCCTTATTTTTCACGTCTCGCCTTACATTGGATATTCAAGAGTTAGTTGCGGTTTTAAACAGCGTTTCGAAGCATACTGGATGCCGCTTTTTTGTGGTTTAATACGTGATACAAAAAGTAAGGTGAGAAAAGAAAACCTTGAAAGCCGTTTATCATACTCAAAACCAAAATCATACCCATGGATCAAGTATGCTCATTTACCCCCTAATGAGGATACTTGATCCCAAGGGCAAAAGTTTTTCAAACTCCAAATGTTCTACAAAAATGTGTCAAATAGAGTATAGCAACTATGCTATAAAAATAACAAAAATACTTTTTGAGTTATTACACTTTGTTTGAAAAATTTCATAAAATGTTACTTAAAGTTCTTTTTTCATCCTTTAAAATGTTTCTTACATGAAAAAAAAAAGTAAAAAAAAAAATTGTTAGAATATATTTTGAACATTATTTAGTTCGAAGAACTTGACTACCGTTTTAAACATAAATCTGTGCTTAGTATCTCAATTAAAAAATATATTTTTTTCTGTGAAATTAAGATTTATAACTTCATCACAACTTTTATTCTAAGAAACTTGCCGTCGTGACCTAGACGACAGCGTGTAATATTTCTAAACCAGAGCCATGCGCAAGGTTGCCGAAAAAAAATTCTGTGTTTTCAAGAAAAAAAATTCTGACTTTCTGTGATTTAACTTAAAAATTCTGTGATGGTTTTCTGTGATGCTATTTCCTTTAATTTGGTTGTAAACTCATGATAAATAGGGTCTTTTTTAAATTTTTGTTGGGATAAATCAATTAACATTACCAAACATATCATATTTTTCTATTTCGAGGTTAGAAGTTTAAACTTTATATTGGTCAAAAAATTTATAATTTTAGAAATCCTTTCAAAACTCAAAAAATTCTGTGAAATCTGTGAATATTTCAAAATTCTGTGTTCTGTGACACAGATTCTGTGATGAAATTTTGTTCAAAATTCTGTGAAATTACAGATTTTTCTGTGATTTCGGCAACCTTGGCCATGAGATCGAGTCTCGGTCATGGCGTACATAGTACTATTTCTGTGGGCTGGTGGTTTAAGCAATTATATCCTTGAAAGATGTACGCTTTAGTGTAAAATTCAGATCTCTTCATAGAAAAATGAAGTATCACTGAGATACTCTATGTGTGTGTTCGTTTAAAAAAACAAACAGTTAGTGCATACATTTAGGGGTTATTTATTTTGCGAGTTTTTGAAAATTTACAAACATTTCAGCTATTGTTGGGAATTGTTATTTTCTGGTATCAACATAAAAGTGGGTTAGCTTCCAACAAGGCTGCCAAAATCACAGAAAAATCTGTAATATCACAGAATATTGAGCAAATTTTCATCACAGAATCTATGTCACAGAACACAGATTTTTGTCAATATTCACAGAGCCGAAGCGTAAACATCGATCACAGTGGTGCCGGATAAGTTTTTCAATTACTGTCCGTCAATTGCATCGTTGATATATGTCGCGAATGACATAAAGATGTTGAATTGACTATAATCGAAACAAAAAAAAGACGACTAATAGCAATTCGCAGTAAATAGAATTTGATGATTTTCTATGCAACAAATATTTTCTTTCAAATTTGTTCATACAACATTCAACTAACGGAATTCAAACCTACCTTGGCACAACAGCCCAAAGTTTCATCGAATGGAAAAAATATGTAGTGGAATTTGGCATAAATTAGGGATACCAGGCGTACTCTTTTAAGAGTACATGTTGTGTAGCCGATAATTGCGAGCTCGACACTCTCTCGGTCTATAGGCCATTCCGAATTGATACTCTCTCTCTATCGTCCTCACTAAACGCATACACACGACGGCTGAGCTATCGTGCCTTGAGCGGTCGTCAGTCTGCAAACGATATTTGGTGAAATAGGTCGCGTGTCTCCCGTTCAGCCAGTGCAGTGTAAATCATATGTTCCACAATGGCGAATCCAGCCAGGAAATTTTTTTATTCGACTGGACGGGAGGCACGGATTTTTGTGCTTTCATATGTGTTTCAATCAGTTTTTATTAGTGAAGTGAAGTGGGTGTCGTAAGTTAAACTAATTTACGGTAAGTTGTTTACTCTTCTAGTATTTGAAAGAAAAGGAGCGAGGGAGGGCGATCAAATTTCTTTTTCTTTACATGGAGTGTTTATTTTATAAATGGTACGTCTCGGTGGTCGAGTGGTTAGCGTGGTAAGACGGTAATCACTGGTCCACTGATGGCATGGGTTCGATTCCCATCTCGGTACTGGTTAACCTTGGTTAACAGTGTTAAGGTTGGAAATCAAAAACTTTGATTTTGTTCAGTAAACCACACTTTTTCCAGTTTCAAGTCGTAGATGGCAGCACTATCTTGCAGTTAAAACCAAATTTAGTCACAATTTTGATTTTCCAGGTTTATTTATGCCCATATTCATCATTTTGAGGTATTTTCCCATCACATTTTTTTGGAAGTTTACGCTGTAGAAAGCTTTTCCGGATTTGCAAAAGAATCACCAGCACAAAAATGTACAACCGCCAAAATTCCTACTCATCTCAACTTCCGATTCAATTGCAAATCATACCAAGAATACTGCTAGCTGTCTGTCCATCAAGCTCCATCGCAAAGTATAACTTTATTCTGATAATCGGTCCAAAAATCACTTTTAGTGACCTTGATGTAATTCTATTTTTTTTTGATTTAGTGATCTTAGAATTTCCAAAGCGTTCACACGGTACATGTATTTATTTCTTGACCAACATCATCCAGCATTCCCTAATTAAGTTGATTCGGAAACGTTTGATAAACTTATAAATAGAGGTAGAGTAAATATCGGTTGGGAACGTTGTAAACTTTTTGAAGACATTAATGTTCGGCGTTGTTATAACTGTTGGAATTTTGGTCACAAAGCTGAGATCTGCAAAGAGTCAATCCGTTGTGCCAAGTGCGGCGAAGGTCACAATACAAATGAGTGCACTGCACAATGTGAAAAGTGTATAAATTGTATAAATCATAATAGTACAGTGAAGTTAGACTTGGAGAAAAAAGTTGATATTTGTCACCCTGCATGGAGTTATGATTGTGAAATATATAAAAGGAAAGCCTCAAATGCAAGAAAGTTTATCGATTACGGCAAATAGCAATCAACATCTGATATATTATATCTAAATGTTTGCGGTTTGCTAAGCAGCCTCGACGAAATTTGCGTAATAGCTCAAGAATTGAAACCTTTAATTATAGTATTAGTTGAAACTCACCTAACGGAAGACTTGAATTCAAATTCATTGAATATAATGGGCTACACCATGATACACTGCTTTTCGCACTCAAGACATACTGGAGGAGTTACAATGTATGTACGGAATGTTTTTAAAATTGACATTGTATTAAATGCATGTGTTGAAATGAACTGGATTCTGGCAGTAAAACTTAATGATGGGAAAAAGCAAATTGTCGTTGGAGGAATTTATCATTCCCCAAGTACAAGCAATGCTCGGTTCTTAGATATTCTGGAAAATACTTGGCTGAATGAAATTGCTATGGATGAAATTGACAATTTCTTTTGTGGAGATTTCAATATTAATTTCAATAACGAGATTGAGTGTAGAGATTTGAGGCGTGTCATGGAGGCAAACAGCTTTCGACAAATTGTCACTGAAGACACTAGGATAACGACTAACAGCAGTACTAGAACAGACTTGGTGTTCACAAATGTGGAAAGTGCTGAAGCGATTATCATTCCAGATTTTCGAGTGTCAGACCATGAGTCAGTCAACATTTATGCTGGATTAGGACTTAATGCTGCCGTATCCGAAACCTACCACACATTAAATGATTGGAGTCGTTATAGCAGAAATTCATTACGTCAGCTTCTTGAGGCAGGATTGCCAACATTGAGATGCGCAGACTTTAATGAGTTAGTAAGACGTATCGATTTATTATTGAAGAATAGTGTTAATTCACTTGTACAGCAAAAAAGAGTTCGTGAAAAACTGGTACTTAATGGTACTGGTTCTGGTACTCAATGGTACTCAAGAAATCTTAGTGATATGAAAAAACGAAGAGACAAACTGTATAAAAAATTCTTAAGAAACAAATGTGAAAGAAGCTGGCATAATTACAAAGCTGTGAGAAATGAGTACTCGCGTAAAATTAAAGAAGCAAAAAATAAATCTATTCAAGATGAACTGGAGAAGAACAAATCTAATGGTAACCTACTTTGGAAAACGATAAAACGATTAATAAGTACAAATGGTGCCAAAGCCGATTCGATTTCATTCAATGGAGTTGAAATAACAGATGAATCTGAAATTGCGCAGAAGTTCAATGACTTTTTCATCGATAGTGTCATGCAAATTCATGATAGTATTCCGGCAAGTTCCAATAATTGCATTGAGCAGATCATTTATACCGGCGGAAAATTTCGCACATTTGAAGCAATAAGCAGTCAAGAGTTTGATGAAATCGTTAACAATATGAAACCCACTGCGGGTATTGAAAATGTCTCTTTGAGAGTCTTCAAAGATTCTTTGCCTTTACTAGCAAATCCGTTACGAGATGTTATAAACACAAGTCTTCGATCAGGGATTGTTCCAGATACGTGGAAATATTCAACAGTTGTTCCTATTGAAAAAGAGAAGAATGCGCGAGAGGCATCACTTTATCCCCTATAAACATGTTGGAAATCCAAGAAAAGATGCTAGAGTTAGCAGTTAAAAGGCAGTTTTTGCGATTCATTGAGTCCGAAGATATACTTATCGCCGAACAGTCTGGATTCAGGAAGCAACACTCAACAGAATCTGCAGTGAATTTATTACTTCGTAATTGGAAGATCAACATCGAAAATGGTACCTACACTGTTGCTGTGTTTCTTGATTTTAAAAGAGCATTTGAGACTATTGATCGATTGCTTTTAATGGATGTGTTGGTAAGAGTTGGTATCGATGGTACTGTTCTTAACTGGTTTAAGAACTATTTAGAGAACAGAATGCAAAGAACAAAGTATGGATCATCTTATTCACGATATAGAGAAAATAATTTAGGTGTCCCCCAAGGTAGTGTGTTGGGTCCCCTGTTATTTATCTTGTACATCAATGACATGAAAAAATGTTTACAGTACGGTCGTCTCAAACTATTTGCGGATGACTCAGTCTCCTACTGGAGCGGTAATGATTTAGAACTCGTTATACAAGAAGCTAATGCGGATTTAAAGAATATTGCTAATTTTTTGAAATACAGAAAGTTGTGTCTGAATCTTACTAAAACCAACTGGATGGTTATCGGAAATCGCAAGGCTGAAGCTAGTACTAATCTGTTTATCGATGGATGTGCAATCGAAAGAGTACGCCAAGTCAAATACTTAGGAGTACAAATAGATGAAAAGCTGAATTTCGTAGCTCATATCGACTACACTGTCAAGAAGATTGCCATGAAATATGGAATACTTTGTCGGATAAGCAGATATATGACTTTCTGGTCAAAAATTATCTACGTAAAATCTGTTATTATGCCACATTTCGACTATTGCGCTACCATATTGCTTCATGCATCAGATACACAAACGAAAAGGCTGCAGAGAATACAAAACAAGATAATGCGAGTAGTGTTACGATGCAATCGATATACTCCAAGTGCTCTTATGCTTGATATGCTGCAATGGTTGACAGTTAAGCAGAGAATTGCGTACAACAGTTTGATTTTCATACACAAAATGAAGAAAGGAATGTTACCATCTTATTTATTGGACGGTCTGCAGTATGGTATCGATATACACAGATACAATACAAGAAGAGCTCAAGATTTTAGATTACCAAACACGAAAAAAGAGATGACCAAACGTTCTGTTTTCTACAACGGACTGAAGATGTATAATAACCTGCCACTGAACATCAAAGACAGTTCGAACCTAAATGTCTTTAAGAAACTGACAATACAATATGTTAAACAGTCAACCTGAAACAATGACCAATCCTAAAAAGGATCATATGGATGTGATGAAGATCTGAAGAAGTATCAGATAAAAATAAAATGTACGGTGATGGACATACGCGGGAGTGAGACAAACAAGTCGTACAGAAATTGATCGAATAATGTAAACATAATTATCCAGAGGATAAATAGTCCCTCCCACTTCTAAAGAAGCGTATGGGGTGGAGGAAGGACCCAAATGGGCCTTTGGGACCATCACAAAAAAAAAAATCCCGGATATTCGAAAATGGGCATGAATTTGGTTAAGATAGTGCTGCCATCTATGGCTTAAAACTAGAGAAATAGTGTTTGACTATTAAAAATTATTAGTATTTTTGAATTCCAACCTGCTTTTTGGATTCAGACTCAGCCCCAAATCTATGTTTCATCATTTTGCATCATACTTATGAATGTTAATGAAGAAATCAAGCAGTTTTATAAAGTTTGATAGCTCAAATGTCAAATTCCTTAACGCTAGAGGAGCATCTCTTAAAACCCCCTTTTAATACCTTTCCAAACCTTTGGAATTCTGGAAAACTCTTTAAAATGCAGTTATCTATTCAAATAATTCGTAGAAGCATTATTGTTCACTTTTACACAGTAAACTTTTAAAAATAATCTTGTTTTTGTTGAAAAACTCAAGTGGTGCTATTCTTATTTCGCACCCTTTTTTCACACTTTTGGTCCTCAACGCCAATTGCTACGTCCAAAACAAGTGAACTTATGCTTGATTTATCCGTTAAGCAATTTAGAACAAACTGTGGAAGAAAATTTTCGTAATTTTCAATCATTCATATTTTTACAAGCAAAACACATAGTGGTGCTATTTTTATTTCGCTCACTGTATATGTTTGTATGCACCTTATACAAATCCACACCGCTTAACCGATCAGCCTGAAATTTGTCACAGTTATGTGTTTGGACCATGGTAAGGTTTTAGTAATAGTTTTGAGCCCCTCCCACCTGAGAAAAGGGACCCTCCCATACAACATTCGTTTTTATTCACACGAACCAAAAGTCATGGCACCCATTTGCCAACCGATTTTCGTTTCCCTTGGCGGGTTTGTTTTCACCATCACCAAGGGATGGGCATTAGAAACGCAAACGACCATCCAGAGTTCGCGTGTACTGGATAGCTAATCAAAGCCTGCTGATGATAGAAAAATTCATTGCAAAATTTTTGGCGGGCTTTTTTCTTTCTACTGTTCGTAGCACGGGTCACAAGCACGTGGTTCTTGGATGAAATAATGAGCCTACATTATGGATGAAAAAATACCACTCGCATGTTACGAATATATTGATGAAAACAATGGTTTTCAAAGTGGTGCTTACTGCTCCTGGAGGGTATTGAGAGTCTACAAGAATACGCAGTATGTAATGTCAATGCAATGATTCATCTTCATAATGAATTGACTTCTTCTGCTGAATAGCTATTTGAACGGAATGCTGAAAACTAATGACCGTTTTTCATAAATTCCAGCTTCTAAAAACCTACCATTTTTATATTATTGGAAATCCTCATAGAGAAAGAAGAAGTTTTCGAATTCAGAGTTATAAGCTGAAGACTGCGAATTCATAGCTTTGATAGCCGTCAAGGAATGTAAATGGGGGGTAAAAAATTTTACATGCATTATCTGGAAAAAAAACAAATCCAACGCATGAAACTTTATGTAATAAAATCTGAGGTTTTAAATTTATACCATTCAATTTCATTGGTAAAAATTCATTTAAAAAAACCTAAATCGAATGATACCTAAGAGATGTTAAATTGACAACTCTTCAAGTCTTTTCAATAATGAATGGGATAATTGTGTCCAAGAGTAGACAAATTGAAATATATCTCAGATTTTTCATACCATGATCAAATGAAATCTTATGTTTTGAATTTGTCTTGGAACATCTTCATACCTGAACATGATCACATTTTCAAAGGTAATGGGAAGTATTATAGAAACATGAAGTGCGGACAAGCGGAAATTGCGAGTTCAAGTTCTTTACGGTGAGCCGATGAATGTTTTTCGAGAAATTTTTATATTTACGGCTTATGTTCTCATGTTTCTCTAATATTTCCCATCACCTTTGAAAGTTATAAAATGAACGTTTTTGGTTCCTAGATGATTTGTGTTTGATAACTTCAAAAAACTTTTAGTGGATCTTTCAACATTCAGGAAAAGTATTGTAAAACAGTGTGAAATTAAACTGCGAAAAGAAGGACACATACAATTGGAGACATTCAAAGTGAGTCTTCAACAAGGTTCAGAAGTCTATTTAGAAATTTCTAAGTAAATCAAACGTGAATATACTATTGTACGGGGAGATCATCTATGTATCTTGAAATGTAGTATAGACTCCAGTAGAGATTTTCGTTAGATGGGAAAGAGGAAAGATAAAAAATAAGAGTTTTAATATTTGAAGATAAAAAATAAGGCCAAATCTATTAAATCTTCATAAAAAAAAGGGTGGGTAAAATTGTTATTCGTGATAGGATGAATAAGCAAACATTGGAAATTGTCACCTCATAACTATGAGTTTTTCAATATTATGAAAACGATAAACGCAATTAATAATCTCAATGAAAGCTTTAAAAAGATTTACAAAATTTACAAAGTTAATTTGACCAAACATGGGTCAAATTTTTTATTATTATGAATACAAAGCTTCTATAATTTCTAGAAGTCAACGACTCATTTTGATTTATATTTTAAATGAACCCAAGCCAGGTCGGGTTAAATCAGCTAGTATGTTCCATAAATGTACTCTGTTTCGATCGAGCAATATGCGTACTTTTCTTTTTGTGAAATTTAACGAAATGTATTTTATTTTTAGAAGACAGAAAATTTAATTCAGTCAATTAAGTTTGTGTTCCTCATCTTATACAAGAAATACCAAAGAAATAAAACTAGAATAAATTACTTTAATATCCTTTTATCATCAATGTTCCCTTACTTCGCAATAAAAAGTGAGTGCGATGAGCGCCTTTGTGTATGCAATAAATCCTCAAACACTTACCAATATGCTCAAAAGCAACTTGCTAACATTCGTACAAAAATTTTAAATAGAGCTTGTTCAAAATAAATATGCACGTAGAACTCTTTTTAAAAAGCTGTAGTTTATTAGGTTTGTAATCATTTCTATCCCTTCGAATAGTCGAGCTAGAAATATTTAACCTGTGGCTGTTCACTTTTAAGAATAAAAAAAAATCCAATTGTCCATACAAGTCAAATAACTTCCGAAAATTAGCAGTATTTCAATGATCTAAATATCTCGTTTTTTGTATAATATAACGTTTCTTATATCTCTTTTTGAAAAAATTATCGCAATGTACTATTTTTGACAGGATATGGTAACCCTTGCATAAATTTATCCGTACATAGTTTCGATAATTTGGAAAAATAGCATATATGAATACATTTGTTGAATATACAGCCTGAAAGCTTATGATTTGTTAAAGTTTTTGTAACTTCATCCAAATGTTCATATCAAAGGACGAATGAGTGTATGTTTCCAAATAAAAAATATCTAAGAGTTTTTTTTTTAAATATGTTTATTCTCATTAGTAAAGTTCTATTAATTTAAAAATAATGTTTCCATGAGCAAAAGCAATTACGTTTGTCTAACAGGTAGATCAAATTTATGTTGGTACATTTTACCAATATACATTTGTGATACACTTCACAAATATATTGCCATACCGTTTCCCACATTGCTGAAAATCAAACCACAACCAAAAGGGAATTAGTATCTAACCCAAGCGTCGATTTCGGTTCTGGTTGATTAATTGGCAGATTTCCAGCATCATCGAGCTACAGACCTACATCGACACAGACACAGCTAGCAAGCTAACCATATCCCCTTGAGCGTTTGCCAAAGTTGTTCTTTGAACGTCTGGGGCTGAGGCCGAGGAAAAAAAACCCGGAAGACATCTAGGGAAACGAGTTTGCCCGCACGCTAAATTGGAACGTAACACGCCTACGCCTTAGAATGTTCACTAACAGAACTTCTTCCGAATGATTTTACGCATTCACACTTCCGGCGAACACGGTTAACTTCTGATTATGTCTTTAACTCAACTTTGGTTATTGTTGTTTGGGGGTTTCCACAGGTAGAATTGAGCATAGAAACTTCACAACGAAATGTAGTTCATTAACTTTTTATACTCCTGAGAGATGTGTGTAGAAGTAACGTATGTGGATGCAGTAGAAGGAATGCTTTTTTTCGTGGAAAATTAGCAATTTAAAGAGATCATCTTGGTTTTATGATATCAAAAATATTTTGTATTGAAGTATCAGTTGGTATCGCAACATCATGCAACATTCTGAGCTTTAATCTAGTGTTTGGGTTTCTGAATAAGGCATTTTCAAAGGCACCTTTAGATTTCATATCATCATTTCAATTCTTTTTAGGCTATCTCGGAAAAACTGATAGAGAATTCATATTTTGATGGTTTTTTAAACATTTGTTTTTCATTGGAAGTTTTTTTTATATTTTTTATTTGTGATGATCTTACGTATAATTTGCGTGATTTTATGTTTTTTTCAGGTTCAAATTATTCATGATTTTTCAATATTAGCCTCAAATAATTCAAAAGAAATATTCTTTTGAATGAGAAATCTGAAATTAAAATTCTAAATGTAAAAATCTAAAAAAAAACTTAAAAAATTTCTAAAGTGGTTGATTTGTTTGTCTTACATTTTCCCCCAAAAATTCTCCGATTTTCACTAAACTCACACCCACCCTGTCGCTGGATTGGGAAAAATTTTCAAAGCAAGTGAAAGTTCCGCCTTATGTTGTGTCAATAACTGGCGCGTGTAGTTTCGCTCTCGTCTGGCTGACTGGCTCGTGACGATGATTTTAGGTAGCGGTTGCTCGAAACTTGCGAAGATAGCGAGATAGGTGGTGGTTTAACTGGCAAATGTTGTTCATTTCGCCGCAATTCAAACCCGGAAGCCGTAATCGTCGAAAATGGCAACGTTCTTCGATACAGTACAGCCGAAAGCTGGAGGGCCTAATCGGTGTGATGGCAGGAGGAAGCATTAATATTTAACCAGTCTCGAGAACTTCCCTTCAACCTATCGAGATTGACTGGGGTAGGTAGGCTTGAGATAGACAGCAGCAGCCATACCAACTCGGTTGCTCATATACGCTTTTGGCGAATATTGCGTTAGTACGCATTTCTGTCAAGCATTTTAATATACGCGAAGATGTATTACGGCTAACAAACTCTTGGCGTTTTCTGGGAAAGTCATCAGCAATGTGCTTCTTCATTGATTGATGACTTCATTCAAGAAATCTATTGCAGAACCTGACATAAATCGATCGAAGTTAGAATTGATTGATAATGGTTTTAATTTCATTCACTTAAAAAAATTGTATTTATTGAAATTTTCAATTTATTTTTTATTTATTATTTATTGGGAATCCTTCCTAAAAGGGAGTGAATCGAGGCAGTTTTCTAACTAATATCGAGTTTAGCTTTTTCAGCATAGGACTGTGCATTTTGTGGAGCTCAACCAAACTAAATCTAATTTTTAAAAATAGTACAAAAATGTTTACTAGGTATGAGTTTTTAAACAACTGTTTTCATTCACTCTTCCAGTGGGACGATCACTTTTTTCATCATCCGCGTTCTCAATATATATTGCCTAACTCCAGGGGCAAAAATATCATAGTTGTTAAAATAAATAACTACATTTCCATCGATAGCTGAAAGCCAACTTCTTCTGTGATTCGAAAATTTTTGAGGTCCTTGGAGCCATAGGGTTATGAGTGACAAAATTGAAAAAAAACCTAAGATAAGCGTCTATTCCAGAAGTGAGCAACCTTTGAAGCAACGGGCTAATTTGAATTTGATTTTTTTGGGCGGCCGCACTCAAAGCAATATTTATTTATAGTTAGCAGAGCTTAACGTCAATTTTCATAACGTCAAACTTTTAACGAAAACAAAACTGAAAAAGGGAAGATAAAACAACTTCATGTGTTAAACGAAAATTCAAAGTTGGATTATACCCGCCGGTACACAACTAAATTTTGATCATTTTTTAATAATTTAAATTTTTTTATCGATTTGAATTTTTTTCGCAAATATTCATTATTTCTAATAGAATAATTTTTGCTTTTCCCTATTATCAAAAAGAAAATTTTTTGAAGTTCCTTCTATGGTTCGTAAAAAGTTTTGAACCATTTTCTAGTAAAAAACCTTTTTTGTCAGAACTGATAGTACAATTTGTCATCACTTCAATTTAAAAGTCTCATGAAAATAAATCAAACAATAACTTTTTTTTAAATCACAGTCTTCGCAGCATTGATTTGGGCGTTGAATCTTCATAGAAATAAACCCCTTTCTCTTTATTTTTGAGCTCCCCGCCCCTGAAAGTATTTTGAAGCAAGTTTGTTCCGAAATATAACGAAAATTGGTAGATCGGAGCCGTTTCTCAGCCCCCTTATAGGCTCTCAATTCTCCCCTGGACGCGGTAGGGACCATTGAACTGACAGAACCACTGCACTAAGTGATGTATTAATTACCCCTTACCAACCCTAACGTGATTTCAGAAAGTAGTGTTTTTCATCGGAATATAAAAAAATTGTAATTTACTTTTCTTTTGAATAGCTAATGATGTTTGAAAATGTACCATCAATTGTGAATCATCGCACAAAACATGCAGTAATTGAAATTGAGGGAAAAAATACCTTACACGAATTATTATGAATTTTTTCTTATGAAAAATCGTTGTTTGCAGAGATTGGCAAGATGTGAAAAAATCAGGTCGATCTTCAGACATAAAATCTCTTAACTTATTGTACCAGGTACATATCCCATCAAAACAGCAAAAAATAAACTTAAACAAAAATTCATTGCCTCTTATAGAAAGAAATTTATTATATATCAACAAGATCAAAACACCTCAATGTGAAAATTTGTTGGTGGCAAAGGGGAATAGATGTCCAAATTAAAAAAAAATATGTTTAGCCTCTATTTACATCAAATAAAAGTTTGTTTTTTTTTTTGGGAAGATGATGTAAGATGCTTTATTTTAATCTAGAAGATCATTTCAATGAAAAAAAAATCGTAAAAATATCTATGGAATTTATTGGAACACAACGAAGTTCAATTTTCTTTTTTCTCGAAATCAGCTTTTATGCACTTATACCCCTTTGACTCCAAGGGCTTCAAATATTTCCCATTTCTTTATTTTCTACGATAGTAAGGGATTCTAGACGATTAAGGCGAACGATAAGCAAAAAAGTTTATTGATTACGGCAAATAGCAAAAACCTTCTGAGATTTTGTATCTCAATGCTTGTGGATTGATAAATAATTTCGAAGAAATTGTTATTGTGGTTGAGGAACTAAAACCTGTCGTTATAGTCTTAGTTGAAACCCATCTAACTGTAGACGCAAATTTGAACACGCTCGATATCATTGGTTATACAATGATTAATTGTCTTACGCATTCGAAACATACTGGTGGTGTTACTATGTTTGTGCAAAATGTATTTGAGATAGATGTTTTACTGAATGCCTATCTCGATATGAACTGGATGCTGACCTTAAAATTAAGGAATCGAAAGAGAAGTATCATCGTTGGTGGAATTTACCATTCGCCAAGCGCAAATGACGCCCGTTTATGGATATTCTTGAAAACCTTTGGCTAAGTGATATTGTAGTTGATGGAATTGATAACATTTTTTGTGGCGATTTTAATATCAACTTTAATAAAGAACCAGAATGCAGAGACTTGAAACGTGTTATGGAAGCATATGGGTTTCGACAAATTGTTACAGAAGACACTCGAAGAACGGTAACCAGCAGTACTAGAATTGATCTTGTTTTCACTAATGTGGACAGAGCTGAAGCAGTTATCATCCCAGATTGTCGCATATCAGATCATGAGACTATAAATGTTTCTGCTGGTTTCGGACATAAAGAATGGGTTCCCGGAAACTATTACATGGTGAAGGATTGGAGTCGATATAATGACAATGCATTTCGTCAGCTTCAGCTTCAGCTGGAAATCCATGATAGTATTCCGGCAAGTTCTAACGCCTTCGTGGATCATATTGTCTGCAATGGTGGAAGTTTCAGTTCATTTGAAACAATAAGTTGTCAAGAATTTGATGAGATCGTGAAAACTATGAAATCCACGGCTGGTATCGACAACGTCTCTTTGAAAGTTTTTAAGGATTCTCTACCGGTACTAGCTAATCAGCTGACACAAATTATAAATACGAGTCTACAATTAGGCATAATACCTTCTACATGGAAGCATTCGACTGTTGTTCCAATTGAAAAAGAGAAAAAAGCACGAGAGGCTAAATTATATCGTCCGATAAACATGTTGGAAATACAAGAAAAGGTGCTGGAGTTAGCAGTTAAAAAACAATTTCTACATTTTATTGAGTCAGAAGGAATATTGATTAATGAGCAATCTGGATTCAGAAAGCAGCATTCAACGGAGTCTGCAGTGAACTTGATACTTAGAAATTGGAAAGCCAATATTGAAAACGGTAGTTACACAGTTGCTGTGTTTCTGGATTTCAAGAGAGCTTTTGAAACGATTGATCGGTTAAAGTTGGTGAACGTTTTGGAAAGAATAGGTATCAACGGAACGGTACTAAACTGGTTTAAAGACTACTTGAATAATAGAATGCAAAGAACAAAATATGGGTCATCATATTCACGATATAGAGAAAATAATCTAGGAGTCCCCCAAGGAAGTGTTCTGGGGCCCATTTTATTCATATTGTACATCAATGACATGAAACACTGTCTACGTTATGGTTCTCTTAAATTATTTGCGGATGATTCAGTCTCCTACTGGAGTGGTGATGACTTAGAGCTCGTTATCCATGAAGCAAATGCCGATTTGAAAAATATTTCTGAGTTTTTAAAACATAAAAAATTGTGTCTGAATCTTAATAAAACCAGCTGGATGGTTATTGGTAATCGTCAAATAAGAGTCTGCCCAGAATTGCTGATTGATGGTTGTGCCATCGAAAGAGTGCACCAGGTAAAATACTTGGGAATACAAGTTGATGAGAAGCTGAATTTCATAGCACATATTGACTATACAATCAAGAAAATCGCCATAAAATATGGGATACTTTGCCGAATTAGTCGCTATATGACTTTCTGGTCAAAAGTAATTTATGTGAAATCCGTGATCATGCCACACTTCGATTATTGCGTTACAATATTGCTTCATGCATCTGACACACAAACAAATCGACTGCAAAAAATACAAAATAAAATTATGCGAGTAGTGATACGATGCAATCGATACACCCCTAGTGTTTTAATGCTCGATATTCTTCAATGGTTGTCAGTGAAACAGAGAATTGCATATAATAGCTTAATGTTTATATATAAGATGAAAAATGGTATGTTACCAAATTATTTAACGGACGGCCTGCAATACGGAATCGACATTCACAGACACAACACTAGAAGAGCACAAGACTTCAGACTGCCAAATATCAGAAAAGAGATGAGCAAACGCTCAATTTTCTACAATGGATTGAAAATGTTCAACAACCTACCGTCGAGCATCAAAGATATTGTGAACATAAACACATTCAAGAAAATGGCAATACAATACATCAAACGGACTGTTTGAAAATATGACCAATCCTGACAAGGATCATACGATGAAAGTGATGGAATCTGACGAAGAATCAGATGTTAAATTGTACGGTGATGGACATACGCGGGAGTAAGACTAAATAAGTCGTACAGAAAAAGAAAATTTAAAGTAAAATAAAATTATCCTCAGGATAATATGTCCCTCCCACTTCTAAAGAAGCGTAGGGGGTGGAGGAAGGACCCAAATGGGCCTAAGGGACCATCACAAAAAAAAAGGCGTACCGTAAACTAGGAAAACATTGATCAACATGGAATTTTTACAGATAATCATCATTAACTAAGTCTGAAGTTAAAAAAAACTGAACTGTTTACTACATTTGAAAGCCTATATATTGAATTACAAAAAAACAAGATTCGGTTTTTGTTAGAACATTTTTTATATTAGGCCTAATGTGTAATTTAAAAATCTTAAAATTTCTAGTTTTTCAAAGACTGATAAACAAACATCTCTCCTGATCTAATTTAAGCATTTGTGAGCAAATTCAACAATCAACAGGCTGATTTCAAGAAGTCCGAAAAATCGGAGCCGATACCATCCGGTGGGAGTGGGGTTATTGCTGTTGCTGCTTGCCCCGCCAGCCGTAGGAGAACGGAACTCGACGCAGAATTTCTTTAATAAATTCAAAACTATTTTACTTAAAACGAGTTTTTGTATTCTAGAAAATTTAGTTGTTTTTGAATTACAAATACCATTTTGTAACATTGATCCCGAAGAAATTGAGATTTAAAACACCTTTGGACACTACAACCGGTCTTATACATTGGCAGAGGTTTCCGTGTCAGTTTGTTCAATTCGGTATGTATCTATTTTTTGTGTTTAGTTCAAGTATCATCTTTTTTTGTCATGTCTTCTCAATTTTGCACAAAATATGTTATTTTGAACCGCATTAGTATTTTATAATCTGTATTAAATTTCACCAATTTCACCACTACACGATCATCATTCGCAGTATTAGACTCGCGTTTGTAAGAACCGTTTTACCACTTCCGCCGGCGTCTCAAAGACTCTCTTTTTTTTGGGCCTCAGGGCGGCACGCTCATCCACAAAAAACAAATCGCAGGGAATATCGGTTGAATGAAAAGAAAACTCCCTAATTTTACGCTTCTCTGCTTACACTGCTTGCCCCCCACTTCCTTAACTAAGGCTAACCTGTTAGGGACCTGGCCCTTACTTATTTTTATTTATTTTATTTACATAGTATTCCGTCTCACGACATAACTTGACGAACATAATTCTTAAAATTCACTCGGTTCATAGCAACCGTTCTCCAATTTCTTGGGCACCCCGCGTTCGCCAGATCACGCTCCACTTGGTCTAACCATCTCGCTCGTTGCGCCACCGCTCGTCTTGTTCCTACCGGATTCGTAGCGAACACCTGTTTTGCAGGACAGTCGTCCGGCATTCTCGCAACGTGTCCCGCCAAGCGTATCCGGCCAGCTTTCACCACCTTCTGGATACTGGGTTTGCCATAGAGTCGCGCGAGCTCATGGTTCGTCCTTCGCCTCCACACTCCGTTCTCCTGTACGCCGCCAAAGATGGTTCTTAACACTCGTCGCTCAAATACTCCGAGTGTACGCAGGTCCTCCTCGAGCAATATCCATGTCTCGTGCCCGTAGAGAACAACCGGTCTTATGAGCGTCGTATACAGGTTACACTTCGTGCGAGGGCTAAGTCTTCTCGACCGCAGTTGCTTGTGGAGTCCATAGTAGGCACGACTTCCGCTGATAATTCGCCTCCGGATCTCACGGCTGGTGTCATTGTCTGCGTTCACCAGTGAGCCGAGATAGACAAAGTCCACCTTGCCCTTACTGCTGCTGACGAAACCTCGAGGACTGATGGCGACCTCGATAGTTTTTCCTGGAGGGATTGCGTTCCAGGACGTTCGCGACTACCTCCGCCTCGGCACAAAAGGGCTTACGTCGTGGGAACCCCGGTAGGACGTTCTAGGCTACCTTTGCCTCGGAATAAGACGGCTTACGTCGGTGCACCAATGCGGCCTAGCGATGGGTACCAAAAACAATGGCTTGCCTAACAACGACGCTGGAAACAAAGGCTTTTAGCCTAAGCCAAAGGTCCAACCTCGTGTATTTCTCAAACAAGGGTCTTTGGCGGTCCACTGGTTTACCCGATGTCTTTATTCACACCTTTTCTAATACTCTTCACAGTTCACGACATCCAAATTGCGCGGGTTTGCGCGATTTTTTTTTTCAAATAATTTTTGATTTCGTCAATTTTCATATGATATCAAACACTTTTCCGGGACTTGCTGGTAGGGAACATAAACAAAAACACTAATTTGTAATAAAAAAAAAACAAATAAAAGATTTTTCAAAGCATTGTTTGTGATCTAGCGGCTAGGCTGGCGTGAGTCTGGTGGTATGCCAGGTGTACTAGGTTCGATTCCCGGTATCGGCAAGAAAAATTTTGGGTTCGAATCCTAAAAGTGGCCGATAGGTAAGATGTGTTTCTTCATGTAACTGACTGTATAATAGGAATGTTCAATCAGTTGCTAGCTGGCCAGGTATATACACGGATGCCGGAATACCTGTAACCCAGATAACCAGAAGTCGTATTTTATTTCATAGATTATATCGTATAGAATGTTATTTATACTCATTCTACACTTACAATGTGCGGTCCATGCATATTCTTTATCGTATTTAAATGCATTGCATGCTTTTATTACGACAAGAAAAAAGACTCGTATTAATGTACATATGAACTCGGCCTTTGTGTACGACAATTCGCAAAAAATCTGTGAAACGACCGATATACGGTGATCAGCCGTGACTGAGAGATTTTGTCGTGCTATGCATAAAATAATTAGAAATAAAAAACGTATATAACTGCATTGATTCGTAATAATGTGCATGCAATCGTATACCTATAAAAATTAATTCGCATGTCTAATTTTCGTAAAACGTATTTGCTGGCAATCGTAAAATAATACAAATAAGTTCAATAAAATCGATTATGATAATGGGACATCGATGATTGGAATCGTATTAAAGGAGGCTTCAAAATGTTGGTCTATTTTTAGATCCTCGATGACGTGTTCTACGATTTAAAAGATTTTAGTTATAGAAATATACGATTTGCTTTTAGTTTAATGCCTTTGAAGCAAGTCCCCTGGAATTTATATATTCCAGATAGCGTCGAGGAACCATCATGAGCTGCAGATCGTATGGTCGGGGGATCAAGTCCAGGTACTACAATAACTTCTTGAACGTTTGAATTGAATTGTAGGAAATAAACTTGAATTTGTTTTATTTTTTATTTTATGCTTCTTTAAAAAGAAATTTGAATTTGACAGCATAATACGCATTTCTTTGAAATATTTTCTTTTAATTCAACTGAGGGAAAATGAGATCCCTGCACTCAAGTCGCAGAAGACGACCAAATAAGTCGTCAAACTTTCCATATTGTTACGAAAAATGTCGTATTTAAAGATATTTCCAATCGCATATTGAGCAAAGACCTTCAAGATTACAACCGCAATCATGTATATGATGATTTAAATTGTCACAGTATATTCCAAAAAAAAACATGGTAGTCGAACATCATGATTCGCATGACAAATCGTGCAAATCGTAATTCAATAGAATCGAAATTAAGAATATGTATGCTAATGTACCTATATGGCCTCCAAAATGATACGTATATACTGGTTTTGCTGCATTATATACGATATGTTTACACGTTTATTTGCACGTATATTTGTGTTGCAAATTCGAAATACCCACCAAATGGTTGTCTGGGAAGTAAACTAGCCCACCTGATTGATTCGTTCTGCCAAAATATATCTTACATCAACACAATGCATTCACTCCATAACAGTTCATACGAAGCTATGGGGTCCTGGTAAGGTGCATTGGAGATTTGTGGAACGTTATAATCTAGAGAATGCAAGTGAACGCAATCCATGCACCCATGGTGGATAACCAACATACATACATACATACATACAAAAGATTTTTCAAAGCGCTGTATACTGTCTTTACAATCATCAATGTTTATCTTTTATATTCAAATTTATTTAATTTCCTTCCATTGAAGTTTTCCATTTCAAATTTTCATATTTAGTCACATAAGAAAGTTTTATTCATAAATTAGACTTAGTCTTAGAGTTTGTAAAGTAATTCTATCTCATAAAAATACTTAAGTTTCGACAGCTGCTACAGCCTATAATTAAATCAAGTGTTAAAAAATGACCGGTAAAGGGTGCTAAATTTATTTATGATTCAAATAAACATTTACATAAAAGTAACCAATGAAATTTAAATTTTGAGTTTTGGCCAGGTTTTTGGGTGATACTCCTATGTGCGATGGTGTAAATTGAGAAACAACGTGTACATCATGTTTTAACGATCATAAGAGCTTATTTTCCGGTGCTCAAAAATTATGACGATTTCGTCCCTTGAGAACCTATTTGATTTTTTTTAATATTTCTTTGAAGACAATCAGGAGTTTTCTTTTTTGCTGGAAAACTAACACTATAGAAAGTACAAAACTCTTCGTTATGAAAAGTTATTTGAGAAAGTACGTATTTCCTTAAAAAAGGAGGGGTGCCCCGGATGCTGTAAAGTAGATCGCTGGTAAAATTTTACAAGTTACAAGTTTTTTGTCAATTTAGTATAAACGTTCATCGATTGTTAAACATTGTTTGATTATTCAAAAAATAATTTACCTTCGATTTGTAGGTATGGTCAAATGAATTTGAAAGTTGGTTTCATGTTCATAGATCGAGGAAGAAGATTTTCCGAACGCATTATATTATGCTACGCCACGAGATAAATAATCTAATGTATATTTTTCATATTAGCATCATGGAGCATCGGTGCAATGCGTTTCGTTTCGTTTCGTTAATGTTGAGCACGATTCCTCGAGCACCAGGAAACGAAAATCACCGTTCTAACTATGCTACTGGGCAGGATCCGTCTCGGAACATTCTCGGAAATGCGACAGCAGATGTGCGACGACATTTGCGACACAAGTCCCGGCGTATGCGATTATCGCTGTCATCTCTAAGCATTGCCGTTTGTTTTTTTTTTTGGTTTTTGCCATATGCTTATAAAATTTTGCAATTTTAGACAGAATCCAGCACTCACCAGGTTCGGATTATGTGAGGACTGCAAGTGAAAGGTTAGCACTTTGACTGCGACTTAGATGAAGAGATGGCAAAAATGGAGAAAACTTTATTGCAAATCTGTGCTAATCCACTTCGGAGAAGAGTTGCTGGAATGGTATAAAACTATTGACAGAAATAACCTGCATGCCAGCTCAAAACTATTTTTATATAAACCCTTTATAGAGTTTTAATCGAATAAAAATAACATTAAAAAATGTAGTGGCGCAATTTATCAAAACTTTGTAAATTGCAGATTCTGTTAATCCGTTTTACAAATTGTCCTGTTCCATCTCTGCCTTCTTCCGAAAACTGACAAGTGTAGGCACTTTTGTGCTAGTAATAATTAATAATTAATAGCACCAGACAGAACTAAGATCATTTCTCATATTTCCCTGATGCTGACAATTCTTCACGGCGATACATAAATTAATTAGTCTAGAACGGGGCACACACTTTCCGAAAATAATGAAACCTCAAACACTGGCAAGAATTGCATCCGACAACGAGAAGTCGAACCAGAATTTTGCCCAAAACCCGGTGCAGCATCTGCAGTCGACGACTACTTTAGGACAACGTCGACGACTAAATATGAACGCCCGCTTTTCGTTTCGGATCTTTCTTCCTGTGACGCGGAAGACGGGAAAGGCAGAAAAGCCAGGCCACGACGACGAAGGCAAGGGCCAAGGCGAAAATCATTTGGAAAGATCGTTTCGTTCCTGGACGAAAACGTCTCTGTGCGCTGTGTGTGTGTGTATGTGTGTCGGTGTATTTTTCGCAAAGTACATCAATCTTCGTTCCCGCTTCTG
The DNA here is from genome assembly GCF_029784155.1 of Uranotaenia lowii. Lineage (NCBI taxonomy): Eukaryota > Metazoa > Arthropoda > Insecta > Diptera > Culicidae > Uranotaenia > Uranotaenia lowii. The sequence goes on from NC_073693.1 coordinate 191,676,696, forward strand.
GTTTGGCTTTTCTTTCGGTTCTTTTTCAAAAAACAGATGCACTTTACCGTTGAACACTGAGTTTGCTGCTTAATCTTGGGTAATTTTGAGAAACTTTAATTAAAAAATACTATCGTCTTTGCTCAGCTACATTATGCATCCATACGAATTTTGGTTGGCCGGGAGGACAAATGTGGGTAGCAAACAGAGCAGCGCATAAAATATACTATGTTTGAAACTATCGATAAAATAGATATGACCCATTCCAGCGTGACGTCACAACGTTTGGAAAACAATGGTTTGGTATATTGTTTGTAGATTTTACAGTTCATATCGCACATTGAAAAAAATTAGACCCCTAAGTTCAGAATTTAATTCGTTACAATTTGAAATCAAAAGTGTTTTTATTGAACAAATGGTTATCGAGATATAAGCAAAAGAAATCGTGACGACACAACGCGCCTCTTTTTCCACTTTTCGGTTTTTTGTACAAAACTGCATTTTTCTGCTCTCCTATTCGAGCAAAATTTATGAAAATGTGAGAAAAGTATCTTTTTATTACAACCAATAAATCAATGATTTTGGTTTTTTCAAATGTTGATTTAAATTTATTTTAGAGCAATTCAGTTTCGTGATGTCACAACGCGCCATTTTTTTAAGCAGGGTTTTGCAAAGCGTTGTGACGTCACGAAATTTTATGGTCAGCTACATGAAATAAATCAAAATATAATCTTAAAATTAATGCTTAATTTACTAAAAATGCTCAAAAATTCAACAAATGATGTGATTTGAATTTATTTGTGCGATTAAATTATTTAAAAAAAACTTATGCTCGGAAATCTTTATTTGTAAAAGCGTTGAAATATGTTTCTGAATCTTTCTGCAAAGAAAAGGAAAAATAAATGATAGTTTCAAAATCTTGCGATCTATTAAAAGTTAGTTAATGGACAACAAAGTGCTTAAATCAGCCGACTTATAAAAAGCTAAAATAGATCCCAGGCCTAGCACAAAGTGCAGTGCTAAATTTGGGGGATCGAACCACGGAAATAGATGGCCTAAAATTTGTATGGAATTATGAGAATTTTTTCTTGGAAAAAACATTAACGCCCAGTTTTGCTCATTGCATTCATTATAGTCATTAACAAAGCTTTCGTTATGATATACAGTTTATCCCAAGGTCCAATTTAAAAAAGTATTATGGTAAAAAAACATATTAAATTTCAAAAATAAGCTTCTGATGGATTATATACCTGTTTTGAAGCTTATAAACTGTTTTATGATAACTATAATCGAAATGCGTTCCTCAGGTAAAATATTGTTATAATTTAAGCTTTAAAACCCTGAAATTAAAAGAATAATCGGTTAATAAGAACCAACATTATTGATGTAAAACTGTTGAATAGGTTTTTTTGTTCATCCCGAAAACATTCTGCTCAATCCTATACAAACATAAGGTTTGTTGCGCGACCCCTTAATCTGGCCCTAATTTTGCATGGAACTTTGTGCTAGTAGTATTTTCATATTTTAATTTTGTTATTCACTAATCACTTATCACTAATCATACTTCCACGGCCAGAACTTATGTCTGAGTCCCAAAGAATAATAAAAGTATGTTATAATCCTTCTTGTCTTTGTTTATGTTTTTCATAATTTTTACCTAAAAATATTAAAATGATCAAAAACATAAAACGGTTGGGCCTACCATGGAGCAGAGAACGCGTAGACATCTGGAACACAGGAACAGAAGAAACGTGGACCACCGGTACCATACGTTTCAAATGGGCAATATCGTTGGAAGCATTCTAAGAAATTGCTCCTTGATGAAGAAACCAAGTGTAATGTAAATCAGCTACTCCAATTACTAGGACTATCCTCTAGCGGCTGGAAATGATTTATTTTGTACACAGAAATCACAATACCCGAACAGAAGCATCTTGTAGAATTTTATGAATTAAATAAAAGTATTTGAAAATTTAAAAAAAATCTTAATTGGATTGTTTTGGATTTCAGTGTACAATCATTTCTGCTCATCGACCAAGGATAAAGCGCCTTTTCTCGCTCTTGAAAATTAAGAAGAGAAACAAAAACATTAGTAGAAAATAAAACCTTTAAAATTCTCGAAAGGTTTTTCAAAACTTTACCCCAATAACAGAATTTGGCTAACCTTGAAAGTTGTCCACTAATAATAAGCATTTATATTTTTTATGTAATTGTACTTAATAAAAATTTTAATGTCATCGACAGGAAACTGACGTGTTTTTCAGGCTCCTGAATTTCAGTTTGTTTCATAAGAGAATTTTTTTTTATGAAAATTAAGTTTAATCATCGTTAAAATGCCGATTTGGAAGACCTAGAATGGAGCTATTGGTATGGGTGACAGGCCAGTCAGCCGGACGGTCAACAAGAGCGAGCTAACTAGCATATCAAGCAGCGGAATGTAGGAGGTTGTAAGTCTAGCGGAACATTATTGGTCCAATCTGCAAAACACAAATGGTTACTCTTGGGGACCTTTCAAACCTGAAGCTAAGTATTGAATATTTTATTTACTTTTCAACTACTGAAAGGCTCCTAACTAATGAAAGGCATGAGCAGCTTGATTCCTGTCTGAAAAGTTCAATCTTTCGTGGAATTTTAATACATACAATTTTATTCTAATATCAAAGATATTTCTAGAACTTAACCTAATTCATTATTTCATTTTCATGATCTATAATTTTAGATTTTAAAATTCTCACTGATAACTGAGAATGAAATACATACCTATCAAAATGGAGGCTTTTTAGAAAATTTAATGATCATTTTCTTAAAACAAATAGCTAAGTCTAATTAACGAGGTCAAATTCCCTCTGAAGCACAATTGTAGAATCTGACTGATCATAGATATGTTTACCAAATTTTTCATTGAAGTAAAGACTAAAGCTTGATTTGGGAATTTTTAAGAATATCAGGGAAAATAGTGAGGAAATTATGAAAGATTTTTGTATAGAGCTACATAACTTTCTGTATTTCAAAAATTGTTAAAATAGATTTAATGTTTGTTTAAAATTCTATGTTTCATAAAATTAAAATACTAATGCATTTCACAAAATTCCTTTCGATTATATCAAACCTCTCGAGTTTGTTGTTCACAAGCCTTACTGTTAGAATTAGGAAAGAATGTAAATTTAAACCTCTGATAAATTTGAGATTTCTGGATAGATAGCGTTCAGCCGAATTATAAATCTTGCAATTGTTTTATTCTAAATGAGGCATATGTTAGTTACACGTCAATGAACTAAAAAAAAACAGCGAATTTAATTACTCATGAAAAAATCTAGCACCTATTTATTTTAAAAACAAATATCCTTGTATTATTTCTTATTAGTTATCACAATAGTGCCAGTCACATTTTTTTGGATTTTTCAAAAATATGATCCTTTACTAAACACTAGAAGCATAGGAAAATAGGTTTCGAGAACAAGATCTTTACACATGTCAAAAGTGTTTCCTGATCATATCCCTTTTTCCCACATCCGCACCAAAATTTTTTTGCTAGGATGCAGAGGTGACCTCGGTCCTAAAGCAAAAATAATATATTCAAAGATATCTAGCTCTTAAAATTTTGCATATAAATGCCAACGGACAATCCTTTAACAAACCTTAACACCATCTACTGACAGAAAAGGTCAACATTTCTCGATAATTGATTTTTTCACTTGTACCCCTCGTTCCGGGGGGCTTAAAATGCACTGTAATATGCTTTTAATCAATTTTGGAATACTTTTGCAAAATGCACTCTGACATACTTTCACCAATTTTTGAAAAAAAAACTATGCCACTGACTCAATTTAATTGAGAACCTCACTCGTTTTTGCGCATTCAGATTCCTCAATAAAAAAAATCTTCAATTAAAACAGGTAACTAATTTGTATTGCATATCTCGTTGAGCCTGATCATTGATTCCAAATTCCAAGGAACAGCGCTAAGGATATTGCGATTAAGGGCCAAGATATATTATACAGATTTTTTCCCAAGATTTTAATTTAATTTTTAAATTTATTCAAATGCTGATAAATTTTATCTAGTTTTATTAAGATGTTTAAATCAAAATCTTAAATTTGCTAAGCTTTCCGGTTTAAATGTGAACAACTAGCAGCCACTTGAAAGCATGTGATAAATATGATAATTTAGAAATTAAAAACTTTTAAAATGATTTAATATTAGGAAGTGCTTATTCGTTTTTTTTCAAATCAGCCATTTCAATAACAAAAAAGCAAAAAGTAATGTTTTCTAACACTCCAATTAGATTTGAAAAAAAAAAATCAAATCTGTCCACGTGCACATCCGTGGACGGGGGTTGGGATTTGCCAAATTTCCACGCTTGTCCACGGCTGGGAGGAGGGGGTCTAAAATCTCATTTATCTGTCCAAGTGGTATCTGAACAGCCCCTAAGGAAAAAAAGGTTTGATTAGCGATTGAAGACTCTGATAGCGAAAAAACGTGCTAATTCTTGAGAGCCAAGACCACGTAGAGAAAGACCTCAGTATGTTTGTCGTGCAAATGAACCCTCAAACTGCTAGTTATTTCCGACCGTGTAATATAAATTGGTTTTTTTTCCTTAGCGTGTTTTACTAAATAGTTGCATTTCTGCCGCAGCATTTGATGGTGGCGCTTTTTGATTTTGTCCGTCGATTTTCCCTAGAGTTCCGAATCTTGTAATGGATAATTTTTGCCTAAAGCATAAGTTTGATTTCTTTCATCCTTTTCTCTTATTTTCCTCTCTATCTATTGACTACTAGGACGTGGCCGGCGCCGTTATTGATGTATAAAGAGAGAGCATCAGTTTTGTTCATTGAGAATATGCTGTCAATCCCAGACACGATTCTTTTGACCTCTGGACAAAATTGATGGCCTCGGTCAATCACGGAGTAGCAACCATTAGTGATGTAGAATTCGTTCTACTTAGCCACGCCTGCGGTTATGGAATCCGAAATGTTTAAGTATTAATGATGACGTAATAAAGTCTAACACAAAAGTATCAAATCAGTTTCAGTTATAGTTTAAAGTGGCATTTCGGGTTCAATGACTTAAGGTGGATGTGAGTAGTCAATCAAGCTAAGCTAAGCTAATTGTACTTAATTAAAATTTTAACTCTAGATTATTGAAATCTATATGTATGCTTCTTTTTATAAATATAAAGTGGAATTGCAAGATATGAATAGCAAAGTGCAGTTAACGTGAATAAAATTTAGAAAAATCTAAGACTTGATTAATAACAAAAAGACATTTACTTTTAAAAAAGACCTCACCGCACGAGTAAAAAATATTTAAAAATACAAAAGTAAATAAAAGGATACTTATTGTATCTTCTGTTCGGATCAAATGGACTGTATATCGTTCAAAATAAAAACGCGTCTGTTACGTTTAACAGTCAAAGAACAAGTGATTTATTGGGAGAAAAAATACAATGGTATTGGTATGGAAAGCAAAAAAAAACTTGGTATAAATTTCTCTCTATCGGGAAGGGTTGCCGGAACTAACATCCTCCCCGGCGTTGAAATGGACGATTTCAAAATGCAGGATGACACCATTCCTCCTAGGTGTCCAGCGGCAGTAGACAGATCTTCTTAACAGCTCTCGTTGTAGTTTTTCCATTGGGCAGCTGAAGGCTAACCACACGAGTGTGGCCATCCTTACCAGGAATCAACTCTTTGATGCGGGCCATAACCCACTGCAGAGGTGGAAGATTTTCGTCGACCAGCAGCACCAGAGATCCTTCTTTAAACGTTGTATGTTTGAAGTCTTTTTGACGCTGTTGGAGCTTATGTAGATAGTGGGTCATCCAGATTTTCCAGAATTTCTGTTTGAGATCTTGCAAGAATTGCCAGCGAGAGAGCCTGTTCGCTGGGATATCTTGATACGACGGTTCGGCGATTGCTTGGAATTCCCTTCCTATCAGGAAGTGCGCTGGCGTTATCGCACGGATATCATTTGGGTCGTCAGACAGAGGGCATAAAGGACGAGAATTCAAAATTGACTCTATCTGGGCGAGTACCGTTGAGAATTGTTCGTACGACAGGCAATGTTCGGCGAGTATCAACTTGAGATGCGTTTTAACTGACTTCACGCCAGCCTCCCATATACCACCAAAATGGGGACTGTGCGGCGGTATGAAGCTCCATTGAATCCCTCGTTGTGTGGTGAAATCGTTGATCGTACGTTGATGTTGCTCCTCTAGGAACAACGCAGCCAAACGTCGTAGTTCGTTGTTCGCACCCTCGAAATTTGTAGCATTGTCAGAGTAAATTCTTTCTACTAAGCCTCGGCGACTGACAAATCGGTGCAAAGAACCAAGGAACGCTTCAGAGGTCAGGTCGGACACTAATTCAAGGTGGATGCATCGGGTAGCCATACATACGTACACACAGATGTAGCCTTTCGTTGTCTGAGGGCTTCTCAACTTGGTAGTAGCACGAACCTTGAACGGTCCAGCGAAATCGAGGCCAGTATTCGTAAATACTGGTGCTGGTTGGACACGGTAATCTGGTAAGTCTCCCATAAACTGTGTGGATCTTTTCGGTTTCAAGCGGTAACATGGTACACAATCATGTACGATCTTGCGTATAAGATTCTTTGCCTTGAGGGGCCAGTAGCGCTGCCTGACGATGGCTAAGAGACTTCGTTGTCCAACGTGGAGGTTCGTAAGATGCAGATGTCGTATCAGTGTTATTGTCAGTGGGTGCTTATCTGGCAGTAGTGCTTGGTGTTTATATTCGTAGGGTACTTGTGCGTTCTTCAGACGACCACCAACGCGAAGCAAACCATCATGTGAATCAATGAACGGACTAAGATTGAGGAGCGGGGATTTTACTAATCTGTCGGTTCTTATTAACTTGATTTCTGTTTCAAACATTTCAGCTTGGACAAGTCTCAAAATAAGGGTTGACGCTCGTTTCATTTCGTCAGCTTGCAATAGACCCTTGGTTAGCGTTTTCTTTCCATTGCGGATGTAATCACAAAAACGCACGACGTAAGCCATAGCCCGATGAATAACTGGGAAACGGCTAATTTTATTAAATAGTGGCAACCGAGTGTTTGGTAGCGTCGTCAGGAAAATGTTACCTTTTAATTCAGGCAAATCTTCGTCTTTTATCGTAAGCGGTTGTTCAATGTCTGGTTCAGTTGATTGAAGACTCGGTGGCCCGTTCCACCAGAGTGTGTGGGCAGCAAGATCTTTCGGTTGAACACCACGAGACAGGCAATCTGCAGGGTTCGAAATCGAGGGTATGTATTTCCAGACGAATTGATCGCCAATAATCTGAATGTCTCGTACTCGGTTACTAACAAATAGAGCAAGAGTTTCAGGTGGTTTTCGGATCCAACACAGAACTATTTGGGAGTCACTCCACAATATAATACTTCGGACTTGAATTTCGATCGAGGTCAATAGTTTAGCTGTCAGTCGAGTTAGCAGTTGAGCTGCCATCAGTTCGGCACGTGGTGTCGTAATTTGCTTCTGATTGCCAGTCTTGCGGGGTAGAATTCGTGCTTTGCTACATATCAGCTTCATTTCGGCTACTCCATTGTGACGTATCAAACGAGAGTAGAGACAGGCGCCATACGCCAAATCCGATGCGTCCGCAAATCCGTGGAGCTCGATAACCGCTGTTTGTTCACCGAGAATCCATCTGGGGATTCTAACACCATTCAAACAATTCAGTTGGTTGTAGTAGTCGCGCCACAGTTGCCCAATTTGTTCCGGAACCTGTTGGTCCCAGTCAAGATTCAGATTCCAGAGCTCCCTCAGGATCAGCTTAGCTGCAGTAACCGCCGGGCCCACGAAGCCCAACGGGTCGAAGATTTTTGCTATTTGGCTCAGGATTTCTCTTTTCGTTGTTGCAGGTTCGGTTAACTTGGACAGGACGAACGTGAAATGGTCTTCAACGGGGTTCCAAGCTACACCAAGCGTTTTCATAATGACGTTGATGCTTGGATCTTCAATTTCGATGCCACTTTCACGTTGCTCCTCAGGAACATCCGCCAGAAGTTCGATACAATTTGAAGCAAATTTATGCACACTGAAACAACCTCTCTTGAGTAGTTTGACGACTTGGTTCTTCAACTGGATAGTTTCTTCCAAAGTGTTTGCTCCCGTTAGAATATCGTCCATATAGCATGCTTTCTGTACAATCTTTGCAGCTAATGGATAGCTTTCTTGTTCATCAATGGCTAGTTGACGCAGTGACATGGTAGCAAGAAATGGGGATGATGCTAGACCATATGTTACTGTCAGTAGATCGAAGGTCTTCAAAGGTTGGCTCTTATCCTCTCGCCAGAGGATTCTCTGATAGGAAACGTCATGTTTATGCAAGGCAACTTGCCGATACATTTTAGGAATATCAGCGGTGAATGCAAATCTGTGCGATCGAAAGTTCAACAGGATAGCGATCAAGTCATTTTGCACAATCGGTCCTATCATCTGCGTTTGGTTAATCGAGACCCCAGAGTCCGAAGAAGCAGATCCATCGAACACTACGCGAAGCTTAGTGGTCGTGCTGGATGGCTTCAAAACGTAGTGGTGCGGTAAGTAGAAACTTGGAGTCTGATTTACGTCGGCTGTTCGATTCTCCCTCATATGCCCAAGTGCTTCATACTCCTTCAAAAAGTCGCTGTATTGCTTCTTCAATTCTGGTGCTTGATCGAGACGTTTCTCTAGAGCCAAGAATCTTCTCTCAGCCATGCGTTTTGAGTTGCCCAGTCTATTTTTGTCGTCATTGAAAGGGAGCCGAACAATAAATCGTCCCTCAGAGTCACGTCGGTGTGTTTCCTCAAAATGTCGCAAGCAATCTTGTTCTGTGGTCGAAGGAGGGAAAATATCGTTTCCAAATGACTCAATTTCCCAAAAACGGTTTACCAATCGGTCTAGATTTTCTTCGGTAACGGTGGTACAAAACGAGTGGACGACAGAATTTGCTTCAATGGGAACGGAACCGCTTAAAACCCAGCCAAATTGAGTCTCTTGGAGTACAGCGGAACAACGAGGAATATGCATCCGACCAGACTTCAGCATGTCGAAAAATACCTCCGCTCCTAATAACATGTTGATTTTACCAGGTACATCAAACTCAGGGTCCGCAAGTTGGAGGTCGTTTGGCAAACTCAAAGCAGCAGTTTCAATTTTCGTCAACGGAAGATTGCCAGTAATTTTGGGTACCACAAGCAGCTCAAGACAAACAGAATAGTTGGCGATACGAGATTCCACCTTCGTATGGACTTTGGAACGGACCTTCGTTTGGATGTCATTCAAACCACTAATGCTGTACTTAGCCGGAATTCTTTTCAAAGCCAATAACGTCGCAAATTGTTCAGTCACGAAGCTAGTATGAGAACCCGAGTCAAGGAGAACACGACAGGGGTAGAGTTGATCGCCTTTGCCATGAACAAGAACCATTGCTGTCGAAAGGAGAATCTGCCTGTCAAAATCTCTCGGTTGGACGCAAAAATTGGAGCGGTTCATTTCATCGTTGTCATCCCTCGACGGTTGTTCGGGTTTCGGTTCTTCCGATTTCGTAGACGATGTTTCACCAGCAGGCCTGCTGGGCTTCTTGAAACCATCATCAGGGTGCAGGAAAGTATGATGACGTTTCTTGCATTTCTTGCACGTACTATGGGAGGAGCAATCTGGCGATCTGTGACCTTGCAGCAAACAATTAAAACAAAGGCCACTGCGGCGGAGGGTAGCGTATTTATCAGACAAACTAGCACTTTTAAAATCATCACACTCCCAAAGTTTGTGACTCTTCGGACATTGAGGACATTTGTTGTGAGTTGCAACCAGCACACTTGCCTTTACTTTCGTTTCTTGGAAATCTCTTGTAAGTCTTGAATTCTTGATAACGGGTTTCATTGGAAGTCGAATCTTTTCTAATACTCGGCATCGTTCACGAAGGAATTCAATGGTGTCGTCATAATCTGGCAACTCTCCAGCAGTTTGAGCTAATTCCCACGCCTTTCTGGTTTCTGGGTCAAGTTTTGAAGCAATGCGATTGATGAGCATGCATTCGCCTAAGTCACCCATAGGTAGTCCGAGATTCCTGAGAGCGTCAACGTTTTTTGTACAGGTATCTATCAGTCTTCGCAACTCAATTGCATTTTCATTAGTCAGAGTCGGGAGATTAAAAAGTGCATCAATATGTTTGTCTATTATCAATCGTTTGTCCTCAAATCTGTCTATCAACAAACGCCAAGCTGCTGTATAGTCGTTGTTGTTTATAATTTCCTGGTCAATAATACCGGCAGCCTTGCCAACAAGTGAGTTCCGTAGATGGTACAGTTTTATAGCAGGGGACTCAAAACTGTATCGGCTCATGACAGTTTCAAACATTGAGCGAAACGCATACCAATTCTCGTAAGTACCGTCAAAGGTGGGCAATGGTACTTTCAGTGGTGGTAAGTGTGTGCTGGTGACAGGAGTCGGCAATGCCATCGCAGAGCGAGCGACGTGCTCTTCGTTCCTCGTTAGATCGTCAATCAGTTTAGAAATCAAAATGAACGACTCACCGTGTTGCTGCTCAAATTGGACATACGCTACCTCCGCTTGCTCTCGGGTCTCATCGTCGACGTCTGCTTCGTAAATCCGCTGATGGTGTGCGTTGTACTCCGTGTACACATTCTCCACCGCTCGTAACTGCAACTGAAGGAACTGCTTCGATTTCAAGTTGGGATTCGGATTCTCGGCACTATGCAGCAAACTCTCGTACACGCGATTCAATTTATTCTTCACTGCATTCAATTTGATCCACATCACTTTTAGTTCTTCGCCAGTTCTCTTACTTTGCACTTTCTTCTTTTGTTTTTCTTTTTGTTCACTCACTGTGCCCAAGGCATTTTCAGCAGCACTTCCGTTCGTTTGCTCTCCCACACCAGTGGGGTTTTTTGTCGGTGTGTGCATCATTTTGAAGCCGAACACACTCAACACTCAAATCCGGGTTAACTCACTTTTCGGCAACACTTGCACACACATCAACTAAGTTCCCCTCTCCGACAAATAACCACACTATCACCACTGGTATAGTGAGCAACACTCAAACACTGAATTACGGCTTGGCCGTATCGAATCACAAAATGGCGGTCTTTTTCGCACTGATCGCCTGTCGCCTAAAATGGCGTCCCTCTCCCACGAAAATTAATAAACTTCGGCTGATTTACAGCCTCACTGATAAGCGCCAATAAAAAACCCAGTCGACACTCGGTCGTCTCACTATGGCTTCACTTTTCAACAGTAATCGATCAATATTTGACCAATTTTCGATTTATCGAATCTAGCTGTCTCGCAGCTGATAAACTCCAATTTTACAATTGTTGCGTCACTTTTTTTTTCCGAACACCAATCGACTTTTCGTAGCCGGCAAATGGCGTCACTATTTTCAATCCACGCTTTTCGGATAGCAATCAGTCGATCGTTTTTTCACTTCCGGAGGTTCAACCGATCACCAAGTCCGAATCACTTCGCGTTCCAAGTTTTCCGCTCGATAACTTGGTCAAGTATTCCGAAACAAACATCCGGGTCGAAACGGACCAAAAATATGTATCTTCTGTTCGGATCAAATGGACTGTATATCGTTCAAAATAAAAACGCGTCTGTTACGTTTAACAGTCAAAGAACAAGTGATTTATTGGGAGAAAAAATACAATGGTATTGGTATGGAAAGCAAAAAAAAACTTGGTATAAATTTCTCTCTATCGGGAAGGGTTGCCGGAACTAACACTTATCATTAAGCCATTATAAGGCTTCTTGGCGGTCCGCAAATCAAACTGAAATAAGCTTTTCCTATCGTAGTATGCCAAGATCACCACGGCTTTTGTCCGAATCGGGAAATCTACTTTCAGCACACTTGCATGAAGCGACCATCCATTGTTCAATCACCATCGAAACACCAATTTGAATTTTTATGCTTGAAATTGATTTTGGCAGTTCTTCATTCAAATAGATTCTCCTGCTCGTAACTCAATCAACACACGTTTATAACTGAATATGACAAACAGCAGCCCCAGCACACAGTTTTTGAAATAAAATAACTTCCCTCCCTGATGCCACAAACTTCCTTTTATTTGCTCAAACCACCTGCTCCCGGCAAATTTCGATACACCCATGAGCCAGTTTAACCTTCCTAGGCCGTTCGCAAAATTTTGAACAAATTATTTTTCGCCTGTTTTGACTAGTAAATTGATTTCGTTCCACTAGTCACACATCTTGACCGATATTTATGAATTTAGATTCATTTTTTAGGTAATTTAATCAAAATTTAAAATTTGTAAAACTTAAATGGATTTGACTTAGCAGATGACCTATAGAATGCTTTGAACAGAAAAAAGGCATAATTTTAAAATTCTTATATCTTCAGTATATGTTGGTGTATTAAATTTTTAAAATATGTTTTGAAATTGTGAAAAATAAATCCTTTTAAACATATATAAAAATTTATGGGTCCCATGGGAGTTTTGGTCGCGATTTTGGAATTACGGAAAAAAAATTTTTACTTTTCAAAAGAGGTAACATTTTTTCTTAGCAGCGCTGTATCTCATTCATAATTGAACCGATTTTCAAAATTCAAATTTTAGTTCAATTTTGATAACATGATTATCATTTTCACTGAATACACATAGTATCTCAAATATTACTGTTATTCGTAATACGAGAATGAAAACAAGAAAAAAATCGTGAATTTCGAACCCATCTGTTATGATGCGCTCATTTCTCATTTTGTTATCGTGATTTCTTGAAACTTTTCATCAAACCTGCCCACTTTTTATATACCCAATGATAGATTTTAATCTCTACAATCGATTGATATGCTGTTTATGTGGTTTTTGAAAAATTTGTAGCAACGTTTTCCGAATTTACTAAAAGAAATCAGAATTCGTCCAGATTTTCAAACGTTTTGTAGCAAGCAAGCACAACCCCCCGGGAGAGCTTAAATCGAACAAAATCCATGGCTCTCTCGGCCGTGCTCTCGAAATCTGCCCTCCTATAGCAGACTGAAGGAATCGCCCGCATGGCTACGTAGGGTGGTTTGTGCTGATACGTATGAATATTTTTACGTACCTATTTCATAGCTAAGTCATTGTCTTCATCATTTTGATTGTTTTTCCGCTTTTCAAAGTTACAGAGACCTAGTTCAGAATTTATTTTATCTTAAACACATAGTGTGGTTTCAAAACGACACTTAATTTTATTTAATTCGGAAGCGCGTGGATATTCTTATATTAAAAACAATCAAAACCAATATTACAACGATTTAAATCTTTAAGTTTATAATACTATAAATATCGAGTTTTAATTTACATGTGAAATAAAAAATAAAATATACGTAAAAGTAGTTTAAATCATAATTTGAACTCTTCGTGGCATTATAAGAATTAAAAGAAGCTTTGAATGAATTAGTAATTGCCATATCAATTTAAAAAAAAAGTGGTGTTTTAAAAGGTTAAGACATTATGTTCCAGAAAATTGTCGTATTGCATAATATTTTGATCAACATCTTTTGTTTCAGTGATATAATTTGAAATAGACATTCTTCATTAACATAAGTGTGATTTATATTATTTTACTCATGTTTTCTTCAAAAATATTCATAATTTTAACTTAATATCAGGATTCAGAAAAAAAAATTTGAAAAAAAAACTCCAAATAAATTATAAATAATTTATGATTCAAACTTCAGAAATAATTTTATGGATTCATAATGCTGTGCTTTGAATTGTGAGATCTAAACTAGTTTTTCGAATTTCATTATTTAAATTTTTGATTTTCCAAATATGAATTTTGCAATTCAAATTAACATTTTTCTAAGAGTTCAGAATTGGAATTTATAATGAATAAATTAATGATTGAAAACTAAGACAAAAGAATTGCTGATTCTTAATTCTAAATTCATAACCCACAAAAATCAGAATTCGAATTTAAATTTGACAGTTTCGAATTTAGTATCATAAATATGAAACTAACAATTTTTGAGTACGAATTTTCAATCGTGAGTTTGTTCTTTTTCGAATAAGGGTTTAAAAAGAATGGAAAATTGTGGACTTATAATTCAAAATTCACCATTGGAAGCTTAGTATTGTGAACAATTTTATAATTCCAATCTAAGAGTTTTGAATTCAGAAAAATAAATTGTGAACAAAGAAATATGAATCGTGAATATTGAATTATTTATTCTAAAATTTTATTCATCATTCGGATTTAAAGTTCAGATTAGTTATCTGAAATATAAACAGCAAATCTTATTTTAATACGTATGGTTATGAAATAATTCAAAAATTAACATCGAAATCATCCACACTTGTGTAAAAGTATTATGTATGTATGTAAATTTTATGTTACAAATAAAAATCAAAGAAGATGCCACCGAAATTATTTTGCAAAATGAGGATTCTTAAAAATATCTTAAAACATTTCTGAACTAGGTCTCTGTAACTTTGAAAAGCAGAAAAACAATCAAAATGATGAAGACAATGACTTAGCTATGAAATAGGTACGTAAAAATATTCATACGTATCAGCACAAACCACCCTACGTAGCCATGCGGGCGATTCCTTCAGTCTGCTATAGGAGGGCAGATTTCGAGAGCACGGCCGAGAGAGCCATGGATTTTGTTCGATTTAAGCTCTCCCGGGGGGTTGTGCTTGCTTGCTACAAAACGTTTGAAAATCTGGACGAATTCTGATTTCTTTTAGTAAATTCGGAAAACGTTGCTACAAATTTTTCAAAAACCACATAAACAGCATATCAATCGATTGTAGAGATTAAAATCTATCATTGGGTATATAAAAAGTGGGCAGGTTTGACGAAAAGTTTCAAGAAATCACGATAACAAAATGAGAAATGAGCGTATCATAACAGATGGGTTCGAAATTCACGATTTTTTTCTTGTTTTCATTCTCGTATAACGAATAACAGTAATATTTGAGATACTATGTGTATTGAGTGAAAATGATGATCATGTTATCAAAATGAAACTAAAATTTGAATTTTGGAAATCGGTTCAGTTAAGAATGAGATACAGCACTGCAAAGCAAAAGTTCAAAAAAAGAAACTTTTTTTCAGAAATTCCACGCTAGCGACCAAAAATTCTATATGACCTTCAATTTTTCTATATGTTTAAAAAGATTTATTTTTCACAATTACAAAACTTATAAAATAATTCCAATACATCAAAGCAATAAGAAGATATGGGAATTCTGAGAAGACGTTATTTTCGGGGGTTTTTTCCATTCGGAACAGAATCCAAACGTTCGGATAAGTTACATCAACTGAAATTTTATAGATTCAGAAACTAGAATAAATTTTCTAACTAATGAATGTAAAATCATGAAAATCGGTTAACATATATCATCAGGGGAGCGCGCGCAAACTCTCGGGTCATATTGACCCGAACGGCTTATGTGTAACTTTTTTTTTTCGGCTTGCCAGTTGTGGCATTTCCGGTGGTCACCGGAAGTTGCTTTTTCTACAGGTTATGTATCTTGTGGTTTTAGTAATATGTTCCAAATTTCATATTTTTCCGATTTTTTTCAAAAGAGCTATGACGATTTTAAAGTTCGCTTCGGGTCATATTGACCCGAACGGCCTAGGAAGGTTAAAGCTCATCCACAAGCCTATCCACAAGCCGATTGAAAACACCTCCGCCGACTCCGGCAACTCGTTTAAGACATTTTCAAACAACTTATCACAAAAATTATATTCCAAACCATCAAATAAATAATAATTTTCACGGACCACGGAAAAAACTCGAGTATATCCCCATGTTCTGCTTCTTTGAAAAAATGTTTTTCCATCCTTTCCGGCAAAAGCTAGTGAGCATATCAACACTAAATTCACTTAACACCTTTTTGATGTTTCGGAAGTTAAACCGCATGTAAATTAATAATTTCGAAAAAAATTCGCGAACGTGACGAAAAAAAACGCGTGCTCTCAAAACCAGTCAAAGCCTGCTTCCTTTCATATTTTAATTTTGTTATTCAGTTAAAACTCTTCGTGGGATTTAATGTGTATACGGGGTTTGATTTGGATTTTCTAGCAACATTTTTTGAGTTGTGTAACCGTTGGTCACAAGTTATGCTTGTGGTCTCCGACCCAAGTATAAGTTAGGAGCATTTTCAATTTAACCCGTTTTGCAAAACAAGTCAAGGGCTGCAATCAACTGTGATCTAATGTCGATAGGTTGGTGTCTTCGCTGGCAAGGTCGACATTAGTTACAGGGGCACACTCGCGGGGGAAGAAGTGTATTCCCAACGGTGTGAGCCAGGGTGTTTAAAGGGGTTGAGATGCAGATGGCGCACCAGTATCCCTTTTGACATATCAAACTATTTGTCCGTTCCTTTTTAAATTCCTATCCGCATAGCCTCCAACTTATCAAATGAAACAAGAGTCATTCTTTCTGGTCGTGACTTTCGAGTGAAGTAGAGTGCGCGCCGTTTTTAGTAATTGTAGGTTTTAACATGTGTTTTTTTTTGTAGAAAGTGAAACTTGTTGAATTTGTGGTTTATTTCTTATAGGAAAGGGCACAATTGTTAGCTAATACTTCGCTCAAGGCAATAAGCCAACGAAAGGGATCAGAATTTGTGTGTGATTTAAAAAGTTCTGTTACGGTTAGTAAAATCGTGAAACTTAACCTAGAAAGAATTATTAAAAGCGAATTATTTATAATTATAGTCTAACAGTTAAAGTAAAATATAAGGGCTAACAAGCAGACAAAACACAGAACAAGAAGGAGAACAAGTTAAAAGCAGAAAAAAGGTAAAATTTGTTAAAATAGTTGTTAAATGTTATTTATAATTACATGTGTCAAGTGTGGAAAAATATGGCTTTGAGGGTGTGTCTAATTGTTTCGCCAGGTCCAGCAAGGGCCTTTTTTCTCTTATTCGGACAAATTCCGAACCAGTTTCATCCATAGGGGATCTCGGATCCAAGCCAGACGGGTCAGCGGTAGCAAGAGAGCACGTGGTCAACACCTATACTGACCAGGGTGCACGGCAAGCGAACACCAGGAGCGGCCGTTAGCTACGATCGCAATCCCTAGAGTACTGACTTCGTCTAGATCCGGGCCCGCTAGATTCTCAAATCAGCATCTCGCCAAAATATGAACCCTCGGATTTGAGAATACCGGTTAAATGCATGCCATCGAGGGAAGTGCCCAGCCAAGACGTCAACATTAAAGAACCCAACACACGCAAGTAGACACATGAAAACCCTAAATAAAGCCATGTATATGTATTCAAAGAAGTTAGATGGGTTCAGATCTTCCTAGAGAAATAGCTCACTTTTCCCTAAGTTTCACTATATTTTATACGCGTAGCGATTTCGGAAGGAACACAAACCCCTCGTCACTGGAAAGTCGATCAATGGTTTGACTCTTCCTGACACCCCTAGAGTGAAAGTTCCATTTCCCTATAACGGGTACTCATTTGCATCTCTTTGCGGGGCAACATATAATGGGTTCCTGTTGGTGATATGTTTCCTCTCCTAAAAGTGGGTTAAGGTACATTCACAGATAAGCGACCTTGAGGTTAGCAAGACTAGTTTAGTCGAAGGTTACAAATTGGCGCCCAACACAATATAGTTGAATTAGTACATTTTTCTCAATTTTTTTAAAGGGAGGCGAGAAAACAATTTATTGTTTTACAAAAAAAAAAATGGATGTAGAATTCGATATTTTGTATAAACATTTGGCAATCCATCATTTAGATAGAGATGAGATTGTGCACGAACTTCATATTCGCGATTTACCGTTTACGGGAAACGAAAACCGCGCGGCGTTAGCGAGACGATTAAAAATTCAAATGGCACAAGAGAGAGAACAGAATGTACGAAATATCCAATTTTCACGGTTAGAAAGATCTGTAGAGCGAGAAATTGAGATACTCGATGACAAAATAAACGCGATAAAGGAAAATTTGGCTCATCCGAGATCGTATGAAGGTTCCAAGGAAAGTCTTAAAACTAAACTTGCACATTGTTTCGCACGCGCGAAGTTGTTATTAGAAGCAGCAGAGGAGGATAACGACCTTGCTGATATCGATAAATTAATCGAAAACATTCGATGTACATTTAACACATATTTTTCAATATTGTCAATGCAAGGCCAACAAGAAATCATAGCACAAATTAACCAATCTTTGGCATCATTGACGGTAGCTAACAAAGCATTTTCAGAGCCGTCATTAAACGATAACCCTCAAGAAGGAACATCTTCAAATAAGAGCTCAAAACGAATATTAAAGTCATCAGGAAATATTATACCACCACAAAGTACTCCGAACAATTTTTATTTTCCCACTGGCATGCAACCAATGGCGTTCCCATGGTTTTGCAATCCACTTCAAATGCAAATGTGGGCTAACCAAAATATGATGCACGGTAGATTTCTGGAAAATTTAGACAGAGGTCGACCCAGCGGCCAACAACCAAAGAATAATAGCATACCGAGCAAAAGTTCTGATTCACGTCGAAATAATAAAAACCCGCGTAAAACATCCAAAATCGCGTATGAGACTAGTACCGAGTCGGAGTCAAGTGAACAGGACTCATTTGAGTCCTCGGATGAAGAAAGGCGTATTCCGAGGAAGCGTAAGCCGTCGCGACTATCTCATAGGGGCCGACCAGTGTCAGAATGGAAATTACGGTATTCCGGGAACGATAAAGGACAGGCATTAATGAAATTTATTCGAGAAGTAGAATTCTATGCTAATTCTGAAAACATGTCTAACCGCGAATTATTCCGATCCGCGATTCATTTATTTGAAGGGCCAGCTAAAGCGTGGTTCATGACAGGTTTTGAAAATGAAGATTTCACGTCGTGGAAACAATTAAAAAGGGAATTAAAAAGGGAATTTCTCAGCCCAGATCATAATCACAATGCGGAAATACGGGCCAGTTCACGAAAACAAGGGTCACGTGAGAGTTTTCAAGATTTTTATCATGAAATGCAAAAGATATTCAATTCATTTACAAAACCAATGACGGAAGGAAAGAAATTCGAAATTGTTTTTAGAAACATGCGGTCAGAATACAGAGGGCACGCAGTTTCCGCCGACATTGATAATTTAGTCGATTTAAAAAACTTCGGGCGTCGCCTTGACGCGACGTATTGGTACAAATACTCAGCAACGGCTGTAGAGGGAAACACGCGAGCGAAAAACGCACAACTAAACGAAATCGAAACGGGCGCGAAACCGAAGATCAAAGGCTACCGAGAGCCAGCAAAATCGCGAACGTTTTATAATCAGAATCGCCAACGTCATGAATATTCGGATGACGAATATAATACTGCTAGTAAAGTGAATAATCCACCTAGAAAAGACACACCAAATTTCATGAAGAGTATCATAGATAATTACAGACCATTACCAGAAGGATTTTGTTTTAATTGTCGGTTAAGGGGCCATCAAACCCAAGAATGTCGACGCCCACCACACCAGTTTTGTAGCGTGTGTGGATTTATGAATGTTGATACAGAGTCTTGCCCATATTGCGCAAAAAACGCACAGAAATCTGGCCCCGAGGGCAGTCAGATCGTGCGCGAGCAAAGTCCCTCCCAGTAGACGAAATAGTAGAAAAATTAACCAATTTAGGGTATAGGCCAATAAATAAGAAAGAGTATCAAGCGGAAAATATAGAAATACAAGAAATAATAATAAATCCAAATAATGATGAAAGACCATTTGTTAGAACGCTAGTTTACGGAAGGCCTCTGGTAGGACTCCTAGACAGTGGGGCAAATGTAACGGTTTTGGGAAAAGGTGCGGAAGGTATGATACAGGATTGGGATTTGAAAATACTTCCTACTAATATTACAATTAAAGCAGCTAATGGCCAACAACTGAACGTTAAAGGGTCTGTCTATATTCCAATAACGTTTAATAAGAAAACTAAGATCATAGAAGCAATGGTAATACCATCATTACCGAGAAATATTCTGTTTGGAATGAATTTCTGGAAAACATTTGGCATTCGCCCAACATTAGAAGATCTTGAGGTGGCAGAGATTAAGGTAGAAGATTCCAGTGAAGTTCAGCCAAATCCACACACAATGGAATTAAGCTTAAGAGAGGAGCGCGAATTAGAGGATATTAAGAAGCAGTTCAAGGTAGCAGGTGAAACATTTTTAGATACTACAACTTGGATGAGTCACCGTATTGAGCTAACGGAAGAAGCTAAAAAGCTCCCTCCAGCTCGCGTGACCCCGTTTCCAAATTCCCCTAAAAGACAGGAACAAATTAACTTAGAATTGGACAGAATGTTGAACAGTGAGATAATCGAACGCTCATATAGCGACTGGGCGTTAAGGCTAGTGCCAGTAGATAAGCCAGATGGGGCTGTACGCCTCTGCCTGGATGCGCGCAAGCTCAATGAACGCACGGTGAGGGACTCATATCCGCTCCACCATGCCGATCGCATATTGAGTACACAGCAAAAAAAGTGTTGCTATATTACATCAAAAACGTGCACATAACTTGAGTTGCAAAAGGTCTCTAATATTACATTGTTTTGATGTAATTACGAAATGACATCTTATTGATGTAAAACAAATTACATCAAAAGTATGTATCGAAATGAACAAATTCGAGCACGATTATAGTTTAAAGTATCAGTATCAGTATTAGGGAATGGAATGAGAATTAAACTGAGCAATATATTCAAACTGTTCGCAAATAATTTATTTAAAAATATAATCATTCTGTTGCATAATATTCTTGTCCTAAGTAAGAACTGCCCTTTATGGGTCGTCCGGATAGGAAGTACTCTCTCACTAATTCTTTAAAAAAACAGGTTCCCAAACATATCCAGCAGAACCGATTGAGGTGGAACTATGGAAATCCTGTCGGAACATTGCACTTAAACTTCTTTCATTGCTGACAATTTTTCATCGAAAATGTAACCATTTCACTAAGGCACCGTATCAGTAATATTTTAAATTCGGGATTCCTTAGTCTTAGGAAGAAACAGCCAGTGCGTGTTTTCTATCCGTAACAGCTCTTTCCTAAAAGAATAAATTGGAAGTGAGCTCTTTGAGGATAATCAGATCGGAAAATATACTAACCTTTTCTCCGGACAGTTTCAAATCTTTCTTTCTTTTTTATTCTTGCCGATGTCCTTGGTCAAAATTGCCCTGGAGATAAAAAATAGGAAATGATACATTGCTGAATGGTTTTGCTAAGTTTTTTTGAGAAGATTGATCATACTCACCAGAAAAACAAATGTTCCTGAGCCTTGCAAACCTCCACCAACTTTTTGATACGTTCAGCAAATCGATTGTCAATTTGGATAAACATTGACTACTTGATGTAATATAACATCGCTGGTTGTGATATTACACAAAAAGACTTGCTGACATGGTGTACACAGAAAAGATGTAATATTATAACGATAATACAAAAAAATACTTCGGTTTGCTAACATCTTCATAAATTACATCGGCCAGCGTTACATTTTTTTTTGCTGTGTAGGTTAGGATCAGCCAAATTCATATCCACAATTGATTTGTCACAAGCCTTCCTTCAAGTTCCCCTACACCCAAAATCTCGTAAGTACACCGCATTCTCAGTGGCAGGTCGAGGACTGTTTCAGTTCCGACGAATGCCCTTTGGCCTTGTGAACAGTGCTGCGAGTCTGGCAAGACTTATCGATAGAGTGTTAGGATTCGGGGTTCTTGAACCAAACGTCTTTGTGTACTTGGACGACATTATAGTTGTCACAGAGACGTTTGGAAAACACATGGAAATGTTAAGAGAAGTGTCAAAGCGCCTAAAGGCCGCAAATCTTTCTATAAACTTAGAGAAGTCGCATTTTTGCGTCGCTCAAGTTTCATATCTAGGGTACGTACTAGGTCCAAATGGATTAAGCCCAAATCCGGATCGAGTATCTGCCATCGTCAATTATGAAAAACCTAGATCTCTAAAGGCTTTGCGAAGATTTTTAGGGATGTGTAATTATTACAGAAGATTTTTGGCCAATTATAGTGAAATTGCCAAACCATTAACAGACCTTCTAAGAAGCAAGCCGAAAGCAGTTGAGTGGAATGAGAAAGCAGAGGTAGCGTTTTGCAAAATGAAGGAATCGCTCATTACCGCACCAATACTTAATAATCCTGATTTTCAAAAGCCATTTTCCGTTCATTGCGACGCCAGTGATTCAGCAATTGCTGGCGTACTAACGCAAGAATATCAAGGTATAGACAAACCAGTAGCATATTTTTCACAAAAGTTAACACCCACACAACAGCGATATTTCGCGACTGAAAAAGAAGGCCTAGCGGTCTTGAGGTCGATCGATAAATTTAGATGTTATCTGGAAGGATCCAGGTTTACAGTTTATACAGACGCGTCCGCATTAACTTTTATCATGAAGAGTAACTGGCGTACTTCATCCCGATTATGTCGGTGGAGCATGGAGTTACAACGTCATGATATGATAGTGCTCCATCGAAAAGGAATAGACAATCTAGTCGCGGATGCATTATCAAGATCGGTAGAGGAACTTCTTGCTTCACCAGATTGCTCAGGGTGGTATGGAGATATGATTAAAAAGGTTAAAACTAACCCAGAAAAATACAGGGACTATAGGTTTGAAAATACGGTTCTAAAAAAATTAACGCCTGCGCAAGAGAACGTAGTTGATTACCGGTTTTCATGGAAAACCTGCGTACCTGAAAATCTACGAGAAAAAATACTTACCGAAGAACACGACGATTCATTGCATCTGGGCACTGAAAAAACGTTGGCAAAAATAAGAAAAAAATATTTCTGGCCTAAAATGGCCGAATACGTCCGTGAGTTTATAAAAAAATGTTCATTATGCAAACAAAACAAGCCGTCGAATCGCGCGCAGATACCATCACCCGGAAATCAACGTATTACGACGAAACCGTTTCAAATAGTTGCTTTGGATTTCATCCAGTCACTACCGCGAAGTAAAACCGGAAACAGTCATCTTTTGGTAATTATGGATCTATTTTCAAAATGGGTTTTGCTCATCCCTTGTAAAAAAATCACCGCGTCATTAGTCACGAAAACGCTTGAAGAAGCATGGTTCCGTCGGTATTCCACGCCTGAGTATATTATAACAGACAACGCGACAACTTTTCGCTCTCACGAATTCAAAGCCTTACTTACGCGATACGATATACAACATTGGGCTACGCCGAGATATCACAGCCAGAGTAACCCCGTGGAGCGAGTTAATCGCACGATAAATACATGCATTCGGTCATACGCGCGTAAAGAACAGCGGACGTGGGATACACGGGTCTCTGAAATAGAATTTCTCATTAACACAACCCCCCATTCAGCCACGGGCTTCTCCCCGTTCAGAGTGCTTTTCGGACATGAAATCATTGAGAGAGGTAATGAACATAGAATGGACAGGGACGAAGAGAGTGTTTTGGAAGAGGAAAGGGATAGGACGGTGAGAGAGGTCAAAGACAAATTGCATCGCACGGTAATTCAGAACCTCCGCAAAGCACATGACAAGCATATAAAAACTTATAATCTACGTGTAAAAGAATTTGCACCGACGTTCGTGGTAGGCCAAAAAGTTCTAAAGCGCAACTTTAGGCAGTCATGCGCAGCAGACGGATATAACGCCAAGTTCGATTCTTTATATACTCCATGCATCATTAAGGCAAGAGTTGGTACTTCTGCATATGAAGTGGCTGACCATACGGGAAAGTCATTGGGGTTATTTTCAGTGGTAGATCTCAAACCCGATGCCTGAAATAATGAATGAAATGAATTAAATAAACAGTTATACGAAACATCACATTAATAGATCTACAAACCAGGGTAACCACCTCGGAAAGTTTAGTTTTTGTTTCGCCACTACGAGTTGTCATCATGATCCAAAATAGTAATTGCCACTGAGACCTATATCTAACGATATTAGCCAAATAATATTTGATAGGAAAAGGATCCAGTTTACAACACTAGTGCAATACTTACGTTGATAGACAGATAGCTCACGACAATTTGCAACAAATTAGCAAATTTCGGGATAATTAGTTGTAGCAGCTTGAATAAAATCGTAACACAATTGGTAAACATTGGTGGAAAGTTTGTTATGCTAATTTATGAGCGAGAGATATCAAGAGGGCGAAAGCTATATTGAGTAATGCAGTACCGAAACAATTACTAATAGAAAAAAAAAGGGAACGATTTCAAGAATTAGGCACGAGGTAGAAGTGAAAGGCAATTCAACTTAGCTAGGGGGCAATTGTAACCGTTGGTCACAAGTTATGCTTGTGGTCTCCGACCCAAGTATAAGTTAGGAGCATTTTCAATTTAACCCGTTTTGCAAAACAAGTCAAGGGCTGCAATCAACTGTGATCTAATGTCGATAGGTTGGTGTCTTCGCTGGCAAGGTCGACATTAGTTACAGGGGCACACTCGCGGGGGAAGAAGTGTATTCCCAACGGTGTGAGCCAGGGTGTTTAAAGGGGTTGAGATGCAGATGGCGCACCAGTATCCCTTTTGACATATCAAACTATTTGTCCGTTCCTTTTTAAATTCCTATCCGCATAGCCTCCAACTTATCAAATGAAACAAGAGTCATTCTTTCTGGTCGTGACTTTCGAGTGAAGTAGAGTGCGCGCCGTTTTTAGTAATTGTAGGTTTTAACATGTGTTTTTTTTGTAAAAAGTGAAACTTGTTGAATTTGTGGTTTATTTCTTATAGGAAAGGGCACAATTGTTAGCTAATACTTCGCTCAAGGCAATAAGCCAACGAAAGGGATCAGAATTTGTGTGTGATTTAAAAAGTTCTGTTACGGTTAGTAAAATCGTGAAACTTAACCTAGAAAGAATTATTAAAAGCGAATTATTTATAATTATAGTCTAACAGTTAAAGTAAAATATAAGGGCTAACAAGCAGACAAAACACAGAACAAGAAGGAGAACAAGTTAAAAGCAGAAAAAAGGTAAAATTTGTTAAAATAGTTGTTAAATGTTATTTATAATTACATGTGTCAATTGTGGAAAAATATGGCTTTGAGGGTGTGTCTAATTGTTTCGCCAGGTCCAGCAAGGGCCTTTTTTCTCTTATTCGGACAAATTCCGAACCAGTTTCATCCATAGGGGATCTCGGATCCAAGCCAGACGGGTCAGCGGTAGCAAGAGAGCACGTGGTCAACACCTATACTGACCAGGGTGCACGGCAAGCGAACACCAGGAGCGGCCGTTAGCTACGATCGCAATCCCTAGAGTACTGACTTCGTCTAGATCCGGGCCCGCTAGATTCTCAAATCAGCATCTCGCCAAAATATGAACCCTCGGATTTGAGAATACCGGTTAAATGCATGCCATCGAGGGAAGTGCCCAGCCAAGACGTCAACATTAAAGAACCCAACACACGCAAGTAGACACATGAAAACCCTAAATAAAGCCATGTATATGTATTCAAAGAAGTTAGATGGGTTCAGATCTTCCTAGAGAAATAGCTCACTTTTCCCTAAGTTTCACTATATTTTATACGCGTAGCGATTTCGGAAGGAACACAAACCCCTCGTCACTGGAAAGTCGATCAATGGTTTGACTCTTCCTGACACCCCTAGAGTGAAAGTTCCATTTCCCTATAACGGGTACTCATTTGCATCTCTTTGCGGGGCAACATATAATGGGTTCCTGTTGGTGATATGTTTCCTCTCCTAAAAGTGGGTTAAGGTACATTCACAGATAAGCGACCTTGAGGTTAGCAAGACTAGTTTAGTCGAAGGTTACAGTTGGAAGTTTCAATAAAGGACACTTTTTTAAAATGATTTTATGAATTTGTACTAAAGAAAATGTTTATTTTTTTAAATCTACTTTGTTCAAAGATTTTTTAATCTTATTGCATTTATTCCATAGATTCATAGTTATTTTGATTGAATATTTGCGCGTTTTTTCATTTCTATAGAAGAACTTTATCATATTGTAATTTTTTTCAAACCTCGATATTCTTTTAAAAAATCTATGAGGATTTCATGTTTATGATTGTTTGTTTATTCTTGAATCAAGTGTTCAACAAGCGCAAATTTAAATTTTTTTAAATTTTAGATGTTTCAAAATAACCGCGTTTATGCGAAAAAAATATGATTCTTTATTTTATTCAAAAACTTGATATTTGGATTCATTTAGGCCGGAACAAATTTCAAATCCTTCTTCTGTCACTCGGAGTTGGAACATCGCGAGGGGGGGGGGGGGGGGGGACAATAAAAAATAATGCCAAAAATAAATAAATTGTAATAAACTGCACGAAAGCTTGTATGCAACCTAATGCCATACTTTATTATTGCACGAAACCTATGAAACAAATATTTTTTTATCGAAAAATTCATTAAAATCAAGAATTCAAAATGTGAATTAACTTCCATCTTCCAAAATTTGGTTCTTGGTCTTATAATCTTTCAGATATTTGAATTTTGTTTGAAATTCACTTAAAATACTTCAAACTTTATTTATTCCCCCCTTCAGGATTTTGGAAATTTCGAAGGGGGGGGAGTGACAAAAGAAGAAATTGATATTTGTTCCAGCCTTATTGAAGCGCATTGTTCTGTCAAACTTGTTTTGAAGAAATACTGTAATAGTGTTGAAGTAAGACTCATGGACGTTTCCGAAAAAAAGGAAATCAATTTTCGTGACGTCACAACGCATTCTTTACCCGGGGGCAACTCACAACCTTCTGAACCTATCATGATTCTGAAAAAAGCATAGAATTCCTCTCAAAAAGTTTGAAGAGATCTTAAATTTTCGACAGTATGTGACGTTTAAAGGAATCATGAACTGAAAAATAGTAGAATTTTTGTGACGTCACAACGCTTGCGAAATAAATACCTTTATTATTGATTCTAGAGCGTGAAGTTGCTGTGATTATTTTCAATCTTATATCAAGGCTTACAGAAGGCTTTTTTTTACAATCATTTTGCAATATTTTTTTTTATATATAGCTAGTTTTTTGACAAAGTTATGTTACAAATAAAGAATAACTGATAAAATCGGTTTATTTTCGTACGAAAATTTTAAAATTTCAACGTCAACATACTCAATTCCGAAAAAAAGGTAACAGAAATTCTTTTGATGGAAATTGAAGCTCAAAAAATAAACTTTCAAATGCTGGGCAAATTAGTTTTGAATAATGAAAACTGAAAATCGGTTCTCCAGTTGAGGGGCGCTTGGATATGCGCTTGGGCATATGTAGGGGAGAGTGGGGATACTTGATCTCCTTTTCTTATTTTCACCATATCTTTCTGGAAAAATTTAGCAACTCGCCGTCTTTGACATTTTATGCTTGTAACTTCAAGTTTCTATGCTCCAAAAATTAGATCGATACTTGAACCCGTTGATGAACTAGAAGCATTTTCGTGGGAGTAAAAAAATTGCGATTTTTCTGAAGTTAGGGGAGACTTGATCCCCTATTGAAGGAGACTTGATCTTTTATTCAGGAAGCCTTAATTCTTGTATAAAAATCAAACAAAACCCTAAGATAGAATGTTTATTGACTATTTTGGTCATGTTTGTTCTGATTTCACAATTTATAGCAGACATAAAAAGAAAATTCTAGAACTTTGTCTCAACGCTAATATCATTGCATACTTAAAGGCGCTACTTTTTATGATTAAGAGAAAATTGATTATTTTTGCTCTTTTCTTCAAACAATTGTTTGATAAATATTAGTTTTTGGATAAATATTAGTAGTTTCGTAATCAGCAATCATAACGATCAATTCAGAAGAAGAATATGCCGTTTGGAAGGGGGATCAACTGTACCCAACTCTAAGGGATCAATTGTACCCATAATCAACATTTTAGAAAACTTTTTCTGAAAAAAGTTGAGAGTTTTCCATTGCTTCGAAAATATGGCATTATGAAGTTCATTTTACGCTCGAACGATTGATATATTGGAACAAATATTGTTTTTATAATTTTCAAATGTAAGGAACATTTTAAAGTGATGGAAAAAGATCTTCAAGTTAGAATTTTGATGTTTGTCCCAAATTTTACTGGAACCCAATATCTTTGGTGTTGAATGCCCTAGAAGCGACAATTCTTCTGATGATGATTTCCTTTCAGCTATTGGTGTCATTTTGAAAATTAAAGAGATCCCTACTTGAAGAAAAACATACGTATTATACATCTGGCTGAGAATAATCGACTCAAAAACATGAGTGTCATTAAGATGGAAGAAATAGAAGAAAAATGAAATAGTCGCTTTTAATACAATTTCATTAGAATATTTGGCCGAATTATTCGGAACATTTCTATGATCGACCTGTTTTGAATATTCAAATACTACTAAATCCACAAGATTTGAGTTTTTATCCACTAGAGATATTCTGAAAACTGTGCAAATTGTTAATTGATTTACCGGCGTTATTGGTGAAAGTTCTTTAACTCTCTAGCACCCACCATTTTTTCTACTTCGGCGTATTGTTTTATAACTACTGAAAAAATTGTTCTAAAACAATTGTTGAAATTTTTTTTATATATTTTTTAAATAAATTGCATAACCACAGGGGCTATGGAACATGACTTTCAGTACACCCAAAATTCAGCCTCTGTGCCAATGGAGGCATCATTGGTACAAAACATCATTGGTACAAGAAGATAACGCGACCGGTGCTGATTCGATTTGCTCCCACCGGCATTAACCTCCCAAGTTAACCGAATTGCGTATGTCTGAAAGAAACAAAATAAAAACGAATTCACGTCCCTCCATATCGCATCACAAGACGAAGAAGGATGGAAATAAATACCGGCCAAAACCAGGCAGCCAGCGAACCGAGAACTGTGCGTGTGTAGCAAAAGCAACAACAAAAATATTCCTTCAATTCAATCCGCCGGCAAACAACCACGGCAGAGCTGTGCGTGTGTATGTAGCGAAAGCAACAAAAAATATTTCTTCCAACGGCCAAGCTACCCGGCTTTGGCAGCTGTGTATATGTAGCGTGTATATGTAATAGCAGGCAGTAAGCAAAGCACAGTTCTCATTCAATGGGTTTCCCGTTCCTTCACTCCCGTTCCCTTTCCCGTTTCCATTGCAAGACAAAGGAATGCATTGAAAGGAGGCCAAACTCCGGGAAGCCGCCGTTGTGCGTTTGTTTTGTGATTGATCGGTGACAGAAAGCCTACGACAAATAACCCTCGTCCTGCATGAAGCTCGAATAGTACACTGGTTAAAATGTCGGACTGGCAAGACGATATGATTGTTAATTTGAGTTCGATTCTCTCTACGGCGCTGTGGTTTTAATTTTTATTTTCTTGTTTCTGGGATGAATTATCCAATAGGAAAGCAATCCCATAAAATGTTTTTCTTGTTTCGCTTGAATGTAGTGGTCATCATTTTGGTTGGGAGCCGAATCCTTATGCCAGTTACGGTTTTTCAAACATACCGTCTTCGGCACAGTGCACATTTCAGCGCATTATCGGCACAGAGATATGCTAAATAGGCATTGGATTTTTGCAACCTCTTCTATGGGTGTACTTTCTCGGGTGTTGTTTTTACACACTTCAACCTTTTTTCCTTAATTTTTAAACTTCTTAGACTAATTTCAAGCTATATTTTCATATATTATTTGTTAAAATGCTACCTCATAGAACTGAGGTATTTCAACTTATATGAAAAGTAAATATTTACCACAATTCGCTGTCGAGTGTCAATATGACACTATTGGAATTTTAGCGGCTTGTAACTGTATTCGGGTACTTAAACAAATACTGGGGCCCTGATTGAATTCTTGAAATCTTTAATTTCGCATAATTACTTTTGTTATGGACGCATGTTATGGAAAAAAACTTCCTAATCCGACCTTCAGTGTCAATTTGACATTTTTTGCTTAAAACTGCTATACTTCTCCTTTTTTCCACCCGATTTTTACTAAATTGATGGTTTTGGAAACCTCGTAATGTAACTGTTTTCAGACATTATTCACCTACAACACTTCATTTTTCCGTTATACAAAGTCATCTTAGGTACTGATGCTCAAGAAAAATATCACTTGGTGTCCAAAATGGATGAAGGTGCCCATAGGATAAATATACACCCAAAATTCAGCCTCTGTGCCAATGGCGTGTAGTCAATTACATAGCATCATTGGTACAAGAAGATAACGCGATCGGTGCTGATTCGATTTGCTCCCACCGGCATTAATCTCCCAAGTTAACCGAATTGCCTATGTCTGAAAGAAACAAAATAAAAACGCTTTCACGTCCCTCCCAATCGCATCACAAGACGAAGAAGGATGGAAATAAATACCGGCCAACACCAGGCAGCCAGCGAACCGAGCACTGTGCGTGTGAATGTAGCAAAAGCAACAACAAAAACATCCTTCTAATTCAATCCCTTCAATCTACCGGCAAACAACCACGGCCGAGCTGTGCGTGTGTATGCAGTAAAAGCAACAACAAAAAAAACATTCCTTCAATTCAATTCGCCGACAAACAACCACGGCTAAGCTGTGCGTGTGTATGTAGCAAAAGCAACAAGAATATATTCCTTCAATTCACCGGCAAACAAGCACCGGCCAAGCTGCCCGGCTTTAGCAGCTGTGTATATGTAGCGTGTGTATGTAATAGCAGACAGTAAGCAATGCACAGTTCTCATTCAATGGGTTTCCCGTTTCCTCCACTCCCGTTCCCTTTCCCGTTTCCATCGCAAGACAAATGAATACCTTGAAAGGAGGCCAAACGCCGGGAAGCCACTGCCGTGCGTTTCTTTTGTGATTGATCGGTGGCAGAATGCCTATGACAAATATCCCTCTTCCTGCATGAAGCTCAAATAGTACACTGGTTAAGATGTCGGTCTGGCAAGACCATTTAGTTAGTGATTTGAGTTCGATTCTCCCTACGGGCGCTGTGGTTTATATATTTTATTTTCTTGTTTCTGGGATGAATTATCCAATAGGAACGAAATCCCATAAAATGTTTTTCTTGTTTCGCTTGAATGTAGTGGTCATGCATCATTTTAGTTGGGAGCCGAGTCCTTATGCCAGTTACGGTTTTTCAAACATATCATCTTCGGCACAGTGCACATTTCAGCGCATTATCGGCACAGAGATGTGCTAAATAGGCATTGGATTTTTGCAACCTCTTCTATGGGTGTACCTATTTTTAATTGTTTTTAAAATCATGACTACAAAAAAACTAAAAAAGTGGTGTAAAACCGTACTTTTCAATCAATGAACCGTCTAAATGATTTAAATCACACCAGATAAATTAAAAAAAGGATTGAAAAGTTGACGAAATTTGGCACATTTTTGCATTTTTTATTGTCAAAATATGAAACACATAATTTTTAACGAATTTTCAAAGGAAGCTTGTAGTGACCGTCGTGATATTAGCACTAGAGCAGAAACTAAAAATCGTTAATCAATATAAGAACGCGACTATCACTCTCAAAATTACTTAACAGAATGACTATTTTCTTTTCTTGCACGCTCATATTGGTTTCCAACATTTCCGTTTATACACCCAAAATTCAGCCTCTGTGCCAATGGCGTGTAGTCAATTACATAGCATCATTGGTACAAGAAGATAACGCGATCGGTGCTGAATCGATTTGCTCCCACCGGCATTAATCTCCCAAGTTAACCGAATTGCGTATGTCTGAAAGAAACAAAATAAAAACGCTTTCACGTCCCTCCCTATCGCATCACAAGA
Organism: Uranotaenia lowii; assembly: GCF_029784155.1. Lineage (NCBI taxonomy): Eukaryota > Metazoa > Arthropoda > Insecta > Diptera > Culicidae > Uranotaenia > Uranotaenia lowii. Next base: position 191,708,335 of record NC_073693.1, read on the forward strand.
CGAAGAAGGATGGAAATAAATACCGGCCAACACCAGGCAGCCAGCGAACCGAGCACTGTGCGTGTGAATATAGCAAAAGCAACAACAAAAACATCCTTCTAATTCAATTCCTTCAAACCACCGGCAAACAACCACGGCCGAGCTGTGCGTGTGTGTGCAGTAAAAGCAACAGAAAAAAACGTTCCTTCAATTCAATTCGCCGGCAAACAACCACGGCTAAGCTGTGCGTGTGTATGTAGCAAAAGCAACAAGAATATATTCCTTCAATTCACCGGCAAACAAGCACCGGCCAAGCTGCCCGGCTTTAGCAGCTGTGTATATGTAGCGTGTGTATGTAATAGCAGGCAGTAAGCAAAGCACAGTTCTCATTCAATGGGTTTCCCGTTTCCTCCACTCCCGTTCCCTTTCCCAATTCCATCGCAAGACAAATGAATACCTTGAAAGGAGGCCAAACGCCGGGAAGCCACTGTCGTGCGTTTCTTTTGTGATTGATCGGTGGCAGAATGCCTATGACAAATATCCCTCTTCCTGCATGAAGCTCAAATAGTACACGGTTAAGATGTCGGTCTGGCAAGACCATATGGTTGGTGATTTGAGTTCGATTCTCCCTACGGGCGCTGTGGTTTATATTTATATTTTCTTGTTTCTGGGATGAATTATCCAATAGGAACGAAATCCCATAAAATGTTTTTCTTGTTTTGCTTGAATGTAGTGGTCATGCATCATTTTAGTTGGGAGCCGAGTCCTTATGCCAGTTACGGTTTTTCAAACATATCATCTTCGGCACAGTGCACATTTCAGCGCATTATCGGCACAGAGATGTTCCAAATAGGCATTGGATTTTTGCAACCTCTTCTATGGGTGTAGAAATATTACTCATTACTCATTTCTGGTATGATGAACGATTTAAACTACCCATAGGATAATTTTCCGTATCAGAAATGGTATTTAAAATTAATAACCTTTATACTTACATACCTTATTTCCTACATTATTCCCTTCCTCTACTGTAAGCATAACATTTTGCTTCTTTCTGTTTTAAAAGATACCATTTTTTTCAAAAAAATATTTTCAAAAGGCTCCTTTCAAACTATTTGTTTTTAAATTATGATTTTGCAAACATTGGAACTATATTGAGCTACCAAAACTCGTTACGTTTTCGAAGAATACATTCGATACTTCAATTCAAAAAGTTAAATTTTCTTCTACACATGTGAACACTTTGAAACCCAAATCAAATTTATAACTATTGATATTTATGAATTTCTGTCCTGACTCTGAGCAACAGTTACATATTGAACATTTTTAATGCTACTAATTATTTTAATCAAATCACGTTTATAAGAAAACATATGGAAACCGATCGATTATTATCTTATGAATATTCAATGACATTCGTTCAATGAAAAGCATTCGACTTACCGAAACCATGTCAGGTATAACCGGTATATCCATATCAGGTATTGAACAGGGCTATTGAGTATGTATTTATCGAAACCGAACGAATACCCTTTTCCGTGACAGTGTTATGTCATCGTCATCCGACGATTTAACGAAACAAAACAACACTAAACTTCCGAGACTTTCACCTCCCTAAAATAATGAGTGGAAAACTTCGCCCAAGTGGAAAAAGGAAATAACTTTCATAGTAAGCATTATCTAACTTATGATTATCCACTATTTTACACAGATAACTTTTTTTCAGGTCTTTGTTTTATTACGTGTACGACAATCAATAGGAACATGAACGGTCGACACCGTGTCAAGATTCGCTTAAAGAAATTATGTTTTTTTGACGATCCGCTTTCATGAAAAGCCCAGTTACACCCATCTGTACCGCTTTTAACATTACTGCAGAAACTGCAGAGCGCCTTTACCATGATATAGTATATCGTAGTTAATACCACAAAGCACTTCCAGCTGATTTTTATAAACACTCGAAAGACGAACATGTACTCAATCGTGGTACTCCTTAGTTGAAGGTAAATCTTTTACAATCAAATATATTTAATTACTCTCTTCAAAGCAACAGAAGTTATTAGTTATTCTATATTCGAGCGATTGAACGTTTATCACAGTTTTTTTTTGCCTTATTTAATCAAGAACTCGCCTATCAATGTGTTTTTTTTATGCCTCTTGAGCCAATTTCAAGTTAGTTCAGTTAGACACGCATCTCTCTTCAATCGTGAGTTATTGTCCATATTTAAGTTCAATTTTAGTTATAATGTAGAAACCTTCAGATATACATCCAATCCCATATAAATTAGTCATTAGTTGTAGTAAAATTCAGAATCACCAAACAAAATTTTAACCCCCTCTTAGTTCTTCCAATTAGGAAAATTTTACATTATTTTCCTTTTGTATTTAGTCAACTTTCATTTTCAAATGAAGAACTCAGAGCTAGAGTGTCCTACCCGGGATTTCCCGATCGGGAATTCCCGGGAATTAGAAAAATTCGGGAATTCCCGAATCCCGGGAAACGCTTATAAAATCCCGGGAATTCCCGAAGCCAATAAAATGTGCTAAATTACCAAAAATTTACACCTTCAAAATGGGAAAAATGATTCAGATTGAGCAAGAAAAATGATAGTTCTACCTTGATGGGGTAGTCTTTAATATTTTTTTTTTCTTAAATCTGGTTAGGAATACATTGAATTTGATAGAAAATCTTTTTCCAATCGAAAACTTAGTGTTAAAGTGAAAAACGACAAAATAACTAAATAAACCAAACAGTTCCAATAGTGAAACGCTACGGAAAGAGTCTGAATGTTCTATTTTGGAACATTCATCATTTAAAACTTCCGTTTTGGATACTGTTGACAGTATCAAAATCAAAGTTATCAGCGAAATAAAAGACATATTGTAGAACGAATGGGTAGTTATCTGAAAATTTACGATGTTTGATTATTACCCTGAAGTCTAGCTAATTTCTATCGATAGAGAGGAATCTTTCACAATTATTGAAAATTCTTCGGTTTGCTTATTGAACTTTTGAGGCATTTAAAAATTTTTGAAATGTTTTGCAATACTAGGTTCTACCTTAGATTTAAAAATACCATTATGATAACGATTCGTACGCAGTTGAGGGTTAAGATCTTCATGTTGAAATCTTCATTTCCAATTTTTCCCGGGATCCCGGGAATTCCCGGGAATAGGATCGTCAGATTTCCCGTTTCCCGGGAACGCTAAAATGGCCGGGAAATGGACACTCTACTCAGAGCGGAATATCAACTTTATGATTATAAATACTCCAACCAGTTTCTTTTGTACGACTCACTGAACCAGATTTCCCCAAATATTTCAATTTCAATTTTCGTTTGACTGGGAACAACAATCGATGCTTTAACCTTTAAAATATAATTCCTGAAATAATCCTTAAAATTCAAAGCATTACAGCAGCTTCTGCCTACAGTCAGCTATTGTCGACAGATGAAGAACCCAGAGCGTAGTCTTAAACCCAGGAATAATATCTCATCAATCCCTGGACTACAATCCTTTATCATTCAGTTCTTGTTCCACTTAGATCCAAACTCTCAGTCATCAAATGTCAGTTGCTACAATGTTCTATCCAAACCCAAAATTTAATGAGGATCTTTTTTTAAATAATTCAGACTCCTTTAGATTAGCTCCTTTGATTTCCAATTCCGGTACAAAACATGATAAAACTAAATATTTTAGAATTAATTCAGATTAAACTGGAAGCCTCTGTTTCGCCTCAGGTAAAAAAATGAGAATCAAATCACTAAACTCACAGATTCAACTCTTTCCACAAATTTCAAACGTAAATCATTACATTTTTTATCCAATTTCAGATTCCAATTATCTATCCAGCCACTTCTTGCAAGCGTTTGGAACTTAATCATACCTGATTATCATCCAAATCGGAAGTGAAGCTAATCTCTCTCAAGACCTCTGTTAATTGTACAAACCATGCCAAATCCATCAAAATCGCAACTTTGTACTTGCCTTCGACACACTACTGCTCCATAAAATCCTTACCTATAATTTGAAGGCGTTAAATGGTTTAGCAAAATATGTCAATTAGGAAACGATATGGAATCTCAGCCCTTTTGATCATGACTCTTTAAAGCCTTTGCTAATTCTCTCCATGGTGTGTCTCATCGTTCAGAAGAAAACAATGAAATGTTATTTGTGATTGATTTTGTTAACTCTATACAAAGTTAATATCCATATCCAAAAAAATTCTCAGGCTAGTCAAATCTTAAAGAAAAGTATAAATAAATTATAGTTAAGTTTAATTTATCTCTATGAATGTTTTGAATAACAATTACATATATCATATTTTATGTTAAAGAACCGAACGCGTTCCTTCCTTTTTAGTTGGAGTCCCCTCGGTCGACTCCTATATTAGACCTCTCACTAGACATTACTTATAGTTCGATCCTTTCGTTCGATACATGTTAATATTATTATTATTAATTTTTTTTTTGATATCGAGTCCTCTTGCTCGATTCAACTACGAATTTCAATCGAGTCCTCTCGCTCGACACTAGTTAATCCTAGATTTTTTTTTTAATATCGAGTCCTCTCGCTCGATTTTATTCAGCAATCGAAACCTCTCGCTCGACGCTCATATTGCAAATCAAGTCCTATCGCTTGTTTTTTTTTTAAGATCGGGACCTCTCGCTCGATTTTATACTGCAGTCAAGACCTCTCGCTCGATGCAACTATGCAAAACAAATCGAGTCCTCTCGCTCGATGCTTTTACAAATAAAGTCCTCTCGCAAGATTTGTTAAAATGTCGAGTCATCTCGCTCGCATTTTTTTTACAGGTCGAGTCCTCTAGCTCGCATTTTTTTTTAAGATCGAGTCCTCTCGCTCGATATTTTTTTTAAGACCGAGTCCTCTCGCTCGATTTTTATTTTTGGTTAAAATAATATTTTTTTTAACTTTAAAATTCCTTCTAAGTTTTCAATTTCGTTCTTTCATCAACAATATCTACTGTACAAATTAACAAATTTTACAGATTTTGGAACTATTAACGTTCAGTATTATTTCATTTCCAATTTACACGAACAAAATGAGAAAATAACACAGATATTTCTGCATTTCGCAGTCAGCTTGCTACAAAATTAGTCGAATAAGAAAATCATCATAACAATACTTTTTTTGCTGTTTTTTTTTGGCTAGCCCATAAGCCCATCTCGCCAATAACAATACTTTGCAGTTGTCCCCTGTATTTAGTTTCTTTTTTTATTTGTTGTTGTTGCTTTTTCTCAACGTCGCCATCTTGGTGCCACATTTTGAGCCCCAAAAAGTAAAGCATAAAATTCCTCATAGCATGAAAATAATTAATTTTTCATTTCTACTTACTATTGTGGAGCGCTTGTCGATCTTCTAACTGCGCCATTGTAGTGACCGTCGTGATATTCGCACTAGAGCAGAAACTAAAAATCGTTAATCAATATACATAAGAACGCAACTATCACTCTCAAAATTACTTAACAGAATGACTATTTTCTTTTCTAGCACGCTCATATTGGTTTCCAACATTTCCGTTTATAGAAATATTACTCATTACTCATTTCTGGTATGATGAACGATTTAAACTACCCATAGGATAATTTTCCGTATCATAAATGGTATTTAAAATTAATAACCTTTATACCTACATACCTTATTTCCTACAGAAGCTGTTTTTCAAATGTTTGGTCAATTTTGACGGTTCATTGATTGAAACGTTTTCAACCACGTTTTTACATTTAATGTGGTTATGATTTTGAAAAATCTAAAAAAAACTATATCTTTATGTGTAACGTACAGCTTCTAACTAAGTTTTTCTGGACACTAAGTTAAATTTTTTGAGCATTCCTTTGTCGATCTACAGGCTTTTTCCTAAAGCATGTTTTTCTAATTTTTCTTAAAAGACTTTGAATAACGGAAAACTAAAGAGTTGTAGAAGAATAATATATTTGAGTTGCATTGCGAGGTTTCCAAACCATAAATTTGTAAAATCCGTTGGGAAACAAGAAAGATACATTGGTTTCGGTCAGGAGTGTCAAATTGGCACTTCAGGGTAACGGGTAAAAATGGGACGGATGAGAGTTAAACATATTTTTCGAATTGTTGTCGTTGTTACTCCACCGTTAGAAGGATTTCTGAGGCTACCAAAATGAATTTTTTTCGAAAAATACGTCCATTTCCAGATCTTCCATGCTTGAAGCTTCTCTTAACTTTGATAACTGCTTGTCAAACAGTTTTCATTCATATGGATTGTTAGGTTAACATATTTTTGAAACATTCTGCGCATAAAGTAAAAAACATTTTTTTAAGGGATTTTAATTCCACAGGATGCAATCGTCCATAAACGAAAGAAAAAATATAGTATAAGGTAAGGTTGCAAGAAAAAAAATTTCAACACGTATTCGGGCTGGACAAATCTAGTCAATTTAAAAAAAAAAACCTGAAAAAATCCGAGCATTTGATTTCAAAATTGATAATCAAAAATCAGGACAATATCCGGGCAAATTTGGTCAAAAGTCAGAAATTCCTCAACTATAATAAAACATAGATTGACAAGATAAATTTTCATCAAAATTATTCGACAGATTTGTAATCGGCTTCTAAATAAACTTTCATTATTATGTTTGTAAAACTTGCTCAAAAAATTTCGTTTTGGTGGCATAAATAACCAAATTTTACAATACATACAATTTTTTTTGTTTGATTTGCCAAATAAAGTGAATAAATCTGGGAAAAATCCGGGATCGGACTGCTCCCAAATTTTGTATTAAGTTTCCGTGCAAACTCGGATAAAACCGGGCAATCCGGCAACCTAAGTATCTATAAGGGATTATAAGAATGAAGGCTGAAGGATTATGAGGGAAAGGCTGAAAAATGTATTCAATGTTTCATAAATCGATAGATTTGGTTCGAATTATGTAAAATCTGGACGTATTTCTCTCAAAATAAGTGCATAAAATATTGCAGTAACCGGGCAATGTTTTGTTGCTGTGTTACTCTGAGTAAAAAATCTCAAAATTAGAAAAATCAGAAAATCTCATTTATGTTAGCACTAGTCATTTCTGAGATACCATATAGAGAAGCTACATTTTGGGTAATATAGGACGTGTGAGCCCCGCTTATACAAGGTAGTTTAGGGAAGGATCACCTCGGATAAGTAAAACCTAGTATATCACCGAAAATCCTGTCCTTTTGCTTTGGTTTTGCATACAGCCAGGGGCATTTATCGGTAAATACTTGGATTTTGTTATGCTATTTAAAACTTAAATTTGTTAACAATTTTGTTTAAAAAAAACCCCAAGTCCAACTGCTCGTTTTCTCCCACTGTCCAAAGGTGATAAAGAAGAAGCTCTGGTTTCCCCATCCGGCTGCCGGGTGCTGGGTTTTTTGGAAGTGCACCAGCGAGTGTCCTCGGTATGCCAAATGGTCCGAGTCGCATTTCGGTTGTACGCCTTATGTGGCAAATGTGAAATAGCCATACTGCCGTGTAATGTACGTAAGTGCAGCACAACATAAGCCGGTTTGGCCCTAAGTATAGCGAGAGCGATTCACACAGACAACATACACATACATACATCTATCTGGGGTCCACGTTTTGGCACAGGGCATTTTGCTTCGTTAGTTAGGAAGTATTTAAGGAACGACTGAATGCTACCGCACAGGCCCAGGTTTTTGTGTATCTTCTCATTTTGGTGGAACGAACGCTTGCAATGAATCTTAACCGAGGGTAACCACGAGCCGGCAACTGGTTCACGAATTTCGCAGCAGCTGGGAGAGAAGAAGTATGCTGGGTAAGGTACCTGATTCGTTACATATTTATGCTGCTGTTACTGTGCGGCGAAACGAAAGGGGATCGTAACTTGTAGCTCTTGTGTTTGTGCTTCCCCTTTTTTTACGCCTAAGCTAGTTGTAGGTATAGATCATTGGTCGGGACTCACTCTGTCCCGAAAGTTAGGAACAGATGCATTCTGGCTGGAAGGTTAATTTTTCCGAGGCGTCATTCATAAAACAAGAAGTTGGTATATCACCTAGTCAGTTGCTTAATATTTGGTTCCTATATAGTGCTTTAAGTAATGGGTATTTATTTGCTGGTAAGATAAAAAGCATATTTGACATTTATTTTATGAACTTTCCCGAGTTGAAAGTGGGAAGGCTAAATCAGTTCGATAAATCATCATTTTATTTCAAAATAAGCTCGTGGTTTTGTTGAAAATTCAATTAAAAAGTGAGAGGATTGTGTCAAATTCGATTTTGATCTTGTAAAAACACCCGTAAACCGCATTTTCATGTGAGAATTTTTGTGGCTTTTGAATAAAACATCCTCAATTGCAAAAATCCATGGGTATCGTCAACAGGAGTAACATGCAACACTTTTCAACTCCAATGGCTTTTAAAACATTATATCCTCAGATAACCTGTATGTATGTATGTTGGTTATCCACCATGGGTGCGAGGATTCACCGCAGTTTCTGCCTAAGTATGTGCTCACATGCATTCTTACATTATTTAGATCTTTAAATCTCCAATGCAACGCGCACTTCATACCCGGACCCCATGACTTCGTATGAACTGTTATGGAGTGGATGTTTTGTGTTGATGTAAGTTTATTTTTGGAAGAACGAGTCAATCAGGTGGGCTAGTTTACATACAGGTATTCCGGCATCCGTTTATATACCTGGCCAGCTGCACCCATAGAAGAGGTAACAGAAATCCAATGCCTTTTTAGCAAATCTCTGTGCCGATAATGCTCTGAAATGTGCACTGTGCCGAAGACGGTATGTTTGAAAAACCGTAACTGGCATAAGGACTCGGCTTCCAACCAAAATTATGCATGACCACTACATTCAAGCGAAACAAGAAAAACATTTTATGGGATTTCGTTCCTATTGGATAATCCATCCCAGAAACAAGAAAATAAAAATAATAACCACAGCGCCGTGGGGAGATTCAAACTCAAATCACCATTCAAATCGTCTTACCAGTCCGACATCTTAACCAGTGTACTATTTGAGCTTCATGCAGGATGAGGGATATTTGTCATAGGCTTTCTGTCACCGATCAATCACAAAAAAAACGCACAACGGCGGCTTCCCGGCATTTGGCCTCCTTTCAATGCATTCCTTTGTCTTTTGATGGAAACGGGAAACCCATTGAATGAGAACTGTGCTTTGCTCACTGCCTGCCATTACATACACACGCTACATATACACAGCTGCTAAAGCCGGGCAGCTTGGCCCGTTTTGCTAGCAGGGGTGCGAGCAACCTTAGCGGAGATCGGGTCACTTCCATCTGTACCGTTGAGCCGTCAACACGTACGCCGGAGCATCGTATCGTTGCTGTGTACCTGCAGGAACATTTTACATTATTTATTTTTTCCTTACCTGTATTTCAATCAGCACTTTTCAGTGCTAAAATTATTTTCATTTTCTTTTATTCATATTTTCTCTTTTCTTTCCAGCATGGGGAAGTCTTCGGCTGGCTCAAGGGCTGGTAGAAAGCGAATTGCCGAAACTAATTCAGGTCCATCGCCCAAAAAAGTTGAAATTTCCAATTCATTCGATGTCCTTCATAACATTGGTGATGAGGAAATATTCATATTTAATTCTGATAAGAGTACTAAGAAACCTTCTTCTTCTTATACTCTTAAAAACGAAAAGATTCCACCAATAACGGTCACGATTCCTGACTTCAATGCCTTTCGAAAAGAAATCGTCACTTCCGTCAAGGATGTGAAGATTTCTTTTCAGATCGGTCGAAGGGGAACTGCTCGTATATTGGCGGAATCTTTTAATGATTTTCAAAAAATTTTAAATTATTTGAATAATAAAAAACACCAATTTTTTACGTACGACACTAGAAGTGATCGTCCCTTTAAAGTTGTACTTCGTGGTCTCACTGGCGATCAGACACCGGATGAGATCACAGCTGAATTAAATTCTTTGTTAGGTTTTTCTCCAATTCAAGTAATTCAAATGAGGAAAAGAACCAACACGAATAATACCAGTAGTGTTGGTTTTGCTCCTGAACTTTATTTGATCCATTTTAAAAAGGATCAGGTTAATAATTTGAAAATTTTGGAAAAGGCTCGTCTTATGTTTCATTGTCGAGTAAAATTTGAACCTTTTCGTAAATCCCATAACAATTTTTTACAAAACATTACGCAATGTCGTCGTTGTCAAGCTTTTTGTCACGGCACTAAAAATTGTAGAATGAATGCCAGATGCATGCTTTGCGGCTCATTCGATCATGAAAAATCTAAATGCCTTTATGGTGGTGATAAACCAAAAACAGAATTTTTCAAGTGTGCAAATTGCGCAGGTAATCATTCCTCGAATTCGCTAGACTGTCCCATCAGGGCAAAAATTATTTCTTCTAGGAAAAATCCCAAAGTTTCCAGAAAAGTTTCTTCTCCTCCTTCCTCTTTTTCGTCTTCACACGTCGGGCCGGCAAACAACCTGCCTGTTCGCATTCAGCCTCGGTCTACATTGGAATCACGGCTGGGTAATACCCGAAGTGATTTTAATGTTACCTGTGCTGAATCTGCGCCACAGACTCGTTGTTTATCGTTCTCAGAGGTGGTTGAAAATGGGTTGCCCTCTCCAGGCATAACTAATAAAACTGGGAAAAAACCAAGTCTCAACGTTCATGCGAAGGCTTGGGAAAATCCCCGAAATTCAAATACTTGTTCTTCTCCTTCATTTTCTGATCCTAACAATTTTGTTGATTTGGGTGAGATTACTGAGGAAAAATTAAAATTTTTGCATCAAAATTTAATGGAAATGATGCAACTTATGTTGAAAGCAAATTCAATGTTTGAAGCTTTCCAAACTTCTTTTAATTATGCTAACAAAATTATTATGACTTTACGATTCCCTCATGGATCCAAATAGATGTTTAAATATTATGAATTGGAATGCTAGATCTTTGCTGGCTAACCAAGATGAATTCTTTTTATTTTTGAAAACTCAAAACATACATATTGCTGCCATCACTGAAACTTTTTTAAAGCCAGACAATAACTTGAAAAGCAATGCTTTCTTTAAAATTTTACGAAATGATCGACTTGATCGACAAGGTGGGGGTGTAGCTATTGTCATCAATAGTCGTCTCAAATTTAGACTTCTTCCTTCTTTCAATACAAAAGTCTTAGAAACAATTGGAATTGAATTAGAAACTTCTATGGGGAAAATTATAATTGTTGCCGCATATTTGCCTTTTCAATGCAGCGGCGAACAGAAAAATTTTTTGAAGGGAGATTTACAAAAACTCACCAGAAATAAATCTAAATTTTTTATTATTGGTGACTTTAATGCAAAACACCGATCTTGGAATAATATTTCATCAAATTCAAACGGGAATATTTTGTTTAATGACTGCTCTGCAGGTTATTATACTGTTGAATATCCTAATGGGCATACTTGTTTTTCTTCAATTAGAAATCCCTCCACAATTGATTTGGTTCTAACGGATTTAGGCGAGCATTGTAGTCAATTAGTTACTCATGCGAACCTCGATTCAGACCACCTTCCAGTAACATTTTCTTTATCCCAAAGTCCCATTGAAAACCCTTTAAAATCAACTTTTAATTTTCAAAAGGCTAACTGGGAGCGATATATGAATTTTATTGAACGTAATTTAGATGTAAACGTTCCACTGAATTCAGTAGAAGATATTGACTTGGCTGTAGAAAATTTGACAACTTCAATAGTCAATGCTAAAGCCGCTTCAATACCTAAAGTTAAACATAAGTTTAATCAACCTTTAATTGATGATGATCTTCAGTTTTTGATACGACTGAAAAACATTCGTCGACGCCAATATCAACGTACTAGGGATCCTTATTTGAAATTAATTTATTGCGACCTTCAAAAAGAAATCAAACGTCGTTTAAATTTTGTTCGTAATGAAAATTTTGCTAAAGCAGTAGAGGACATAAAACCCTACTCAAAGCCATTTTGGAAATTAACTAAAATTTTGAAAAAGCCCCAGAAGCCAATTCCTACTTTGAAAGATGGGGATAAACTTCTTTTAACTAATTCAGAAAAGGCTCAAAAATTAGCCCAACAATTTGAGTCTGCTCATGATTTTAATTTAAACGTTGTAAGTCCAATTGATGCTCAAATTTCCCTAGAATTTGATGATATTCTTTCTAAGCAAAATGTGTTTGAAAGTTCTTGTGAGACAAATATTGATGAACTTAAATTTATTTTCAAAAAATTTAAAAATATGAAAGCTCCAGGGGAAGATGGGATTTTCTATATTCTTATTAAAAAGTTGCCTGAAAGCACTTTAAATTTTTTAGTTAAAATCTTCAACAAATGTTTTCATTTGGCTTATTTTCCCAATAAATGGAAAAATGCCAAAGTAACTCCAATTTTGAAACCTGGAAAAAGTGCTTCAGAGCCTTCAAGTTATCGACCAATTAGTTTGCTTCCTTCTTTAAGTAAACTATTTGAGAGAGTTATTTCGAATAGAATGATGATTCACATTAATCAGAATTCTATTTTCCCTGATGAACAATTTGGTTTTCGTCATGGACATTCTACTACACATCAACTTTTGAGTGTAACTAATATGATTAACGCTAGCAAATCTGAAGGTTATTCAACTGGTGTTGCTCTTCTTGATATTGAAAAAGCTTTTGACAGTGTTTGGCACAAAGGTTTAGTAGCTAAATTAGCTCGATTTGATTTTCCTGTATATCTCACCAAAATTATTCAAAATTATTTGACTAGCCGAACCTTACAAGTAAGCTATCAAAATTCATGCTCTGAAAAGACACCCATTAGAGCTGGTGTCCCTCAGGGCAGTATACTTGGGCCAATTTTATACAATATTTTTACTTCTGATCTTCCTGATGTACCAGAAGGAAAAGGTAGAAGATTATTTGCTGATGATACTTTGCTCTCAGCCAAAGGGCGAAATTTACGGGTGGTACGCAGTAGATTGCAACAAAATTTAAATTCCTTTTTGAATTACTTGAAAATGTGGAAAATTTCTCCTAACGCTTCCAAAACTCAACTTATTTTATTTCCCCATAAGCCAAGAGCAAATTTTTTAAAACCTAATGAAAATCATTCCATAACTTTTAATGGGGTTTCTTTAGAATGGTCTGATCACGTGAAGTACTTGGGACTTACACTTGATCGGAATCTTACTTTTAAAAATCACATTGAAGATATTCAATCTAAATGTAATAAATACACTAAATCTCTTTATTCTCTCATCAACAGGAAATCCCGGTTGTGTCTGCGAAATAAGATGCTCATCTACAAACAAGTTTTCCGACCAGCGATCATGTATGCAGTTCCGATTTGGTCTAGCTGCTGCGCGACGAGGAAGAAAGCCATCCAGAGGATTCAGAACAAGGTTCTGAAAATGATTTTGCGGCTTCCACCTTGGCACAGCACCGAAGATCTTCATCGGATTGCAGGCATTGAATCTATCGAAGAGATGGCTAACAACATCATCTCCAACTTCAGAGGCAAATCGATGCAGTCTTCCATCGCAGAGATTCGTTCTCTTTATGTTTAGTTTAATTTTAAGATAGTGTTTAGTTTTTAAAGCGGAGATCGGGTACCCAACCCCGGTGGATGCTTTGGGCAGACTGAGTTAGGGGGCTTCGTACGCGTCTGTTCTCCATGTCAGGGGCGGCGTGCGGAGTGCAACAACGTTCTGGTGGTGTTTGGGACCCAAAACAGCAACATCACGACGGTCCTCCTGCGAGATAGTGGGGTTAGCTGCGGGTCTTGCGAGCCCGTGACTACAAAAATCATAAGCAATGAACAACCAATTTCGGATGGAAATCGGCAAAGACCCACGCGACGAAAAGGGACTAGCGATTGGAAACTTGAAACATGAAACTGCTCATGTGTATCGGATCTGTTCGGTTCTTTTTTCAGTGCGCTGCGTGATGGTTTTTCGGCAAACGCGTGAGAAAACGTGAAAAAGCTTATCTGTTTGGTCGAATAGTGCGGGCGGAATAAAATGAGCTTCACAGGAGAGTGTGATTTGAAATTTTGTGGTCATTCTTGGTGAATTGGATTGACTTGAGTGTTTTAACACGTTCGTCGCCCAAAAAAAATCTCAGAGCATGAAAGTAAAGCGAGAGAGCTTCAGATTTACAACGCGTGGCAGAACTGAGCGGCAACCTTGCTTAAGAGAGCCGTCACCCATATATGGGTGACGTGGCGACGAACGTGTTAATCCGTGGATTTACAATCGAATGTAGCCTGTCAAGAAAGATGGCGACAAGTTGCAAAATGTATTGGTGTTGGTGGCATTTCAATGAGAACAAAATTTCGAGATGGGTTTTCTAAGTGTTGGTTTGTGTAGTGACTACAATTTGCTCAATCTACGCCATGCGGTAGAAAAAGGAACCTAGAAAGAAATTTTCGCAGACTCGTGTCTGGAGCAGGAACTAACATGCTCTGCAGAATGGAAAAATGTGAAAGTGATAATTCGGTGAGCTCGTTCCATACTTTTACATAACTTTTTTCACAGGTTTTTTTTGCTGGAAATACTACGATGTTTTCAGAAAATAGCATGTATACTTCAAAAGTTTGTATACAGATTTTCGTTTTCCTTACTATCACTTGAAAAAATAAAATTAAAGATACGCCATCCGAACAAGAGTGGCAAGTAGCAGAACTACAGCTATTGAATTTCGCTACTCGTCGAATGATCCAGCGTTGCCAAATTGTATTATGAAATTTGTCGTTTTAATGTTAATGAACAAGATTTTTAATGAAGATTTGTTAACTTCGATAGATTATCTTAGTTGTATATCATTTTTATTCAATATCAACTATCCTAGTCAATATTATATGTTTTCCTGCCATAACACCAAATTATTGTAATTTGAACTGGTCTACATGATTAGAACCATTAACGATCCTTCGGCAATTGGGCATTGGACTACTCTTAAAGTACCACTTGTGTGAATGATTTAATTTATATGGCTTGATGTTCATTTTGAAAGCGACATAAATATGCTAATAAATTTTTCTTTCAGAATCGTATCCTTTTTAAACATTTAAAAATATATAATAATTTTTCTTTTTTATATTCTCATCATATACTCCTACGATTTTTTCAATATTATCCTTACCAATAACTAGATAAATTAATATATATTTTAGAAGGAGTGCATCTGGGGATAACCTGAAGAAACTTTTGCAAGCGGCACGGGTAGCCGGCCATTGTAGGTTTCTGATGGTTGGATGCCTTTCTTCGACGAACCATCGGACCGTGGAAGCCCTAGAAGAAATTCGAAGGTCAAGCCACACAGACATAGGCAGGACCTTGCTACCGATGGGGGAAACATACATACATACATACAGTACCCACGTGGTTTCCAACGAATTGAAGAGCCGCAAATTCGACATCGTAGCGCTGCAGAAGGTATGCTGGAAGGGCTCCACGGTACGAACGTACGCAGATGGTCGTGCCATCTACCAGAGCTGCAGCAAAACACACGAGCTTGGAACAGCTTTTATAGTGCTGGGAAAGATGCAAAAGTGCGTGATCGGGTGGTGGCCGATCAACTCACGAATGTGCCGGTTGAGAAACAAGGGTCGGTTCTTCAACATCAGCATCATCAACGTGCACAGCCCTCACCTCGGAAGTACCGGTGACGACAAAGACGAATTTTACGCGCAGCTGGAGCGTGAATACGACCGTTGCCCAAAACATGATATCAAGATCGTCATCGGGGATTTCAAAGCTCAGACTATGCGCAATCGGTCGAAGCAGTGCTGCCGGCAGAGGGTGAGCTTAACGAAACCCATCTCGAGGAACAACTGGTTCGACGAGGAGTGTAGAAGGGTGATGGACGAAGAGAATGCCGCGCGGGCGGCAGTAGTGCAAAGAGGCACCCGTCGAAATGTGGAAAATCACCGACAGCGGAAGAGGCAGCGAGTCCGAATTTTCCAGGAGAAAAAGCGCCGTTTTGAGGAGGAAGAGCTCGAGGAGCTGGAGCAGCTGCATCGCTCCCGAGAAACACGAAAGCTCTATCAGAAACTCAACGCAACGCAAAGGCTTCGTGCCGCAAGCCGAAATGTGCCA
The DNA here is from genome assembly GCF_029784155.1 of Uranotaenia lowii. Classification (NCBI taxonomy): domain Eukaryota; kingdom Metazoa; phylum Arthropoda; class Insecta; order Diptera; family Culicidae; genus Uranotaenia; species Uranotaenia lowii. The sequence continues at coordinate 191,724,385 of NC_073693.1, forward strand.
GGATATGGACGGGGGCATCCTGACAAGTTGGTCGATTGCCTACACCGGTTGATAGTCCGGATCTGGGACATAGAACAGCTACCGGAGGAGTGCTAATATGCCCCATCTACAAGAAGGGCGACAAATTGAACTGTGAGAACTACCGAGCGATCACTGTCCTCAATGCCGCCTACAAAGTGTTGTCCCGAGTCCTACTCCGCCGCCTAACGCCACAAGCAAACAGATTCGTGGGAAGTCATCAGGCCGACTTCATGGAGGGACGGTCAACGACGGACCAGATATTCACATTACGGCAAATCCTCCAAAAATGCCGTGAACACCAAGTCCCTACGCACCATCTATTCATCGACTTCAAAGCCGCATAAGACACGATCGACCGTAACGAGCTATGTAAAATCATGGACGAGAACGGCTTTTCCGGGAAGCTGATCAGACTGATCAAGGCGACGATGGATGGAACGCAGTGCTGTATGCGGATTTCGGGTGAATCTTCGAGTTCATTCGAATTGCGCTGGGGGCTTCGACAAGGTGATGGTCTATCCTGCATGATGTTCAACGTGGCGCTAGAAGGTGTTATTCGACGAACGGTGGGCGAAATGCGGGGCACGATTTTCAACAGATCCAGTCAACTTATCTGCTTTTCCGATGACATTGATATAGCCGGCAGATCATCTGCGGCGGTGGAAGAGATCTACCGCAAACTGAAACGCGAAGCAGGAAGAATTGGGTTAATGATTAATACGACCAAGACGAAGTACATGACAGCGGAACCGAGACCGACCCACTTGTCCAGTAATAACAAGGTCAAGATCGGCGGTGACGAGCTAGAGGTAGTCGAAGACTTAGTCTATCTCAGCTCACGGGTGACCGCACACAATGACACCAGCCGTGAGATCCGGAGGCGAATTATCAGCGGAAGTCAAGGTTCCGAAATTCGCTCGCGATAGTTTCTATTTATACACTTTTCTTATAGCACCCTCAGGCAGCGTTGGTTAGCCTCTGCCTTTGCAGTACGAACCGAGGAAATGCTGTGCGACATTTCATTTTCAAATTATCAAAGCGGGTCTTCCGTTTTTGTTTACGGATGAGGGGAAGGCTCTGCCCAAAACACAAATTGATGGACGACTCACAACAGAATTTTCCGTCTGATGCATAGTTGTTAAGCAATCTTAGAAGGGGAAATTTTTCGTTTGTTGCATTCGCTCGCGACCGTCTCTATGTATTATTCAGCAGTGAAACATTCGGAAGTGAACTGCTCAAAATGTATCGCTTATATACCAATCGTAGACGCCGGGTGAGGCGGGAATGTTTGGGGGGTAAATTTATACTTTCCCTGCAAAAAGCTACAAGCAATTCTGACCAAAGATTGCTGCGACAATCAGGAAAACAAAAACAGCTCGGATAGTCTGCTCGTGAATAGTTCACCAACGATGCGCTCAGCAATGATCAGCGGCAACTAGAATTTTGAATGTTGCAGATCACCATTGGAATGGAATGGGAGGAAATGGGCGAATTTCGGATCCTTGGCGGAAGTCGTGCCTACTATGGACTCCACAAGCAACTGCGGTCGAGAAGACTTAGCCCTCGCACGAAGTGTAACCTATATATGACGCTCATTAGACCGGTTGTTCTCTACGGGCACGAGACATGGATATTGCTCGGAGAAGGACCTGCGTACACTCGGAGTATTCGAGCGACGAGTGTTAAGAACCATCTTTGGCGGCGTACAGGAGAACGGAGTGTGGAGGCGAAAGATGAACCACGAGCTCGTGCGACTCTACGACGAACCCAGTATCCAGAAAGTGGTGAAGGCTGACCGGATACGCTGAGCGGGACATGTTGCGAGAATGCCGGACGACTGTCCTGCAAAACAGATGTTCGCTACGAATCCGGCAGGAACAACACGAGCGGGGGCGCAACGAGCGAGGTGGTTAGACCAAGTGGAGCGTGATCTGGCGAACGTGGGGTGCCCGAGAAATTCGAGAACGGTTGCCATGGACCGAGAAATTTTAGGAATTATGTTCGTCAAGTTATGTCGTGAGACGGAATATTATTTAACTAAATAAAAAAAAATAACGTTAAACTTTTCTCTACATCGTTTCAATCATTGCATTGACTTGAATTGTCTTTCATGCTCTGAAAATACCGTTTCATTTATGAAATGATAGACCTTATTCACTGAGGATAAGGTTTTCAAATTCAAAGTCATTATTCATTTCATCCCTATGGGGAAAGTGCAAAGAATCGAAAACTATCTTTTTTTCATCTTCCCCGGCCAGGAGGCGGAAATCATCTACAAAACGTCCCCACTCTCATACACTGGCAAAATTTTTCATCGTTACCCAACCAACCCAACACCAAGAGAACCATATATCAATCTGAATAAGCAAGGCTAGGTGATTTCATTTCCTAGAAACAATCCGGAACCTTTTGGGAAATATGGATGAAGTCTTTCTTGAAAAGCTTTTTGAAAGTGAGCCACCAGGCAGGCCCAAGCTTTGTGCGTTTTGTCGTCGGCTGCCGGCAAATTGCAATCTTCAAACAAAAGCACTGTCGATGTGAATTTGGTGCACCTGCTTTCACTAAAATCTGCTGCTGCATCCATTTTCGAGAGCAGTAGAATTCATGAGAGATTGGTACGGTATTATAGAAGAAGACAAAAGGAGACATGCTGTGGCTTCAAAAAGATAAACATAATTTAGCAGTAATTTCGGGAGAAAATTGGATTGTGTACTTGATGATCATTTTCAGGAGAACCTTTTGATATAACTGAAGAAAATTATTCCAAACGCTATAATTGGACCCTCAGTTTTATTAAATTCATCGCAGGTCTGTGCTATTGAACTTTCATCTTATTTTTTGCTCAAATCTGATTTTCCCAAAGTTATTCATTTTCCGATAAGACCGAAAAGCCATTACATAGCCTCAAAATTTGAAATCAGACTTTGATTTATGAGTGGATGGATGATCTCGATCTTGATCAATGATTATGCTTTCAAAATGCTTCTCTATAGGTTTTCAAAAAAGCTTAGCATCTGGCATGCCTATATGTTTTGAAATGATTTTCTATCGTAAAATTTTAGGTTTGTTTAGCGTTGAAAATAAACTTATTAAAACGCAGTACATGATCCGTAGAAACGTATTTTACGTTTATCGAAGCACAAATATAAATACTAAGCTGCATTAGCAAAGTTTTAAATATTTTACCCCACGTAAATCTGTGTGCATTTGGCAGTAGATACAAGATGCATTCGGTGGAAATCGTGAAAAATCTCGTCATCACATCATCATCCGTACACCAAGAGGGGATTCCTTCACGGGCAACGCCACACCGTCATCAACGTTACGTGTGCTGTATTATTTTTCATCCAACTTATTTATCCGTACCTTTTAAAGTTCGCTTTCCACCGCCCGCCACATCCGAGCTGAAAAACGACACATGCATAGCCGACACCAAACGAACAAATGAAAAATACTCATCCCGAAAGCATACGAATAAGTGAACAAAACAAGAATTTTCGCATGGTGGGTAAATACCCAAAAATGACATTCGGGACAAAATTCAATCATGACACATATAGGTTTTTTTTTGCGTAAATCAAGTGACGTTTCCGAATGAGTTCTCAGAAGATCAAAATAATGTTCAAACAATTTTCAACAGAAAACAACACACTTTGCCGCATTGTCCCCAGAGAGAGAATATGTCTATAAAAAATCCTAAGTAAAATTTTAATCGACACTCTTCTTTTTGGCAGCCGCGCTAAGTCGGGGAAGAGGAGTGTTAAAAATAGATTAGAAAATATTTTCCTTCGAACCGTCGTCGAAAAGCGCAAAAAACGTAAACATCTGATTAGCTGCCGTTCTGTGTGGAACGAAAGCATACATAAACAGTTTTACTATTGGGAAGGGAATTGTGGTTTAAAATACGTGAATTGATTTCGTTTTTGAGGTTCGAATAGGAATATTTTAATCTCAGGTACTTGGATTTTGGAGGAATTTCTAAAGATGAGTTAGGTATTAGAAAAAAAACCTTGTCATTCACCTTTATGGGTGAAATTTTTTTTTGAATTTTTGACGTGGAATGTCTAATATAAACACAAAGAAGAGATAATCATATAATTTTAAATATGTATTTTTGAGTACTACGATAAAATTCAAACGAAATCCTCTTTTAACACTTGGTTTTTAGCTATACCTCTGCCGTAATCTGGCAAACTGACGTATGCGCCAACATTACCGATTTGTGTTTATTGCATTTCAACGATAGAAGATATCAAACTTGACCTTATTACACCAAAATATGTTCATAAATATTAAAAAATACCAACATAATATTATGAAAACAAAATGACGTATGCGCCATTTCCACTCAAAGTGACGTAAGTTTAATAAAAAATATGTTTGCAACGCTTTGATTACGTCTCAAAGTAACAGTGAGTGTGAGGACCATAATAAAAGACTGTCTTTGTCTAATTCTGTAATTCTACGAATTAAAATTACTAGTAAATTACTAGTGGTAGCTTCAGGGCAAATAGAAATGAGGGACAAAACTTTTATACCATTATACTTGTAAAATTATTATTAATTTCAAAAGGTGTCAAAGGCTTTGCCTATTCACGAGGAGGTTGGGAAGGGCGGAAGGAGGTGGGTTTGGGTCTTAATTAAGTCCTTGTGTTTCATATTTTTTGCATAATGAATGACGCGTTTTAGTACGAACTTTTTTTTTGCAAGAAACATACACAATAGGACTTCATTTTTCTAACCTGATGATAAGATAATATGTGAAAATATTGACAAGCTGGTTGGATTATTAGATTATTGATTCAATTTCATAAGGTATACATTAATTATAGAGGAAGAATGATATAATGGATTTATTTCTAATTTATTTCTAAATTGTTGACAGGAATGATATTATCAATATTCAGAATTCATCAATGTTATCGTTGACTTCATGATCTTCCTAATAATGTCGTTTGTCTTCCGGCATCAAAGGACAGAGTTTTTCAATAATATATTTCTTTCTTGACTTTTCGATATATCTATCCAAACTATTGAATAGGAGAGTTGATTGAAGACTGAATGTTGGCTTTTGTACTTCCTTCAACTGCGGTTGAGTAAATAGTTTAACTTTCCAGAATTCTCCTCCAAAACGTGTCTTGTAACTGAAATCGAAACATCCTCGCGTAAATCGAACCTGTTTCACGTCGCACAGTTTCGGGCGAGGTTTCAGTTTACTCAGAACAGATTGTTTCATCTGAATGCTGGGTTAAAAGAAGTCGCTGCAGCTCATTACGGATAAAAATGGTTCCATTTCAACATTAGACTGCTTTACACACTCAACAAAGTCCTAGAACGTGTAGAGTTCCCCTGACTTTCTTCATGCTTCGCTCGACCGCCGCATGGAATGCATCAGCCGACATAAAGGTCTGTCCTGTTTCCTAATATTTGAAGGTGACCTTATCAGTTTTGATGAGCGGTGAGTTTACTAACAATATTATATAAATCATCAAATTCCAGTTTTTGTTTTGGCTAGAGCAATTGTCAAGCCAATACAAAACTCGACTTGAAGAAGCAATCGACAATCCACCGACGTTCCATTCGCGGAAGTTGGATAACCTATTGAAGAATACGCTTCGTTAGTCCAGGAACCTGTTCTATTACCGGATTATCCTCAGGACAGCTCCGCGAGTCGCGAATATTTGACTGATTGTGAAAGAAAATACCTGGAAATGGTTTGTCGCATGCTACGATGGATGTACGTCATTTGGTCTTAGAAACAGTGAAAAATAATAGCTGTTTCCACAACAAAATGACGTTAGTAACATAACTTCCGTTAATAAACCTTTTTCCACAAATTATGTATTTGGCCATGTTTTGTCATCGTTTAAACTCATAGTGTACAGATTTGATTATTGAAATTTGTTCGGAGGCTCAATAAAAAAACGTTTTTGCAAAAAGCTCCGTACTGAAAATTTTACTCGCTGGCGCATACGTCAGATTGTCAGATTACGGCAGGACCTGCCTAATGGGTGTTCGGATCAAAAAGTGGTAAAAAAATTGCATGTAAATTGATTATTTGTTTATAAAAATATCAAAGTATCTTTCTTTTTGAAATTCAATCTGTATAGAAGACGGACAAAATACTCAGTTAAGATTCCGGTCGACCTAGACTTTCGTTTGACGCCTGCCATCAAATTTTAAACAGTCACCTCATCCACTTTCTTTGAGGCAGAACGCCAGATTACTTTGAACTGCCTCTCGCTGCTTACAGTTTTTGGGTCTTCTTAAGGTTTTGCTTAACTATCGTCCAATATTTTTCGATTGAGAAAAGTTCTGGTTTGCTGGAGGGTTTTTATCCATGGGTATAACCTGAATGTTGTTAGCGGCACTCCATCGCCTTTTTCCATAATGGCAGGATACTAAATCCGGCGAGAACAGGACAGACAAGTCATGTTTCGTCAGGAAAGGCAGCAAACGCTTTTAAAGACACTCACGTAAATTTCCTGGTTGGCGGTCCGGGTTGAAACAAAAATGTCGCTTTTCAAGCCACTGGTACAGCTAGCTTGTCAAACGAGATATTTTTTGGCAAACTTTGATAGTTTAGTATGCTTGAAAATCTCTGCCACAAGAAATTGGTTGTACTTTGAAGAGGTTTTTATTAAGAAGTGTAACCAACAAAGTTCAGAATTTGAAGCCAACAATTAAAATTCGACTTCAAAATTCATTCATCGATTTTTTTTACATGTCAATGAATTGAAGCCATGTGACAGGCGTGTAAACGGAATAAGTCATGTAACGATAGTAAATAGAATAAGTAAAAAAATAAAAACCTCGATTTTATTAATAATACCTTGAGTTTTAAACAACGTCATTATTATTTTTTTGCAAATTATAAATGTGCTTTAAGAAATAAATTTATGCCTCAATTTTATTTTGTGTTTATTATTCGCTCAACTCCACATTCCAAAGGGTTTTGATAAATTGCACAAGGCCAAAAAACTCACGATTGTCCGAGTTGCAAAGAACATTAGAGCTATTTTTCTCATTAAATATGCAATTAATTTTTTTTCTATTATTGTTTATTGATTTATTAAATCATTTGAGAAAAATTGGAACTGTTTTGACAAACCTTTAAAACATAACTAAAAAAATCCATTTTTAAGGTTTTTATTTAATTATCAATTTTTTCTAAGAACGCAAGTAATAATAATTTCTGCGAAAAATGTTGAAAAGTTTTCTATTTGTTTATTTTCCCTCATTCGGATAAATTAGGGCATTTCAATAATTTTTCAGGAGTTTCAACTAAAATAGAATTTCCGATATTTTTGGAAGTTAAATTTAAATAATTTTGAAGGTTTCAACAAAAAGATTTAGTTAAATCAATCCCACTTTTAAATCTGATGCCTTTCCAATTAAAAAAAACTGAAGAATTAAACTTTTTTAGATCATTCGTCATCGCCACGATCTAAATATTTTTCCTTCATTAAATGAAGTGTAATAAACAAATTGAGAACCAATATTTTTCTTTTATGTAGATTTGTTAGTTCATCAATGATTGATTTAACTCAGATTCATTTTAAAATTTACAAACTCTATATTATTAAAACTAGACGCGACAGAAAACATTCGTGTACAGATTCGAGTTCAAAACGCTTACATTTAACAAATTAATATAGGCACCAAAATGCTATTTTTTTTGAGTTAACATTAAAATTCTCTTAATTAATTTCTTAAACTAAATCTTCCGAATTTTCAAATGAATAGACTGCATGTCAAAGTCAAGCTATTTAAATATTTTTAAACATTTTTAATAAGTTTGACTGTGTTTTTTAATTCTGAATTTTTGATTGCTGAAAACACAATCTTCTTTAAATTTCGATAAGAAATCACAGTTTTCACCTTTTTTCGTCCAATATTGCAATTGGTGGAAAAGAAATATTCAGAGTTAGAAATTTTAAACTATATAATCTGCACTTGAAAGTTTTAAAACGTTTTACTTATTTCTATTACTTTAAATCATCTTTTTTGAAACGATCATGATTTTTTTAGTAAATATTTGAAAAGTTACAGAAATGATTACAAGCAGTAATTTTTCTTACATTTTGCGCAGAATGTTCGACATGTACGCTCGTGTCGGTCGATTCCATCATGTTCATCGTAAAGAAGTTGGCTAATGCACCGTTGTACTGAAGCGGAGATTGCGGGTTCAAGTCCTGCCGGTGAGCCGTTGTATCTTTTTTGAAAAATTCATGATATTTACGGCTTATGTTCTTTCGTTCTTTGAAACCCTATGTTTCTCTAATTCTTTCCATCACCTACAAAAATGTGATTATTTTCATGTACAAAAATGTACCAAGCGATTTCATAACATTAGTATTGATTTCAAAAGAATGTTTCAAAATAAGTTAATGTAACAATCCATATGAAAACTGATTGACATGCAGTTGTCAAAAGCTACAGCTAAGATAAGCTTATAGCATATTTTTTAGATCCAAAACTTTTATTTACAGTTAGGTCCAAGAGTAACCAACATTCTAGATTGATTTTTTTTGAGAAACAAATATCCTATGTGAGATGAAACATAAACCCCGTCTGAAGGCGGGGTCAGGACACGACAACGACAAAAATCCGAAAAATATGCACAATATTCACAAACAAAATTTCACACAGTAAAATTTGTTTGTAATCATTATAAAACTATCCCAAGTAACACAGATTAAGCCAATTGGCTTTTTTGAGTTTTAATATTGTTTTATGAAGACTTTTCCATGGCATCAAATTTTTAAAACGGTTCTATTGTAACATAGGAAATGCTTCATTTATCGTGTGTTTTAAAAGAGCCCTAAAAGTTTTGCTAAAACTTGAATAAAACACTATCTTAAGAGTGCTGTAAAAACGTTGAAAAAGTATTGCTTAAGCATCAATAAAACACATACTTTCCTGTTTTTATTAGGGCTTAGGTACCAGTTTTAAAAATGCGCTCAATGCGCTTTTAAAACTAGCCTTCAAGCCAAGTTGAAAAACTGTTTTATTGGAACAGTCAATGTAGGCATGATAAAACTAAGTGACAGATAATTTGACAATCGAGAAGAACGTATACACGCTTAAACTTCTTTACCTCTTTTTGAGATAGCATAATCTGATTTGAAAGAATTATCACTCGAAATTGAGAAAAACGGGCTATCAAAATGATATAAATTAAAACAGTCAAATTCATCTGAAAAATAAAAACAACTTTGTTGCATCCGCATTCAAATTTCAAAACAACCGCAAATCAGTCCACATCATTATTCGCTCAATTCTTATGGATTGAATAAAAGCACATTGTGAATAAACGTTTTTTGTAATTCGATAAGAATAAATGTATAAGACAATTAATTTACAAGTACGCCGAATAAAGTACTTGTTCTATTTATCCATCACTGTCTCTTAATGCGAAGTTAATCTATATTTACGTCATCCAATCCAGAGTTAACAAAATTCTTTTCGGATAAACCGCCCTTGAAAATTTTTAGAATACTGCACCTACTCAGCAAAGACGCAGAAATTGAGCTTCATCGCTAGCGAAAATGTTCATTCTAAGCTTTCATCAGCCTCAACATGTTTCAGATGATATATTCAGAATGAAGACCACAAGTATTGGTCGATCATTGAAAATTACGATTTATTTAAAGCGTAACGCAGTTCTGGTTATCGTAAGCGAAATATCCGACCGAGGCACATTTTATAGAATCGTTTTATCACTTCCAATTGCAACAATATTCATTATAGTTTAATATGCTCCATATGATAATTAATAGCGTTTCCTAAACCTTTAGCATAGTGTTTGCAGAAAAGTTTTCCCATACAACTGTTTTAACAGTTTTTAAAAAGTTACATAACCTAACTACAGATTTAAAATTCAATCTTTTCGGAATTCACGATTCAGGCAATGTATTTTATAATTTCTATAATCGTTTGCTAATCGTTTTTAACGTTTCATAAATTGTCGTTTGACGATTTCAGAAATCGTTTGGTTATAATCCTCATTCATGCGGGTTATTATTTAGCTTTGAGGCCAGGCTTTTGATGACAGTAAATTATCTATTCCATAACAGTCTGAGATTATTTTATAACAATACCTACTTGGTATTTAAAGATAATTGACCACATATCATAGCCAAAAAGAAACAAAACAAAAAGTTGCATAAATGCCTTTTGCCAAGCAAATGTTTTCATTTATTGCAAAAAACTCCTCTTCCTCAAAAATGGATGAATCCATCATGAGCGTGTATTCCATTTAGGGAAACTTCAAACGAAGCTGTGATTCAAGGTCTCTCAAAACCATTTTAAAACTGTTTATTGAAATGTTTTATTACAACATTTTTCTAACCGGCATAAAACCATTTTAACACTGTTTTACAACTGCCTTAAGATTTTCAATATTAATTTACTGATCGCCATATTGATTGTGAAATTGAATCGAAATTACTGACGCCATCTTGATGGAAATTATACTTCAATACTATAAACTAGACATTTTTAACAAATTTGACAATGTTGGTGGTACTATTTGTTGTATAGGTCATAAATTTCAATGCAAAACAAAAATTGCATCATTTGAGCAAATTTATATTTTCCTTAAATTATTTTTTTCAATTAAAAAAATGCTAAAAATGTTGTCAATCTTGATTTTCTTTAAGGCGCGCTTATGTTTTGATGCTATTTTGTATATATTTCACCAGAAATCTGAGGTTGCAGGAAGTTTCATGCAAAGATTGAAAATGAAAATGAGAATATTTTTAAAATATTTAAAATGGAATCTTTACCAATCACCAAATGCTTGAGAGCGCAAGTGATAACACGACAAAAAAACGGAACAGAAAGCTCGCACTGTAAAATTTCTATCAGATACCACAGCTGCCACAGTAAAATTCCTATCAGATTCCACAGCTCCCACAGTAAAATTCCTATCAGATTCCTTGACGTAGTTTTAAAGGAGCTGTGGATAGTCTTAAAAGAGCTCTGAAAGGTTTCTTAAGGCTATGTCTATAAGGTCGAATAAAACTATTCTATTGGATGTTTTATTATAGCGTATAGAATTAGCTTTAAAAACGTTAACAAAATGGTCCCTTTTGGCCATATGTTAGCTTTAAAGTAGTTGTGCTAATAGCGTAGAATGCGCTTTGGCTTATAAAGTAGCTTTAGGAAATAGTCTTAAGCGGACTGTTAAGGTAGGAATAAAACTTAAATTGTTACTTGGGTATGCTTCAGTGAGTTTTTCGATAAAAAAATAATTAGGGTTCTAGAGGGTTGAAGCAAGATTTCAATTTGCTTGGAATTAACAAATTTGAATAGTTTTTTAATGGCTTTCCAGATCTTTTGTGTATTTTTAGTATTGTTATTATTTCTAGCAAAATTTAGATTTCGAGCCCCCCTCCCCTTAGGAAAGGGTCCTTCGGGCGGGCCTGCATCCAAATTATTATAATTTACATAATTTTTTCTTATAATTTTTACCCTTGAATGTATGCATCCCATTTATGATTTTCCTATATCAGAAAAATCCCAAGTAACAATTTAAGTTTTATTCCAACCTTAACAGTTCGCTTAAGACTATTTCCTAAAGCTACTTTATAAGCCAAAGCGCATTCTACGCTATTAGCACAACTACTTTAAAGTTAACATATGGCCAAAAGGGACCATTTTGTTAACGTTGTTAAAGCTAATTCTATACGCTATAATAAAACATCCAACAGAATAGTTTTATTCGACCTTATAGACATAGCTTTAAAAAACCTTACAGAGCCCTCTTCAGACTATCCACAGCTCTTTTAAAACTACGTCGTGGAATCTGATAGGAATTTTACTGTGGGATCTGTGAAATCTGATAGGAATTTTACTGTGGCAGCTGTGGAATCTAATAGAAATTTTACTGTGGGAGCTTTCTGTTCCGATTTTTCTCGTTTTATCACTTACTCTCCCAAGCATTTGATGATAGGTAAAGATTCCATTTAAAATATTTTACAAATATTCTCATTCTCATTTTCAATATATCTAAGCAAGAAACTTCCTGCAACCTCAGATTTATGGTGAAGTATATACGAAATAGCATCAAAACTTAAGCGCGCCTCAAAGAAAATCTAGGTTGACCATATTTTAAGCATTTTTTAAATAAAAAAATTATAATTAAAGGAAAATATAAATTGGCTCAAATGATGCAATTTTTGTTTTACAATGAAATTCATCTCCTATACAACAAATAGTACCGTCAACATTGTCAAATTGATGAAAATGTCTAGTTTTAAGTATTAAAGTATTATTTACAGCAACATGGCGTCAGTAATTTCGATTCAATTTCACAATCAACATGGCGTTCAGTAAATTAATATTGAAAATCTTAAGGCAGTTGTAAAACAGTGTTAAGATGGTTTTATGACGGTTAGAAAAATGTGGTAATAAAACAATTTCAATAAACAGTTTTTAAATGGTTTTAAGAGACCTTGAATCACAGCTTCGTTTGACGTTTCTCTAAATGGAATACACGCTCATGATGGATTTATCCATTTTTGAGAAAGAGAAGTTTTTCGCAATAAATGAAAACATTTCGATTTGTTGCTTGGCAAAAGGCATTCATGCAACTTTTTGTTTTGTTTCCTTTTGATTATGAGGATGGTCAATCATCTTTAAATAACAAATAGGTATTGCTATCAAATAATCTCATACTATTTGGAATAGATCATTTTCTGTCATCAAAACCCTGGCCTCAAAGCTAAATAATAACCCGCATAAATGAGGATTATAACCAAATGATTTTTGAAGCGTAATAAAACGTTTAGCAAACGATTATTGAAATTGTAAAAACATTGCCTGAATCGTGAATTCCGAAATGATTGAATTTTGAATTTGCAGTTAGATTATGTAAAACAGTTAAAAACTGTTAAAACAGTTGTATGGGAAAACAATTGGAAGCGATAAAACGATTCTTTAAAACGTCCTTCGGATGTTTTGCTTACTATTACCAGAACTGCCTTACGCTTTAAATAAATCGTTATTTTCAATGATCGGCCAATGCTAGTGGTCTTCATTCTGAATACATCATCTGAAACTTGTTGAGGCTGATTTAGAATGAGCATTTTCGCTTGTGATGAAACTCAATTTCTCCGTCTTTGCTGAGTTGAAGCCGGTTTCTGCAGTCTTCCAGAAATTTTCAAGGACGGTTTATCTGAAAATAATTTTGTTAGTTCTGGATTGGATGACGTAAATAAAGATCAACTTCGCATTGAGAGACAGAGATGGATAAATAAAACAAGTAGTTTAATTGCCGTACTTGTAAATGAATTTTCTAATACATTTATTTATCGAATCACAAAAACCGTTTATTCACAGTGGGCTTTTATTCGAACCCTGAGAATTGAGCGAATAATGATGTGGACTGATTTGCGGTTGTTTTGAAATTTGAATGCGGATACAACAAAGTTGGTTTTATTTTTAAGATGAATTTAGCTGTATTAATTTATATCATTTTGATAGCACGTTTTTCTCAATTTTGAGTGATAATCCTTTCAAAACAGGTTATGCTATCTCAAAAAGAGGTAAAAAAGTTTAAGCGTGTATACGTTTTTCTCGATTGTCAAATCATCTGTCACTTAGTTTTATCATGCCTACATCCAATGTTCCAATAAATCAGTTTTTCAACTTTGCTTGAACGCTAGTTTTAAAAGCGCATTGAGCGCATTATTAAAACCTTTACCAAAGATCTAATAAAAACAGGAAAGTATGTGTTTTGTTGAATCTTTAGCAATACTTTTGCAACTTTTTTACAACACTCTTAAGATAGTGTTTTATTCAAGTTTTAGCAAAACTTTCAGGGCTCTTTTAAAACACACGATAAATGAAGCATTTCCTATGTTACAATAAAACCGTTTTAAAAATGGGATGCCATCGAAAAGTCTTCATAAAACAATATTAAAACTCAAAAAAGCCAATTGGCTTGATCTGTGTTACTTGGGAATGTAAAATTTAGATTGAACAAAACCAAACATTAGAGGAGAACAAGGGGAATCTTGATCCCCTTTTCTTATTTTCATCATATCTTTTTTGGAAAATTTAGCAACTCGACGTCTTTTGTATTTTCTGACAGCGTTTTTAAGCTCCAAAAGTTAGAACGATACATGAACTCGTAAATAAATTAGAAGCAATTTCGTGCGACTGAAATATTGTTTTACCAGCCTTTAGCATCTGTATTTTCTTAAAATACTATAATTTAAAGTGTTCAATTATTGGACCACTGAAAACGACAATATTTTAGTTATTGAACGTTCAATCTTGCAGTACTCATTTCGTAAAGAAATACATGTACCAATTATTCAACAAATATCGGTTGGTGCTTGGAAATGTAAACAAACTGTTTCTTGGTTGCTATCTCTACTCAAATCGCCCCTGCAATGTATTCTATCAAGGGAAATATCCCTAAATGTATATAATGAATTCCAATGTTTACGTGTTCAATAATTATAATTGGAACACTGCCTGTTCAATATTTGAATCAGTGAAACCAACAAATTTTTTTATAAAAAGGCTTAAGCAATGATTTTAAAATATATTTCTGCGAAAAAATCATACCGGTTCGAAACTGTGGAACAAGCATATGCTACACTATCAAAATTTCATTCAAAAAACTTTTCGTTATTTTTTATTGACCACAAATTCGCTGAATCCCAAAGATGGTGTTCAATATATAGTGTGCTTACCCTATTCTACGAAGCACGGGTACAATAAAGTAGTTTCTGATCAGATTTGAGGCAAAAAAATGAGCTTAGTGGTCAAATGCTGATGAAGTTAGGATAGAATGTTCTAATAGACTATGAGGATCTGAAGAAATTGGCAGAAGAGTTGGGGCGCAGCACATGATTTTACATACCATTCAAGAAATAAATTCAAGATATAAAGATTGCATAAATTTATAATATTTTTAGTGTGTATCTCACTTTTTGAAGAAGAAATGTAGGCTTCAAATCCATCAGACCCTCATCCGGACCGGTTTAGTTTTTTTTATTATTTCAATCATAATCGTTATTGCCATCGTTACGGCATTCACGACTTTATCTCAACGTTGCAGTTGGCGGAAACTTATTGAAAAACTTATCCGGCACAACTGTATTCGATGTTTACTCTTCGGTTCCAACTCACGGACATCGGCTCAGGAAGCAACTTATTTACCAACTGACCTATATTACCAGGATTAGTGATTCATTTCTTCTAGAAGTGTCAACTATTTAGATATTGCGATTTCTGAACCAGACAATGTAGATTCCAATATTGTTTGGTTAGTTTGATAAAACTTTCGAATCGCAACTAAATATTATTTTCAAATTAAGTTCGAAAAGTGAAATTTTGAAAAAATAACCGTAACCAGAAACATCTAAAATCGAATAATAAGTTGAACTTTGGCAAAAGTTTCTTGTTACTCTTGGCATTGACTTTTCTACTTAAGCCTCAGAAAATTAATCTATGATGCTTTTAATCCCTCTCGACCCACACGGAGCAAAGAGGGGTTCAAAGCGTTTCTAATATCGTCGTCTTTGTCGTCGTCGTCATTTTGGCGTGATGTTGTTGTTTTTAAATGAGTTTTATTTTCGGCTTTTTCAAATTTTGTTCTACTTTTTTTTCTTCTCGCATTTCGTTTCAGAGCCAGGAGCCAAAAAGCAGCAGCGGGATCGATTCATTTCCTACCACCATCGCTAGTTGTTGATATTTGCTAGCGAGCTGTAACCGTGAAGAGGAGCTATCATTATGAGCTGCTTTGCGTACGAATGTGAGCTACCTTCCCGGTAAAAATCCGCCCTAAGAGGCCAGAGAGAAAGACGAAAATGCGAGAACCAGCATTTAGTCAGTGAGTCGGAAATCGGCTTAAGTCGCAGTTTGGAAAACAAAATCGCTAAGAAATAGCTGGCTGGCTGGAACGGAAAAAAAATAAATGCGTCAATGATGTGAAGAATTGAAATACCTTTTATTCGGCAACGAAAAGACGGCGACAGCCTTCGTGGAAAAATAAATAGAATGCCTGCCTGTATGCCAAGATGAATCCTCACGAGAGGCACGCAAATTGTTGTGAAGAATTTGTGTTTTTATTCGGGATTGGTGAAAATTGGCGCATACTTGGCATTTTGTGTGTTTTTCGGTTGCGTTCGTGATTTCAAGTGTGATTTACTAAGATGAGAAAACTGTGACAAAAAGTTGTTTTGCCGTTTTGTTGAAACCCGCCATGTCTCTACATCGTTTCGTCATACATAACTTCGTGTGTGGATTTATTTTATTTTCACACATATTCAAGAGGGAAGAATCTCTCAAGCGGTTATCAGAGAGCTGGCATTTTTGAATCTGCAATTTTAAACAGGAAAAGAACGAGGGCCCCGAAAGCATCGATAAACTCCAACCATTGTGATGTTGATGCGTTCTTTTCAGCTTTTGCTGAATAAGTAAGCGGCAATATGTTTGGGACTGACAAAAATGGAGATTGCCTGTTCCGTCAAAAGCAAACATACACAATGCAGACGGAAATTTTATTCGTTAGCAGTAACTGGCTAATCCCATTTATGAAAGGAAATCGATCGATGTCGCGATGGAAAATTTATCGTTAGGCGAAATAACGCTTCTGAGCTTGTGTTCAAAATGTATCATCAACCCATGACATGCCGTTTCAGATTTCAACCCACATAAAATGCTTGGATTGAGTTGATATTTTGAAGTAAATCGATGAACCCCATCTCAGACAACAGTGATCATGTTACGTGCATTGATTTTCGCTATCAAAATGGAAAAAAATAATAAGTTGATATCAAAAATTTTGTTTGCAAAAGTCGATCGCTTTTGAGAAAAGATTGAATCTTTTTCGCCAGAGTAAGAAAATAAAATCAACGGTTAATTTTAAGCAAACGAATTTTTTTAAACCGTTTAAATTAACCTTTCTTTGTATTTTTTTAAGCTACAAATCAACTTTTGATACTGTAAAGCTAAGTGAAATAAAATTTAATGGAGGCAACCAGGCCCGTGCGAAGGACCCGTCCATGGGGGGGGTTTTCGAATTTCAAATTCTGCTAAAAATAATAGCAATACCAAAAATAAACAATAAAAAAATTAAAGAAATTTCTAACACCGTTTTCACTCATGATTACCACACAAACTAAAAACAAATTTTCAAATCATACCAGAATGAAAGTTTCAAATTTTCAGTAAGTCATTGAAAAAAAATTTTTTTTTTAAATTATGCTCTTTATTCTGAATTATAAATTTGTTTCAAAAGATTTCTAAGCTAATTTAAAATAAATGTTTCCAAAACACAGAGCTTAATAGAAAACTGGTTTCTAAAATAAATATCCAATCAGGTAAAAAACTAACCATGATTAGTTTTTAGGAAAATGATAATAATTGTAAATTTTTATTCATCTTAATAAAATTCTGTTCTTTATTTTCATCTGAAAGGTAATTGAAAAATTCCACTGTAGTGTTTTGAATTTTTACAAAATTATACAATTATACTTACAAGGAAATGTATTGATAAAAATTGAAAGATAAGGAGTTACAAGTTACAACTAATATTGTAAGAACAAAGCAAATACAAAGTTAGTAAACATTTCGCATTAAAATTAAGTTTAAAGTTGCTACCTACTTCAAATCATGTTTCAAACTTTTTAAGATTAATTCAAAAATCATGATTGATTCATAAAAGACGATTTTATCTAAAAAATATGTTGAAAAGTTTTTAAATTTTCAATCACAAGTTTAAAAGTTTAAAATTACAAGCTTTGAGTATTTTATCACTTTCGATTGAAATATTGGGTCCTGGAAAGAACAGAAGCTTGAAACTTTGGTTTTTCTTATTGAAAATTACATAAGACTAAAGGGCTTATGTGTCAAGTACACAAAAATTCAGAATTAAAAAAAAACAAATTTGTTCAAATTATTTCTAAAATTTGAATATTTCGACCAAAAAATTCGACAAGGTTATAAAAGAATTGAAAATTAACTATACTTTTAAATTTCGTTAATTTATTTGAAAATTTAAAAAAAATATGAAAATGAAAAAGATAAGTTTTTTTTTAAACATTTCAGGAAGTTTTTTTTTCAATAAACACGTTTCACCATAAGAATTTACATAATTTAATTGATGACTCCAGGCGACAGCATTTTGGTGTTTTTTAACGATTGATTTGGTAGATTTTAGCGTTATGAACTAGAATTTTTTATCCAATTTGGTCGAACACTTGAAGTTTTGGTGTTAAGGAGTTTTAAAATGTATCAGTTTTATGTAAAATCAAACATAGAAAACTGATTAACTAACAAACCTACATCCAATTAAGGGATATTATTATGATGAAAATGATGCATGATCTAAAAAAATGTAAAATTTAACAATTTAAAAAAGAGGAAAGATATCATTACAAGTACTTTTGACATAACTGTAGAAAGTGTAAAAAAAAACTTTATTTCATTTGACACAATTGTTGAAACATGCAAAAAGATTACATGTTTTCTGAAAAATATCTTAAATTCAGTTTAGTTTACTTCTTAAAAATTGATAAATGAAAAAAGTAAAAAAAAATTAAACTTCTATAACTTTTTTGCAGAACTCAAAAATACTTGAACTCTTGAAGAAAGTTGATGATTCATTAAAAACTTTTATTTTTGATTGATAGGTTTTTGATATGAGTTTTTGTGTAAACAATGCCGAAATTTCTCAACTACTTTTTAATTATTTAAAAGTCATTTTAATAACATGTTGATAGAAATATTTCATTTTCAGATTCAAAGTACCCAAATTAGTTGAAATGGCCTTTTTAATTTATTGCACCTCCGAAAAATGCAAATATTTTGGCCTTGTGTAAATTATGTGTTGTGTTGAGCATTTAGAAAACCAAAAAACACTAGATAAAATTTAGACGAAATTGGTTTCTTGAAGAATTTTTCATATCAGCATTACATTTGTAATTAAAATAACGATTAAAAAAATGGTTCGTTTCAAACTCTGTTCCTATTCAGTTACACTTCTTAATAAAAACCAACTCTGAAGACGAGGTAGGGTTATTGTATGTCAAGTTTTGAGTTCCTATATAAAAGATTAATTGAATTGCAATTTAGAACCAAAGTTAGCTTCAATTCGTAAACGTCGAATAGTACCGTAGATCGAAATGTCTCAAGCCAGGGGTGGTTGAAGACTAAATTCCGCCGGAGGCGAGAAAAATTCCTGACTTGCTTGTTACCACTCATTTTCAAATACATGTTAACATCAAGTAATTTTCCGTCACTTCGGTGAAAATTTTACTTGGAAAAAATCTTCATGGGGGGGGGGGTTAAACCCCTAAAACCCCCCCCGTTCGCACGGCCTTGGAGGCAATTAAGGCAAAGTATAAATTTGAATTTTGAAAACCGACCATATGTATTTTGTAGATTGGTCAATAAAAATTGAAATGTGCAAAAATTCAGCTCAATCGGATTTTATTTAGGGATGCCTTAAAGCGCTCAAATTTTTGGTTTTTTGTGATCCTCAAAGATGACCAAAGGGGGGACCAAAGAAAATCGAAAAAAATCGAAATTTTAATTTTGATGCAAAATTACTTTAAAATAGATGAAAAATTAAAATTTGGTGTTGTATAAAAAAAATGTCTAAAAGCAACTTAAAAATTTCAAAAATCACGTAAGGAAGGGCCAAAGAAAATCCTGGAAATCAACATTTTTATTCTAATGCCAAATGACTTCGAAATTCATGAAACGTTAAAATCTCGTGTTATCTCGAAATAAAATTTTGGTCAAATATCACTTTGTAGGATTTGGCCGTTTTTCGGAAAATCTAATACCTATGTCCAGGGCCGTAGGAAGATCCGCATCATAGTGCAAGGGCCTAGGGAATTGAATGAAGGCAAAAAAAATTTATTGTAGTTAAATTTTTTAAGTAATGTTAAAAAACTTAGTCCCTTAATTTATGCAACATCCAGGTCCATCTTTCGATTTTAATTGTTTTTCGGCCTTCACACGAACTGCCTTAGTTCATCGATTACTAGCATTTGTAAATATTGTGAAGGTGTTTTGTATCCTTTATGATCAAAACAACTCGTTAATACCGTCTAGATAGAGACTAATCAATGTTTCCCCAAAGCATCAAATCCTAAACAAAGACGAAATCGATTTTTGAACCAAATTTGAAGTAGTCTAATAAATTTTGGTAACCATATTGTACGTTCATAGGAGTGCAGGAGTGCTGGTTTTGAAAATATGAAACATGCCATATTTCCCTTAACAGAAAAAATAATCGAGATATATTTTGAGGAAAGTGGTCAATCGTACCCCGTTTTTTCGGTATATAGTGAAGAATTCTGTCAACATGATTTTGGCGACAAATGAAACGAAAATAAATTTAAACTGCTTCGAACGGTGACACGTTTTAACAAAACATTCTTTGGCCCACCAATCGTGGGGTTAATCTGGACATACCCATAAAAGTGTTTAAAATTTCCCAATATTGTGGAAAATAATGAAGACCTGAAGAGAATTTACTTTTAAAAAGGTACTAAAAGCTTTCACATGAAGTTCAGAAATAAAAATCTTTATTTTATTTATTGACCCTTGAGCTTGGCACCACCATTCTTCGAATATAAGTGTAGATGATATTTTTGATTTTGATTGTAATAATAAAACAATATCTGCAAATGAACGCCAAAATGAACAAACTTTCAACGTTGAGCAGTTTTTTAGTACACGAGTTTCTCAAAAGACAAGCACTTGGGGGAGAACGAAAATTAATGTTAAATAATTGATAGTGAAAACCCTTTCCAATTTTTTTATTTAATTTTGTTCAGGAAAACAAAATACACCATCTCACACTAATCGGGTGCTAAAAGAGCATCATTTCGCAGATAAATTACGGAAATCTTCTCAATTCACCCTATTTAAGGTATTCAAAATGATTTGAAATTGAATTTAAAATTGAACTCACAGTCAAAATAAAAACTATGCGATTTCTTGCAATTTTAATTCCCTAACGAAATGGTCATTTTGATAATTATATCTTGATTGTGAAACTTAGTTACTAGCTGAATCTAAATCTGAATTTTGAATACATAATCGTTTTAAATGAAAATTGTGCACCCGATCTCAGTATTCGAATTTTTTATCTGTTCCCGAATTTCAATAAAATTCCTGAATTTATATTCCAAATCAACGTTTCCATTACGAGCGAAGAATGGAAATTTGTTTCAGACTCTCAACCATGAATTTATAATTTTAAATCTATCGGTTTTAACATTTCAAATGAGATTAAACTCATTTTAGAGGTTCTGGTTCCATATCATAAAATCAAAATTGTATTTTCATAATTGGGATTCTGTATCCAGTTAAGGATCCGCCATTTTCAGCTCGAATTATCATTAGAAATTCGGATTGAAAAGTTGTTTTGAAATTCTGGCTCGAATTTCGTTTTCCGTTTCGCTCCAAATATGACTTATGATTTTCGAAACCCATATGAATTTTCAATATCTAGACAATAATTTTCCAAATAAAAAAAAATCAAAGCAAATTAGAAACCATCCTGAGTTTTTATTCTAATAGACATAATAGAGCTCTAAAATGGCATTTCAGAATTGGAAAATTAAAATTTGACTCATCATTCGATTTTCCTGTTTCAATCCAAATTCACAAGTTGAATTTAAAAAATAATTGTTGAAATAATTAATATAGATTGCAGCCCAAAACTTCAGAATGGTAATTATAGATTCATGATTGAGGGCTCTTACACAAATTTCACTTCTTGGCTCGTATTGAAAATTCTGAACTGATTCAGAAACCATTTTGTTTGTGTATTTCAGTATTAGTATTGAAGTTCGGAAAGAGATTCAAAATTCGAATTTTTAATTCAGGTTCAGAATTTAGGTTTTGGATTCGGATTCAGAATTTATATTCGAAATACAGATTCTGATATCGCTCGTAAATTAGTTTTACAATAAAGATTTAAAAAAACAAAAAGACTTTTTTTTGTGGAGGAATTTTAATCGTAAGAGATCGAATATTTTTATTTGATTGTTTTTATTCAATTCCTATATCTCAAATTTACAATCAAAGTCAGTTTTTCACATAATTCAGCTGAAATCACAAATATAAAATGGAACTTGAGTTTAAATAAAATCATCCACAGTGTTCCAATTATGGAATCGATTGTTAGCTTAAAATATTTGCTAATAATAAAACATATAGTTTTCATGTGAAAAAATCTTTAGAGAATCCCATATTTCCTTGGTGTATTTTTTCAAGAGCCAAATTTCAAACTTAAATAATAAATTTCGATTGAGTTTGAAAGAATCTGATTTGAACCACAAATTTTTAATCTCTTAATTTCACTTTTGAAAGTTTGACAGTTTTTTTCTTAATGGAAGACTTTTATAAAAAAAACCTTTTCTATACTTAAACGAAATGAGCTAAATCTCCAGACTCTTGAGAAAATTCAATGATTTTTACTGTATCATCCAATTCATGGGAATGAAATGTGAACGAACATCACAAAAAGGCATATAATCAACAAATCATTTTTTTTAGTTAGGAAATTGTTTAAATGTATAATTTTGATTGAAATTACAACTCAGAACAGCTTTCAATAAATTATTTTAAAATTTTGTTTTCATAAACATGAGTATTCGTAAACAGTAAACGAGATATGCGCCTTTGAGTATGCAAACAGTAATCAATATGCAGAAAATTTAGGTAATATGCTTAAATGCCTCGTACACAAAAAGAATGAACACAAATATCAATTAATGTTTGTATCGGAAATGTACGTGTCAAAAAACATGATTCATCATGTCATTGTCATTTTTATAGAGAAACCCGGATTTTGCCAGGGTTTATTCTAATTTTTATTCTCAAATCGAACTTGAAAAAACAAGTGGTGTTGTTAAAATTGTTTGTTTATGTGTTCAAAACGAATTTTTTTTACAAGTTTAAAAAAATTCGGATGGATATTCGATCTTTTTTTTTATTTGATCATAAGGATTTTAACACCAAGATGTCATTCATCCCTCAAGAATAACTATTCGATCGAATATTCTGTTGAGTTTTCTATAGAAATACTTCTATTTCTACTTATATTTCTAATAGAATTCTTCTATTTCTGCCATCTTAATGCCCCTCATGTTTTTAACTCGATTATTCCCAACCAGATGTATCTCACCTTTTTTAGGTAAAAGTCTTTTTCATTTTCAAAATTTCACAATTTGCTTAAAGGACATCAGATGACTTGTCGCTTCTAGGACGATTATCACAAGAGAGATTGGGTTCATAACAGGTGCCAAGCTGTTTGAAATTTCTATTTTTTATATCGTATTAGATGAATGTCTAATTTTTGCTAGATGTCATCAAAATAGTTGTCAAAAAGAACGATGATCTTTAACCTTAAGCATACAATACTTTCTACGACACGTATCTTGTACAAACTTGTAAAAAAAAAGGTAAAATCTGAACAGAAACTAGGCATTATTCTGAAACATACAAGTGGCAAAAGAAATAAAATAACTTGAAATTTAATGTTTTCAGCAAATTACAACAGTAGTGTTCAAATCGTATCCATCGAATGAATTTACTTTAGAATATCATTTTGAAATACAAAATTTAAAAATTTTCGAAGAGACATTTGATTTTTTTTGATTTAGTAAAATATCTGAAAAAACCCAGGTAAAATCCATAAAGTTAAAAAAATTTTAGCCATCCCGGTCAGATTTAACGTTTTTGAGTTCTTTATTTGGTTTATGGGCAGCCTGGGTATATCAAGAAAATTTGGAATAAACGATAATCAAAGTACAAAGCTATCTACATTGAACAATATTCGGAAACATCTTAAATGCTTTACTGAAACCATAAGATTTTGATGATTTTGAAGATTTTTCAACATTGATTTTGGATGTTTTATAAATT
Organism: Uranotaenia lowii; assembly: GCF_029784155.1. Lineage (NCBI taxonomy): Eukaryota > Metazoa > Arthropoda > Insecta > Diptera > Culicidae > Uranotaenia > Uranotaenia lowii. The sequence continues at coordinate 191,748,319 of NC_073693.1, forward strand.
ATCTAACATCAGTTGAAAACAATTACAAGTTTTTCTCGTATAAGTTTAAAAAAATAAATATTCGGCTTATTCGGCCTATTCGGCTTATTCGGCCTATTCGGCTAATTCGGCCTATTCGGCCGAATACCTAGCTAGCTCAACTATTCGGTGAGCCGAACATTGGGTTTAACGATTTTTTGGCGGTATTCGGCCGCCCGAATATTTGGTACATCTCTAGTCGAAAATTTTGAAATCTAATGCCCGGATTTTGCCACGTTTTAAGATAATATAGCTTGGATTTGTCCGGCCCGGATACCTGTGAAAAAAAACTCTGGCATCCTTTACAAAAACCACTTTGGCTCAATATCTTGTTATGTCGAAGAATTAATAGAATCTATTTGTATTCTGAACTCAAAGCTTGTTTAAGTAAAAATGTCAAATGTCATCAAAGGATCGCATATCAAAATTGAGCAAAGAGATGCCTAACACACATCCAGATTTCATAAGGATTGTTTCAATGAATTCTGATTTGCTAAAAGCTGGTGGCTAAATGATTAAATTTCCACCGTACTGATTCAGCTAAACCTTCCTTTTTCAATTGAACCGATTTTGGAATAGGTCAAAATTTCAATAAAACACAAAGGAAGCATACGTGTGATTCTTCAGCGAGTATGTCAACCTTTCATTTGATTACAATTTATTTATTTAGAGATGCGCTCTCTGGCGGTTTAAACTCTGGCGTGACACTAACATTAATTAAATGTAGTTAAATGTATGACGAACGAAACGATGATAGGTGACGCTTGTCCTTTGGGATGGAGATGAAACGATGAAACATTACAGGCATCACTTTGACTAAATCATGCTGAGTAGAATCCGTTCTGGTGTTCTGCTGACGATGACGATGATGATGATGATAATGATGATGTTTATGTTGATGAGCAGAGAAGAAGTGAAAGATGCTGAGGGTGAAACCGAATAATATAAATGCTTTTAATTTTTTCCCAGTTTAGTGCAGCGGAATGAAAACTCGCCTTTGTCGTCGCCATCAACACGACTTGAGCCACGTGGAAAGCAGTCGAAGAAAAAAGGGAATGGCGTGAAAAGCATCCGTTGGGAAAGTGCAAGAAGAGGTGCGGAATTTTAGAGTTTCTGCTTTGAATACTGGTGATGTGGCCTGGGTCCTAACCTTTGATAGGATTTAGTTAGTATGCAATGTATTCTTGTGTTGGCGAGCAGTGTTACATGAAAATACTAAATAATTTACTGCGTCGAAATGCTTGTTTTCGACATCATCAACCGTGCTGTTTTTGGGTAGAAAAGTTGTCTCCGGTAGTGTTGCAAAATGAAATTATTTGTTGTGTTAATTAACCTGGTGTTGTGCTTCAGTTTGGCATATCAGCAAGTGGAAACGCGAACCGAAAGCAGTGAAGAGCATCTGTCCGATGACTATGGGGATTTGTTGTCAGTTGGAATCGGAAACGAGCGAAATTTGAAAAAGTCTCATGTCGCTGCCTTGCTGGCGGACGATGGAAGTGAAATTTATCCTCCCCTCCCAAATGACGGACCGTTCAGTGAATTTCACCAGCAACAGCGGATGCTGCAACAAATTCAGCAGCAACAACAACAACAACAACAGCAGCAGCAACACCCACAACATCATTACGGCAACGCCGTCAATTATCGCAAACAACATGCCCAGCGTTCCGGGAGCAGCAGTTCGCCAAGCTTCGATCCACGCGACGGAACACCGTACACGCGCGAGGTCGCGGTGAAGCAGGGTCGACTCAAGGGCATCGTCCGGGTGATGAGACCGCAATCAGGCCTCAAAAATGTCGACCAATTTCTGGGCATTCCGTACGCCGAGGCACCGGTCGGGTCAAGACGTTTCATGCCACCGGGAGCTCCCATTCCCTGGACCGGGCTCAAGATGGCAATCAAAATGTCACCCGTTTGTCCACAGAATCTGCCCACCTTGAACAATGTAAATAACAACTACTCGAAAGGCAGATACGATCAGCTGAAAAGACTGTTTCCATATCTAAAGGTTGAGAGCGAAGACTGTTTATATTTAAATTTGTACGTGCCGAGCTACGGTAAGTGAAGTTTTTCCCCCATTCCATCGATGCCAACAAACAGATTTCATTTTTCCCCGGAATATAGCACTTCTACACGCCACATCACAACAAATGCGAACTAGGGTTTTCGAAGCCGACAGCCGGAACCAATTTTAGAATCGCCAGAATTGCATTCCTTTGAATCAAATGGCGCCTTTCAAATATTTATTGAGTAACTGTTGTTCATTTGAATTCAATAGAAAATGTAAAAACGGAGAGAATAAAATATAAAAAAAAATACAGAAAACATCGTTAAGATTTTGATACAATCGATGAATCAGTTGAAACTCTACTGTACCTACTTCAATTGACCGCGTTGGAACAGAATGCGTTAGGTACAGTGTAACTAGTGTAGGGATATCATACGTACTCTTTTAGTAGTACACGTACTCTTTTTCGACCAAAGATTGGGTGAACTCTACTTTTCGTGAATTTTTACTAAATGTACCCTTTTTTATGAAGACATTTCATTAGTATTACAAACTTGTTCCTTTCAATTCTTGAAAAATTTTTTCTGCATCTTGTACAAAAATTATTACTCCTCTAACTGAGTTTAATAACATTATGAAATTCTGTTTGGCTGAACCCAGAAAAAAAAACAAAAATACATCGTATGTGACATTTTACTCAGAAGCTTAAATTATCGAAAAAAATGTTAATTTATATTCATTGGAGTTTTGTTTTCTGTCCTTGTCTCCTTTTTTTGTTTAAAACGAGAAAACCCATATTTATAATTTTGCATATTTTGATTCAGCTTCCACAAATCTAGTCAATATTATTTCGAAGTTATTCGTCATCACAATTCTTTTTGTAGATTTGTGTTACCTAAGAATTCAAAGTACTGGATAAGAAAAACATGCAAATGACAACGGAGGGCAGATTAAATTAATTAAAAGGGTGCTTAATCGGTATAGCGCAATTTCCAATCAAAACCGATTAATAAATATACAATTTTCATAATCTTCTTGCCAACGCACAATGGGGAAAAAAGCGTATAAACCGCGCAGAAATTCAATATCTTCCCTCCTACACAAAAATTCTTTCCTATAGTGGAAATGTCCGGAAAATCGATGTACGTACGAACCCCTAATACACCTATATTTTGTAAATAATCCAGAAGAAAAAACTAATTCAGACTTAAAAATTTCGAACAAAAACAGACCTATCTTGTGCGAATAGAGGCTGTTTGAGCCCCAGCAAGCTTTAGAAAATAAAGTTATGGCTGTTTTTACCCACAATTCCCCTATATATTTTCAATTCTTTCAGAAATATGCATGTTCGGACCCGAAAATTTTTGAACCAAATGAGACGTATCTTGTGTGATGTTTTCCAAGGAATCAATTGGAGGCTGTTTGAGTCATTGGGCGCTTCGGAAAATGGAGCTATGGCTGTTTTATCCTCAATTCCCCTACACTTTTCAATTATTTCAGAAAAAACCCGATTTAATACACTTAACAGTGGATTGGAGCCTTTCTAACAGAGTTTAAATTATATTTGGAAATATATAAAATAATATAGAATATACATGATAGATTCCTTCCCTCTGAATCATATAAGTATGATTTCAGATATTCAAACACGAAAAATTCCAATCTCAATATAAAAACCCGATTTAATACACTTAAAAGTGGATTGGAGCCTTTCTAACAGAGTTTAAATTATATTTGGAAATATATAAAATAATATAGAATATACATGATAGATTCCTTCCCTCTGAATCATATAAGTATGATTTCAGATATTCAAACACGAAAAATTCCAATCTCAATATAAAAAAATGATGCCTGGTACGTTTTTTTGGGGAAAAGCGAACTGGTATATCAGGAGCTCATTTTATGTATGGCAAGAATGGTATTTAAACAGTAGAATTTCCAAGATGTATAACACGCTGAAATGGTGCCGTGGTAGCAACCAGAACTTTCACGTTGCTGGTCACGGTTCGAATCTTACTGTTTTTTTATGCTTTTTTTTACTGAATAAGTAAAACCAACTACAATATTGATGGATAGCCGTGACGCGTGCCCTAGCATGATACCTTTTTTAGAGCTCAACCATGCATAGAGGAAAAATTCCCACAAAAGGAGGGGAAAGTAATATGACTATTAAATGATTAATCTCATTCTGGAAACTAAATCTGAAATCTTATTCTGATTCTAAAGTTTGAATTTTGAGTTACAACACTTAGTCTAATATTTGAATATAAGTTCCAATTTCAAATTCCAGGTTGATCTTTAATCCGAATTCTTAATCAGAATTCTAAATCTGAATTCTCAATCTGAATTCTGAATTTGAACTCTGAATTTGAATTCTAAATCTGTATTCTGAATCTGAATTCTGAATCTGAATTCTGAATCTGAATTCTGAATCTGAATTCTGAATCTGAATTCTGAATCTGAATTCTGAATCTGAATTCTGAATTTGAATTCTGAATTTGAATTCTGAATCTGAATTCTGAATCTGAATTCTGAATCTGAATTCTGAATCTGAATCTGAATTCTGAATATGAATTCTGAATCTGAATTCTGAATCTGAATTCTGAATCTGAATTCTGAATCTGAATTCTGAATCTGAATTCTGAATCTGAATTCTGAATCTGAATTCTGAATCTGAATTCTGAATCTGAATTCTGAATCTGAATCCTGAATCTGAATTCTGAATCTGAATTCTGAATCTGAATTCTGAATCTGAATTCTGAATCTGAATTCTGAATCTGAATTCTGAATCTGAATTCTGAATCTGAATTCTGAATCTGAATTCTGAATCTGAATTCTGAATCTGAATTCTGAATCTGAATTCTGAATCTGAATTCTGAATCTGAATTCTGAATCTGAATTCTGAATCTGAATTCTGAATCTGAATTCTGAATCTGAATTCTGAATCTGAATTCTGAATCTGAATTCTGAATCTGAATTCTGAATCTGAATTCTGAATCTGAATTCTGAATCTGAATTCTGAATCTGAATTCTGAATCTGAATTCTGAATCTGAATTCTGAATCTGAATTCTGAATCTGAATTCTGAATCTGAATTCTGAATCTGAATTCTGAATCTGAATTCTGAATCTGAATTCTGAATCTGAATTCTGAATCTGAATTCTGAATCTGAATTCTGAATCTGAATTCTGAATCTGAATTCTGAATCTGAATTCTGAATCTGAATTCTGAATCTGAATTCTGAATCTGAATTCTGAATCTGAATTCTGAATCTGAATTCTGAATCTGAATTCTGAATCTGAATTCTGAATCTGAATTCTGAATCTGAATTCTGAATCTGAATTCTGAATCTGAATTCTGAATCTGAATTCTGAATCTGAATTCTGAATCTGAATTCTGAATCTGAATTCTGAATCTGAATTCTGAATCTGAATTCTGAATCTGAATTCTGAATCTGAATTCTGAATCTGAATTCTGAATCTGAATTCTGAATCTGAATTCTGAATCTGAATTCTGAATCTGAATTCTGAATCTGAATTCTGAATCTGAATTCTGAATCTGAATTCTGAATCTGAATTCTGAATCTGAATTCTCAATCTGAATTCTGAATCTGAATTCTGAATCTGAATTCTGAATCTGAATTCTGAATCTGAATTCTGAATCTGAGTTCTGAATCTGAATTCTGAATCTGAATTCTGAATCTGAATTCTGAATCTGAATTCTGAATCTGAATTCTGAATCTGAATTCTGAATCTGAATTCTGAATCTGAATTCTGAATCTGAATTCTGAATCTGAATTCTGAATCTGAATTCTGAATCTGAATTCTGAATCTGAATTCTGAATCTGAATTCTGAATTCTGAATCTGAATTCTGAATCTGAATTCTTAATCTTGTAAATCTCATTTTCATTTGCTGGAATATGATTGTTTTGCATCACGCGGTTTTCAACATTGAAATTTCTTTCATCCAAAATTTTTTTTTATGATTTCGGATTTTACAACTTTTAGTAGTATGGTTTTACCCCTAAAAGTATGCAGCAAACTTAATTTCAGAAAAATTGTGAAAAAAAGTTTTCACAAAACAAAATCGTGTTTTCATGCGTAATGATCTTTAAGTCATCGCAAATTTATCAAAAACTGTGAAAATTGGTATTCTTGGAGAAACAATTCCAGAATTGAAAATTGATAAAGTGAGGAGAAATTTTACGGATGATGAAAAAAGCGAAAGAACATTTTTGCAAGGAAAATTTATTAACGTACACCATACTTTACCTCGCAACATCCAGCTTCATCAATTTTTAATTCTGATATTCTTTCTCCATGAATCTAAATTTTTCACCGATATGCCGAAAATAAATTTACAAAAATTCTGAATCTGAATTCTGATTCTGAATTCTGAATCTGAATTCTGAATCTGAATTCTGAATCTGAATTCTGAATCTGAATTCTGAATCTGAATTCTGAATCTGAATTCTGAATCTGAATTCTGAATCTGAATTCTGAATCTGAATTCTGAATCTGAATTCTGAATCTAAATTCTGAATCTGAATTCTGAATCTGAATTCTGAATCTGAATTCTTAATCTGAATTCTGAATCTGAATTCTGAATCTGAATATGAGTTCTGAATCTGAATTTTGAATTCTGAATTCTGAATCCTGAATTCTGATTCCTAAACCTGTATCCTGAATTTGAAAACTGAATCTGAATTCTGCATCTGAAATTGAATCTAAATTATGTATGAGTATGTAGAAATGAAAAAAAAAACATAAATTCATTCTTCAACACGGGTAAAAAAACGAGAGTCATAAGATCTTCATATAAATTCCCCCCCCCATCGCAGTTTCCTTTACGGCTCTGCATTTTGTTGACACCCGGCATGGCTTTGAACACTATAATTTCATAAATGAAATTATAATGTCTATAGGCATGGCGGACTCTGAAGGAAACGCCCATCCGCCATTTGCTGCATTGAAAAGCAAAGAAGTGTAAGATATAAACACTGTTGCCGTATTTGCCCCAGCAGACTGAGAAACTGCCCAGACCACGGTGCGTCTTAGTAATGCCTTTTACCTATTTGAGTTTGAGCCGCTCTCTATTAAGCGTGCCGATGGTTTATTGGATAGCGCTTGCAACTTTAGATCTGAAGAGTTTTGGTTCAATTCTCGAGTCAATATATATTTATTTTTTTATTTTGATTATCTCCAATTTATAAATGATTGCTGGTGCTGCTGCTTCGAGGCGCCACTAGCAACTTTTTTTTTATGCCATAATAAGTATGATATGTATTTGGTAAAGAAAACGGTTTCAACTATTTTGTTTTTTTCCCGTTTTTGAAACGGTTGTGTAGGAAAAAAAATGCATTCTTTTGAGACTGAAATCATTTTAATTGTGCAGCCCAGTTTCGCAAAAACGTTCTTGACATTTTTAAAATGGCACATACAAATCCACGGACATCAACAGAACTCGTCGAGCTGAGTCGATAGGTACCTATAAAGGTATGCTTAAGACCCATAATTAATGATCTCCCCAATCGACCGATAACCAAACCTTTCTGTTAGAAAGGCAAAAATGATGCCTGATACGTTTTTTTGGGGAAAAGCGAACTGGTATGTAAGGAGCTCATTTTATGTATGGAAAGAATGGTATTTAAACAGTAGAATTTCCAAGATTTATAACACGCTGAAATGGTGCCGTGGTAGCAACCAGAACTTTCACGTTGCTGGTCACGGTTCGAATCTTACTGTTTTTTTATGCTTTTTTTTTACTGAATAAGTAAAACCAACTACAATATTGATGGATAGCCGTGACGCGTGCCCTAGCATGATACCTTTTTTAGAGCTCAACCATGCATAGAGGAAAAATTCCCACAAAAGGAGGGGAAAGTAATATGACTATTAAATGATTAATCTCATTCTGTAAACTAAATCTGAAATCTTATTCTGATTCTAAAGTTTGAATTTTGAGTTACAACACTTAGTCTAATATTTGAATATAAGTTCCAATTTCAAATTCCAGGTTGATCTTTAATCCAAATTCTTAATCAGAATTCTAAATCTGAATTCTCAATCTGAATTCTGAATCTGAACTCTGAATTTGAATTCTAAATCTGTATTCTGAATCTGAATTCTGAATCTGAATTCTGAATCTGAATTCTGAATCTGAATTCTGAATCTGAATTCTGAATCTGAGTTCTGAATCTGAATTCTGAATCTGAATTCTGAATCTGAATTCTGAATTCTGAATCTGAATTCTGAATCTTAATTCTGAATCTGAATTCTGAATCTGAATTCTGAATCTGAATTCTGAATCTGAATTCTGAATCTGAATTCTGAATCTGAATTCTGAATCTAAATTCTGAATCTGAATTCTGAATCTGAATTCTGAATCTGAATTCTGAATCTGAATTCTGAATCTGAATTCTGAATCTGAATTCTGAATCTGAATTCTGAATCTGAATTCTGAATCTGAATTCTGAATCGGAATTCTGAATCTGAATTCTGAATCTGAATTCTGAATATGAATTCTGAATCTGAATTCTGGATCTGAATTCTGAATCTGAATTCTGAATCTGAATTCTGAATCTGAATTCTGAATCTGAATTCTGAATCTGAATTCTGAATCTGAATTCTGAATCTGAATTCTGAATCTGAATTCTGAATCTGAATTCTGAATCTGAATTCTGAATCTGAATTCTGAATCTGAATTCTGAATCTGAATTCTGAATCTGAATTCTGAATCTGAATTCTGAATCTGAATTCTGAATCTGAATTCTGAATCTGAATTCTGAATCTGAATTCTGAATCTGAATTCTGAATCTGAATTCTTAATCTTGTAAATCTCATTTTGATTGTTTTGCATCACACGGTTTTCAACATTGAAATTTCTTTCATCCAAATTTTTTTTTATGATTTCGGATTTTACAACTTTTAATAGTATGGTTTTACCCCTAAAAGTATGCAGCAAACTTAATTTCAGAAAAATTGTGAAAAAAAGTTTTCACAAAACAAAATCGTGTTTTCATGCGTAATGATCTTTAAGTCATCGCAAATTTATCAAAAACTGTGCAAATTGGTATTCTTGGAGAAACAATTCCAGAATTGAAAATTGATAAAGTGAGGAGAAATTTTACGGATGATGAAAAGAGCGAAAGAACATTTTTGCAAGGAAAATTTATTAACGTACACCATACTTTACCTCGCAACATCCAGCTTCATCAATTTTTAATTCTGATATTCTTTCTCCATGAATCTAAATTTTTCACCGATATGCCGAAAATAAATTTACAAAAATTCTGAATCTGAATTCTGAATCTGAATTCTGATTCTGAATTCTGAATCTGAATTCTGAATCTGAATTCTGAATCTGAATTCTGATTCTGAATTCTGAATCTGAATTCTGAATCTGAATTCTGAATCTGAATTCTGAATCTGAATTCTGAATCTGAATTCTGAATCTGAATTCTGAATCTGAATTCTGAATCTGAATTCTGAATCTGAATTCTGAATCTGAATTCTGAATCTGAATCTGAATTCTGAATCTGAATTCTGAATCTGAATTCTGAATCTGAATTCTGAATCTGAATTCTGAATCTGAATTCTGAATCTGAATTCTGAATCTGAATTCTGAATCTGAATTCTGAATCTGAATTCTGAATCTGAATTCTGAATCTGAATTCTGAATCTGAATTCTGAATCTGAATTCTGAATCTGAATTCTGAATCTGAATTCTGAATCTGAATTCTGAATCTGAATTCTGAATCTGAATTCTGAATCTGAATTCTGAATCTGAATTCTGAATCTGAATTCTGAATCTGAATTCTGAATCTGAATTCTGAATCTGAATTCTGAATCTGAATTCTGAATCTGAATTCTGAATCTGAATTCTGAATCTGAATTCTGAATCTGAATTCTGAATCTGAATTCTGAATCTGAATTCTGAATCTGAATTCTGAATCTGAATTCTGAATCTGAATTCTGAATCTGAATTCTTAATCTGAATTCTGAATCTGAATTCTGAATCTAAATTCTGAATCTGAATATGAGTTCTGAATCTGAATTTTGAATTCTGAATTTTGAATCCTGAATTCTGATTCCTAAACCTGTATCCTGAATTTGAAAACTGAATCTGAATTCTGCATCTGAAATTGAATCTAAATTATGTATGAGTATGTAGAAATGAAAAAAAAAACATAAATTCATTCTTCAACACGAGTAAAAAAAACGAGGGTCATAAGATCTTCATATAAATTCCCCCCCAACGCAGTTTCCTGTACGGCTCTGCATTTTGTTGACACCCGGCATGGCTTTAGACACTATAATTTCATAAATGAAATTATAATGTCTATAGGCATGGCGGACTCTGAAGGAAACGCCCATCCGCCATTTGCTGCATTGAAAAGCAAGAAGTGTAAGATATAAACACTGTTGCCGTATTTGCCCCAGCAGACTGAGAAACTGCCCAGACCACGGTGCGTCTTAGTAATGCCTTTTACCTATTTGAGTTTGAGCCGCTTTCAATCAAGCGTGCCGATGGTTTATTGGATAGCGCTTGCAACTTGGGATCTGAAGGGTTTTGGTTCAATTCTCGAGTTAATAAAAATATTATTTTTTTATTTTGATTATCTTCAATTTATAAATGATTGCTGGTGCTGCTGCTTCGAGGCGCCACTAGCAACTTTTTTTTATGCCATAATAAGTATGATATGTATTTGGTAAAGAAAACGGTTTCAACTATTTTGTTTTTTTCCCGTTTTTGAAAGGGTTGTGTAGAAAAAAAAATGCATTCTTTTGAGACTAAAATCATTTTAATTGTGCAGCCCAGTTTCGCAAAAACGTTCTAGACATTTTTAAAATGGCACATACAAATCCACGGACATCAACAGAACTCGTCGAGCTGAGTCGATAGGTACCTATAAAGGTATGTCTAAGACCCATAATTAATGATCTCTCAAATCGACCGATAACCAAACCTTTCTGTTAGAAAGGCAAAAATGATGCCTGATACGTTTTTTTGGGGAAAAGCGAACTGGTATGTAAGGAGCTCATTTTATGTATGGAAAGAATGGTATTTAAACAGTAGAATTTCCAAGATTTATAACACGCTGAAATGGTGCCGTGGTAGCAACCAGAACTTTCACGTTGCTGGTCACGGTTCGAATCTTACTGTTTTTTTATGCTTTTTTTTTACTGAATAAGTAAAACCAACTACAATATTGATGGATAGCCGTGACGCGTGCCCTAGCATGATACCTTTTTTAGAGCTCAACCATGCATAGAGGAAAAATTCCCACAAAAGGAGGGGAAAGTAATATGACTATTAAATGATTAATCTCATTCTGTAAACTAAATCTGAAATCTTATTCTGATTCTAAAGTTTGAATTTTGAGTTACAACACTTAGTCTAATATTTGAATATAAGTTCCAATTTCAAATTCCAGGTTGATCTTTAATCCAAATTCTTAATCAGAATTCTAAATCTGAATTCTCAATCTGAATTCTGAATCTGAACTCTGAATTTGAATTCTAAATCTGTATTCTGAATCTGAATTCTGAATCTGAATTCTGAATCTGAATTCTGAATCTGAATTCTGAATCTGAATTCTGAATCTGAGTTCTGAATCTGAATTCTGAATCTGAATTCTGAATCTGAATTCTGAATTCTGAATCTGAATTCTGAATCTTAATTCTGAATCTGAATTCTGAATCTGAATTCTGAATCTGAATTCTGAATCTGAATTCTGAATCTGAATTCTGAATCTGAATTCTGAATCTAAATTCTGAATCTGAATTCTGAATCTGAATTCTGAATCTGAATTCTGAATCTGAATTCTGAATCTGAATTCTGAATCTGAATTCTGAATCTGAATTCTGAATCTGAATTCTGAATCTGAATTCTGAATCTGAATTCTGAATCGGAATTCTGAATCTGAATTCTGAATCTGAATTCTGAATATGAATTCTGAATCTGAATTCTGGATCTGAATTCTGAATCTGAATTCTGAATCTGAATTCTGAATCTGAATTCTGAATCTGAATTCTGAATCTGAATTCTGAATCTGAATTCTGAATCTGAATTCTGAATCTGAATTCTGAATCTGAATTCTGAATCTGAATTCTGAATCTGAATTCTGAATCTGAATTCTGAATCTGAATTCTGAATCTGAATTCTTAATCTTGTAAATCTCATTTTGATTGTTTTGCATCACACGGTTTTCAACATTGAAATTTCTTTCATCCAAATTTTTTTTTATGATTTCGGATTTTACAACTTTTAATAGTATGGTTTTACCCCTAAAAGTATGCAGCAAACTTAATTTCAGAAAAATTGTGAAAAAAAGTTTTCACAAAACAAAATCGTGTTTTCATGCGTAATGATCTTTAAGTCATCGCAAATTTATCAAAAACTGTGCAAATTGGTATTCTTGGAGAAACAATTCCAGAATTGAAAATTGATAAAGTGAGGAGAAATTTTACGGATGATGAAAAGAGCGAAAGAACATTTTTGCAAGGAAAATTTATTAACGTACACCATACTTTACCTCGCAACATCCAGCTTCATCAATTTTTAATTCTGATATTCTTTCTCCATGAATCTAAATTTTTCACCGATATGCCGAAAATAAATTTACAAAAATTCTGAATCTGAATTCTGAATCTGAATTCTGATTCTGAATTCTGAATCTGAATTCTGAATCTGAATTCTGAATCTGAATTCTGATTCTGAATTCTGAATCTGAATTCTGAATCTGAATTCTGAATCTGAATTCTGAATCTGAATTCTGAATCTGAATTCTGAATCTGAATTCTGAATCTGAATCTGAATTCTGAATCTGAATTCTGAATCTGAATTCTGAATCTGAATTCTGAATCTGAATTCTGAATCTGAATTCTGAATCTGAATTCTGAATCTGAATTCTGAATCTGAATTCTGAATCTGAATTCTGAATCTGAATTCTGAATCTGAATTCTGAATCTGAATTCTGAATCTGAATTCTGAATCTGAATTCTGAATCTGAATTCTGAATCTGAATTCTGAATCTGAATTCTGAATCTGAATTCTGAATCTGAATTCTGAATCTGAATTCTGAATCTGAATTCTGAATCTGAATTCTGAATCTGAATTCTGAATCTGAATTCTGAATCTGAATTCTGAATCTGAATTCTGAATCTGAATTCTGAATCTGAATTCTGAATCTGAATTCTGAATCTGAATTCTGAATCTGAATTCTGAATCTGAATTCTGAATCTGAATTCTGAATCTGAATTCTGAATCTGAATTCTGAATCTGAATTCTGAATCTGAATTCTGAATCTGAATTCTGAATCTGAATTCTGAATCTGAATTCTGAATCTGAATTCTGAATCTGAATTCTGAATCTGAATTCTTAATCTGAATTCTGAATCTGAATTCTGAATCTAAATTCTGAATCTGAATATGAGTTCTGAATCTGAATTTTGAATTCTGAATTTTGAATCCTGAATTCTGATTCCTAAACCTGTATCCTGAATTTGAAAACTGAATCTGAATTCTGCATCTGAAATTGAATCTAAATTATGTATGAGTATGTAGAAATGAAAAAAAAAACATAAATTCATTCTTCAACACGAGTAAAAAAAACGAGGGTCATAAGATCTTCATATAAATTCCCCCCCAACGCAGTTTCCTGTACGGCTCTGCATTTTGTTGACACCCGGCATGGCTTTAGACACTATAATTTCATAAATGAAATTATAATGTCTATAGGCATGGCGGACTCTGAAGGAAACGCCCATCCGCCATTTGCTGCATTGAAAAGCAAGAAGTGTAAGATATAAACACTGTTGCCGTATTTGCCCCAGCAGACTGAGAAACTGCCCAGACCACGGTGCGTCTTAGTAATGCCTTTTACCTATTTGAGTTTGAGCCGCTTTCAATCAAGCGTGCCGATGGTTTATTGGATAGCGCTTGCAACTTGGGATCTGAAGGGTTTTGGTTCAATTCTCGAGTTAATAAAAATATTATTTTTTTATTTTGATTATCTTCAATTTATAAATGATTGCTGGTGCTGCTGCTTCGAGGCGCCACTAGCAACTTTTTTTTATGCCATAATAAGTATGATATGTATTTGGTAAAGAAAACGGTTTCAACTATTTTGTTTTTTTCCCGTTTTTGAAAGGGTTGTGTAGAAAAAAAAATGCATTCTTTTGAGACTAAAATCATTTTAATTGTGCAGCCCAGTTTCGCAAAAACGTTCTAGACATTTTTAAAATGGCACATACAAATCCACGGACATCAACAGAACTCGTCGAGCTGAGTCGATAGGTACCTATAAAGGTATGTCTAAGACCCATAATTAATGATCTCTCAAATCGACCGATAACCAAACCTTTCTGTTAGAAAGGCAAAAATGATGCCTGATACGTTTTTTTGGGGAAAAGCGAACTGGTATGTAAGGAGCTCATTTTATGTATGGAAAGAATGGTATTTAAACAGTAGAATTTCCAAGATTTATAACACGCTGAAATGGTGCCGTGGTAGCAACCAGAACTTTCACGTTGCTGGTCACGGTTCGAATCTTACTGTTTTTTTATGCTTTTTTTTTACTGAATAAGTAAAACCAACTACAATATTGATGGATAGCCGTGACGCGTGCCCTAGCATGATACCTTTTTTAGAGCTCAACCATGCATAGAGGAAAAATTCCCACAAAAGGAGGGGAAAGTAATATGACTATTAAATGATTAATCTCATTCTGTAAACTAAATCTGAAATCTTATTCTGATTCTAAAGTTTGAATTTTGAGTTACAACACTTAGTCTAATATTTGAATATAAGTTCCAATTTCAAATTCCAGGTTGATCTTTAATCCAAATTCTTAATCAGAATTCTAAATCTGAATTCTCAATCTGAATTCTGAATCTGAACTCTGAATTTGAATTCTAAATCTGTATTCTGAATCTGAATTCTGAATCTGAATTCTGAATCTGAATTCTGAATCTGAGTTCTGAATCTGAATTCTGAATCTGAATTCTGAATCTGAATTCTGAATTCTGAATCTGAATTCTGAATCTTAATTCTGAATCTGAATTCTGAATCTGAATTCTGAATCTGAATTCTGAATCTGAATTCTGAATCTGAATTCTGAATCTGAATTCTGAATCTAAATTCTGAATCTGAATTCTGAATCTGAATTCTGAATCTGAATTCTGAATCTGAATTCTGAATCTGAATTCTGAATCTGAATTCTGAATCTGAATTCTGAATCTGAATTCTGAATCTGAATTCTGAATCTGAATTCTGAATCTGAATTCTGAATCTGAATTCTGAATCTGAATTCTGAATCTGAATTCTGAATATGAATTCTGAATCTGAATTCTGGATCTGAATTCTGAATCTGAATTCTGAATCTGAATTCTGAATCTGAATTCTGAATCTGAATTCTGAATCTGAATTCTGAATCTGAATTCTGAATCTGAATTCTGAATCTGAATTCTGAATCTGAATTCTGAATCTGAATTCTGAATCTGAATTCTGAATCTGAATTCTGAATCTGAATTCTGAATCTGAATTCTGAATCTGAATTCTGAATCTGAATTCTGAATCTGAATTCTGAATCTGAATTCTGAATCTGAATTCTGAATCTGAATTCTTAATCTTGTAAATCTCATTTTGATTGTTTTGCATCACACGGTTTTCAACATTGAAATTTCTTTCATCCAAATTTTTTTTTATGATTTCGGATTTTACAACTTTTAATAGTATGGTTTTACCCCTAAAAGTATGCAGCAAACTTAATTTCAGAAAAATTGTGAAAAAAAGTTTTCACAAAACAAAATCGTGTTTTCATGCGTAATGATCTTTAAGTCATCGCAAATTTATCAAAAACTGTGCAAATTGGTATTCTTGGAGAAACAATTCCAGAATTGAAAATTGATAAAGTGAGGAGAAATTTTACGGATGATGAAAAGAGCGAAAGAACATTTTTGCAAGGAAAATTTATTAACGTACACCATACTTTACCTCGCAACATCCAGCTTCATCAATTTTTAATTCTGATATTCTTTCTCCATGAATCTAAATTTTTCACCGATATGCCGAAAATAAATTTACAAAAATTCTGAATCTGAATTCTGAATCTGAATTCTGATTCTGAATTCTGAATCTGAATTCTGAATCTGAATTCTGAATCTGAATTCTGAATCTGAATTCTGAATCTGAATTCTGAATCTGAATTCTGAATCTGAATTCTGAATCTGAATCTGAATTCTGAATCTGAATTCTGAATCTGAATTCTGAATCTGAATTCTGAATCTGAATTCTGAATCTGAATTCTGAATCTGAATTCTGAATCTGAATTCTGAATCTGAATTCTGAATCTGAATTCTGAATCTGAATTCTGAATCTGAATTCTGAATCTGAATTCTGAATCTGAATTCTGAATCTGAATTCTGAATCTGAATTCTGAATCTGAATTCTGAATCTGAATTCTGAATCTGAATTCTGAATCTGAATTCTGAATCTGAATTCTGAATCTGAATTCTGAATCTGAATTCTGAATCTGAATTCTGAATCTGAATTCTGAATCTGAATTCTGAATCTGAATTCTGAATCTGAATTCTGAATCTGAATTCTGAATCTGAATTCTGAATCTGAATTCTGAATCTGAATTCTGAATCTGAATTCTGAATCTGAATTCTGAATCTGAATTCTGAATCTGAATTCTGAATCTGAATTCTGAATCTGAATTCTGAATCTGAATTCTGAATCTGAATTCTGAATCTGAATTCTGAATCTGAATTCTTAATCTGAATTCTGAATCTGAATTCTGAATCTAAATTCTGAATCTGAATATGAGTTCTGAATCTGAATTTTGAATTCTGAATTTTGAATCCTGAATTCTGATTCCTAAACCTGTATCCTGAATTTGAAAACTGAATCTGAATTCTGCATCTGAAATTGAATCTAAATTATGTATGAGTATGTAGAAATGAAAAAAAAAACATAAATTCATTCTTCAACACGAGTAAAAAAAACGAGGGTCATAAGATCTTCATATAAATTCCCCCCCAACGCAGTTTCCTGTACGGCTCTGCATTTTGTTGACACCCGGCATGGCTTTAGACACTATAATTTCATAAATGAAATTATAATGTCTATAGGCATGGCGGACTCTGAAGGAAACGCCCATCCGCCATTTGCTGCATTGAAAAGCAAGAAGTGTAAGATATAAACACTGTTGCCGTATTTGCCCCAGCAGACTGAGAAACTGCCCAGACCACGGTGCGTCTTAGTAATGCCTTTTACCTATTTGAGTTTGAGCCGCTTTCAATCAAGCGTGCCGATGGTTTATTGGATAGCGCTTGCAACTTGGGATCTGAAGGGTTTTGGTTCAATTCTCGAGTTAATAAAAATATTATTTTTTTATTTTGATTATCTTCAATTTATAAATGATTGCTGGTGCTGCTGCTTCGAGGCGCCACTAGCAACTTTTTTTTATGCCATAATAAGTATGATATGTATTTGGTAAAGAAAACGGTTTCAACTATTTTGTTTTTTTCCCGTTTTTGAAAGGGTTGTGTAGAAAAAAAAATGCATTCTTTTGAGACTAAAATCATTTTAATTGTGCAGCCCAGTTTCGCAAAAACGTTCTAGACATTTTTAAAATGGCACATACAAATCCACGGACATCAACAGAACTCGTCGAGCTGAGTCGATAGGTACCTATAAAGGTATGTCTAAGACCCATAATTAATGATCTCTCAAATCGACCGATAACCAAACCTTTCTGTTAGAAAGGCAAAAAGCTTGTTCGGATATGTAAATTTCGAACCAAATGAGACCTATCTTGTGTGATTCAACGAAGCCGATTTGAGCAGGTTGAGTTGAGCAGGTTGATGATGGCAGTGGTGATGTCAGTTGACGGTTGGAGGTGGCAAAGGGCGATGGCGATGGGTGGAGGCAGTAGTGACTGTAGACGATAGTTTAAAAAAAAAAAGCATTTTGCTTTTTTCGAAGTTTTAAATGCAGATAGTTTCGAAGGTTTAGACCGTTGCGCTTTAGGTGAAGCTTTAGGCGGTGCTTGAAACTTGAAGTAGCGCAAGATTTGATAGAACCAGGAACACTGTTGTAAAGTTTTGCTTCTATCAGGCTGAATCTTTTTCCTAAATTCAGTGTTCGATCTCTGGACAACAAGTTGACTAGCTTGTCTTGTTGCTCTGATTGAACCAGTCCTTTGCACGGATACACTGGACTGATTTGAAAATCCGGCTGCTATGGAATGCATGTGAACAATCGTTTGCAGCTCAAAAAGTCCTCTGATTGGAAGAAATGAATCCTTTTCTTTATGATAGAGCGATATTGTCGGCAACAGATGAGGTTTTCTAAGTATTGCTTTCAAGGAACGATTTCGGAGAGTCTGTGGTTCGCGCAATCTAGATTTACTCGCGTTTCCCCAGACTGATACAAGATATTGTAATCTTGAGTGTACTAGGGAGAAGTTAAGTTTTTTTAGCCAGCAAACAGGAACGTACAGAGATAGCTTTCGTAGTATTCCACAAATAGGTGCAATTTTTTTTAAGTAGATCGATATGGGATTCCCAACTCAAAGTGGAGTCAATAATGAGGCCGAGATATTTAGAAGATTGAACTTGTTTGATTAGAGAGTTCACAAAGTCAGGTTCAGTACGCCTTGATGAACGGAAGGAAGAACATCTAAATCGTTTTGCTTTGATTAAAGGATAGCAAGTTCGAGTCGAAGTATCTTTATGGATTGGCAGATCTTGCTTCATTAGTCCTTGAGTCTTTATAAATCATTAATGAATATCAGGAACAACAGGGGGCATAGTACACTACCCTGAGGGACACTGGTGTGTATAGATTATAATTCACTTATCTTCCCATTTACTGACACAAGCTGCCATCGATTTTCTAAGTACCTGGCTAAAATTGCGAGAGCTTTTTCTCTTATTCCATAGCACTGAAGTTTTTGCAGCAGTAGTTCGTGATTTACCGTGTCGAATGCTTTTTGAAGATCTAGAAAGATAGATGTCCTCAGTCAGCTCGCAAGTGGCAGAAAGGGTACTGTAACCTCGTCTGAACCCGTATTGGTGTACACACAAACAATTGAATCGGTGCAGGAAATCCATTATCCCTGTGGCAAATATTTTTTTCCAAGATTTTGTTCAAGATTAATAATAAAGATATTGGTCTGTAATTGTTCAGGTCCATAGCAGAGGTGCAAAGCATCGCATCATTTTGCAAGCAACGTTTGACTTTTTCCCGACCACATCAAACTAACTTCATCTTCGGTAGCGTCGGCTTGCGAACATAGCACGCCGACTTTTGATTGCAAATGAACACATCGCAACGACGCACAGTGCGTTGAATGTATGGGATACCGGGACAAAAATCAAAACTGATGTTTTTTGACACTTTTACTTATACCTGGCATATAGAAAGTTGTTGGAAATGATGTGAGCTATTATTGGCATGAATGACGTATGTTAAAACAATGTTCACAAAAGTGACTCATATACATATGACCCATTCCAAGCACCCCTCAACTTGAGAACCGATTTTTATTTTTCATTATCCAAAAATAAATTACATAGCGTTAGAAAGGTTATTTCTTGAGTGTCATTTTCCATTAAAAGATGTTCAGCTACCTTTTTTTAGAATTGAGTATGTTAACGTTGAAATTTAAAAAATTTAGTATGAAATTAAATTGATCTTTGCAAATATTCTTTATTCATAACATAACTTTGTCAAAAATCTAGCTATGTCAAAAAAAATTACTGCAAAATGATGGTAGAAAAGCCATCTATTAACCATGATGTAAGATAAATAACAGTTATTGCAAGTTTACGCTCTAGAATCGTTGATAAAGGTATCTATTTTTAAGCGTTGTGACGTCACGAAAATTCTACTGTTTTTTAATTTATGACTTACTGAAATTTCACATACCGTCGAAAATTGGAGGTCTCTTCAAACTTTTTGAGTGTAATTTAATGCAATTTTTAGATTGAAAATCGGTTTAGCAGGTTGTGAGTTGCACCCGGGTAAAGAATGCGTTGTGACATCACGAAAATTTATTTCCTTTTTTTCGAAAACGTTCAAGACTTTTTACTTCAATGCTATGATAGTATTTCTTCAATACAAGTTCCACACAACAATGTGCATCAATAAAAGAATTCTATTATCAAGTTTTAAAAGAAATTTATTTTTTTTTTGCATTAACTTAGTTATTTTTTAAACATTTCTAATAAAACATATAAAACAGCGCTTAAAACGCTTGATTCAAGAATAAACAAACTATCAAACAAATGAAATCCTCATCGATTTTGTAAAAGAATATTTGTGAATCATAAAGCAGGTAGTTATCTGTGATTTGAATAAAAATCTTGTAAAAGATAAAGTTCTTCATATATCTATGTTAGAATAAAAAACACTTCTAGTAGCTCCTATTTCTTTCTGGCATTATGTTAAAAAAAATAAGTTTCATAAATAAATGTAATGAGATTCAAAAAATTCTTTGAACATGGTAAACTTTATCGATTAACTTTTTTATTAAAAAATTCATAAGATTTTCTTAAAAAATTAATTAAATTATTTTAATAGGAAACTGCCCTTATTGAAATTTCCACCTAAAAGAATGTCACTAGAAAATCCAAATCGAACCCCGTGTTCACATAAAATCTCACAAAGGAGACTTTGAACTGAATTAAAAAATTAAATAAATTGAAATATGTACTAGCACATAGTTTTAAGGTCTCATGCAAAATTTGGGTCAGATTATTCTAAGGGAAGGGGTTGCGCAACGCACCTGAAGTTTGTATGGAATTATGTAAATTTTGTTCGGCATATAATATTCGGATAAAAAAAACCGTTTTTCGTCAATAATTTAGGTCTTTATCAACCAATTTTTCTTTTAATTTGAGTATTTTAAAGCTTTGATTATGACAATATTTCATCTGAGGAACGCGTTTCGATTACAATTATCATAAAATAGCTATAACGTTCAAATTTAGCGTCGATTAACGATCACTCAGGTATTTTTTGTATTTGACCCATCAGAAGCTAATTTTTGAAACTCAAAAACATTGTTAACTAAACCATTTTCGAAATGGGATCTTGAGATAAACTATTTGTCAAAATGGAAGTTTTGTAAATGACTATAATTAAAACAAATCAGCCGATAGGGACTTCAGAAATTGGTGCATAACTTGGTTTTAATGTCTCCAAACCCAATTTCTCAAAATTCCATACAAATTTTAAGCCCATTGTGCCCTATATTTCCGTGAGCCAATCCCTAAATTTGGCACTGGACTTTGTGTAAGGCCAAGGATCTATTTAAGCTTACATTTTAAAAGATTTTCATTAGATGGCTGATTTAGGCACTCTAGTGTCGATTAACTATCTTTGAAAAGATCGATGGCTTTGAGTTTATGATTTATTTTTCCTTTCCTTTGCAATTAAAGATTAAAAAGATTCAGAAACACATTTCAACGCTTTAACGAATAAATATTTCCTAGTTTTAGTTTTGTCCTAAATAATATTCACATGATCGCACAAAAAAACTTCGAATAAAATTGATGTGAGCAGTGTTGCAAACCTTATCTGCTTATATGGGCCTTTGAGCTTTAATTCCTTTAAATTTTTGGGAATAAATGGATCGATTTCATCACCAGATCACATTATTTATTAAGTTTTTAAGCATTTTCAGTAAATTAAGCATTTATTTAAAGATTATACATTGATTTATTTCATGTAGCTAACCATAAAATTTCGTGACGTCACAACGCTTTGCAAAACCCTGCTTTAAAAAAATGGTGCGTTGTGACGTCACGAAACTGAATCGCTCTAAAATAAATTGTAATCAAAATTTGGAAAAATCAAAAACAGCGATTTGTTGGTTGTAATAAATCGATACTTTCCTGAAATTTTCATAAAATTTGATCAAATAGAAGAGCAGAAAATTGCGGCGTTGTAAAAAAAAACTGAAAAGTGGGAAAAGAGGCGCGTTGTGACGTCACGATTCCTTTTGCTTATATTTTGTTAACATTTTATTTTATACAAATACTTTTGGTTTCAAATTGTAGAGAATTAAATTTTGACCTTATAATGTACAACTTTTAACAATGTGCGATATGACCTGTAAAACTTATATACAATATACCCAAAAAATTGTTTTGCAAACGTTGTGACGTCACGCTGGAATGGGTCATATATGCATAAAAAATCATACAAAATTATTTTACCTTCTGAACAATATGTCATTCAGATCAAAATAGAAATTTACTCCGAAAACATTGTTTTTCGTGATCGCAAAAGTAGCTTAAACGCCATTTTTACCTAAAATACCACGCAAAACACGTGTTTAATGACGATTTTGCACAAATTAAGATATTTCTTCCAATGCAGTATTTTTGCCCTCCTTTTCTAATATCTGAGGTGAAAGAAGACTGAATAATCAACCTTTTTGCTTGGAACGGCCAGTCTGTACCACCCTTTAAAACAAGACTAGTGAAAAATCGTAATTTTTAACAGTAAAAACATCATCTAGATAAACGTAAATATCTGTAAAACGGGCAATTTCGGGCAGCTGAAACCATTTGGAGCTTTTAGAGGATACTATAAACGATAACTGGAGAAAAAATCAGAGAGGTATTTTGGTATATATTTTTGTAATGTCCAATTGAAGTTTGAATGTCCATTTTCTTGAAATATAAAGTACGCTTATCAATAACACCTTTATATTTGTGTATATGGAAATAAATCACAGAGATAACCCCTTTAATGTCTTCTGCTCACTTGCTTCATCAGTTTCCATTGCGATTAACACATTAAAAGTCACTAACAGATGAGAGAAAAATTAGTTAAATTGAGTATTTTTTCTGAAAAAATACTGTGCACGAGCTGCGTTGAAACTATCTGACAATATAAGCCTGATACAGGCATATAAGTGCTCCCAAGTGATTACTTATACACATGCAGCACACTTCAAACATATATGAAAAGCACCGCCTACTTGATTTGGTGAAATAAAAATTTCTAATTTTTGATTTTTTTCTATGGGACGCTGCACTGTGCGAACGCTGTGGCACGATTGGTTCAAATGACTGTATCTCTTAAGTTCATTCCGATGCTTTGCGAACAGTTCGCCTACTGATTTTAAGGCGACGTCAACCGAAGGATCCGTTCGTTTGAATATATCGGGGATAAGTTCAAGCGACCGTATCGAGATAGCGTCGTTTGAATATTCAACTGAATGTTCACTTTTGAATATTCAACTGAATGTTCAGTTTTGAATATTCAATTGAATGTTCAGTTTTGAACATTCAATTGAATGTTCGTCTGATGCGTTCGGCAGCCTTAGGCAAGAAGCCGAGCCGTGTTAGGATGGGATGGATTATTGATATAGTGCATTGCTTGCGTGTGGTGTTCGGTCGTCGCTCGAAGATAGAGGGTGTCGGGTGTCTTGTAGCGCGCGGATGACTAGGTAAAGAGAATAAGGCGCAGTTACAGTTTCATTTAACGGTCTAATTTTACTGAATAAAATGCAAACCGCCCACTTACGGTTGGGCTTGGCTTGTAAGGCTTGTAAGAGATTGTTTATTCCTTTTTTTGCTTTAGTTCTGAACCTAAAACTAAAGCAAACCATCAATATCCGCGAAATTTAATTTCAGGATCAGTATTCGTGAATGTAAAAAGTTTGAAAAATCTGTTTTCAGATTTCAGAGTTTAGATTTCAGATTCCGATTTTAGATTCAGATTTCAGATTCCAGATTCAGATTTCCGATTCAGATTTCAGATTTCAGATTCAGATTTCAGATTCAGTTTCCAGATTCAGATTTCAGATTCAGGTTTCAGATTCAGATTTCAGATTCAGATTTAAGATTCAGATTTCAGATTCAGATTTCAGATTCAGATTTCAGATTCAGATTTCAGATTCAGATTTCAGATTCAGATTTCAGATTCAGATTTCAGATTCAGATTTCAGATTCAGATTTCAGATTCAGATTTCAGATTCAGATTTCAGATTCAGATTTCAGATTCAGATTTCAGATTCAGATTTCAGATTCAGATTTCAGATTCAGATTTCAGATTCAGATTTCAGATTCAGATTTCAGATTCAGATTATAGATTCAGATTTCAGATTCAGATTTCAGATTCAGATTTCAGATTCAGATTTCAGATTCAGATTTCAGATTCAGATTTCAGATTCAGATTTCAGATTCAGATTTCAGATTCAGATTTCAGATTCAGATTTCAGATTCAGATTTCAGATTCAGATTTCAGATTCAGATTTCAGATTCAGATTTCAGATTCAGATTTCAGATTCAGATTTCAGATTCAGATTTCAGATTCAGATTTCAGATTCAGATTTCAGATTCAGATTTCAGATTCAGATTTCAGATTCAGATTTCAGATTCAGATTTCAGATTCAGATTTCAGATTCAGATTTCAGATTCAGATTTCAGATTCAGATTTCAGATTCAGATTTCAGTTTCAGATTTCAGATTCAGATTTCAGATTCAGATTTCAGATTTCAGATTCAGATTTCAGATTCAGATTTCAGATTCAGATTTCAGATTCAGATTTCAGATTCAGATTTCAGATTCAGATTTCAGATTCAGATTT
Organism: Uranotaenia lowii; assembly: GCF_029784155.1. NCBI lineage: Eukaryota > Metazoa > Arthropoda > Insecta > Diptera > Culicidae > Uranotaenia > Uranotaenia lowii. Next base: position 191,772,964 of record NC_073693.1, read on the forward strand.
CAGATTCAGATTTCAGATTCAGATTTCAGATTCAGATTTCAGATTCAGATTTCAGATTCAGATTTCAGATTCAGATTTCAGATTCAGATTTCAGATTCAGATTTCAGATTCAGATTTCAGATTCAGATTTCAGATTTCAGATTCAGATTTCAGATTAAGATTTTAGATTCAGATTTCAGATTCAGATTTCAGATTCAGATTTCAGATTCAGATTTCAGATTTCAGATTCAGATTTCAGATTCAGATTTCAGATTCAGATTTCAGATTCAGATTTCAGATTCAGATTTCAGATTCAGATTTCAGATTCAGATTTCAGATTAAGATTTTAGATTCAGATTTCAGATTCAGATTTCAGATTCAGATTTCAGATTCAGATTTCAGATTCAGATTTCAGATTCAGATTTCAGATTCAGATTTCAGATTCAGATTTCAGATTCAGATTTCAGATTCAGATTTCAGATTCAGATTTCAGATTCAGATTTCAGATTCAGATTTCAGATTCAGATTTCAGATTCAGATTTCAGATTCAGATTTCAGAATTCAGATTCGGATTAACGAATCAGATTTCAGATTAAGATTTCACACTCAGATTTCAGGTGTGGCCTGTATCAATTATTTTATCGAACACATTTTTCAGAAGCGTTGCAAAAGTCAGTTGATTTTTTTTACTGTATCAGGGCTAACAGAATCCAGTCCAGTTGATTTGTTGCTCTCTTATTTCGCGATCAACATTATTACTTCTTGAACAAATGTGGAAACAATATGGAACAAACATGACTAAGAAGGGTTCCAAATTTAGAAATGTTTGTATCACTTCGAAGTGTGCTTGCTATTTTGGATCCGATTGAGCAGAAAAAAAATTTCAAGCAGATTACTAACAATTTCGTCATCATTCACATCTGCATTTGATGTTTTTAATGTTATAACTGAGATTTTTTATTATTTCCGAGCATATCGCTGATAAGTTGCCATGATTTTTTCTGAGGTGCGTTGCCAACAAGCTGATGATAATACTGACGTTTGCAGACAGCTTGAGGGTAAAACAGCCATAACTTCTGTTTTTAATGCGTGCGGTGACTCAAAAAGGCTTCGTTGAATTCCTCGAAACAATTAACACCAGATAGGTCTCATTTGTTTCAAATTTTTCAACTCCATACATTCTTTTTTTTTAAATAATTGAAAAATGTAGAGGAATCAAGGGTAAAAACAGCCATAACCAATCCAACTGCTCAAGCAGCTTCCATTGAATTTCCCGGAAAAATCACACATGATACGTCAATTTTGTTCAAAATTTTTAAGCCTGAACAGGCGTTTACTCAAATAATTTAACATTTTTGAACATTGAACCTTGGTCCGGACATGCTTTATCGAAAGTAATTGAAAAATATAGGGGAATTTAGGGTAAAAACAGCCATAACTTCATTTTCTAAAGCGTGCGGTAGCTCAAGCAGCCTTCATTGGATTGGATTGGAGAAATAATTACACAAAGTTATTCTATTTTTGATCAAAATTTATAAGTCTGAATTAGTTTTTTTCCGGATGGTTAACAAAATATAAGGGAAATAGGGATTAACAAGGCACTATAACTCCGTTTGTAAGCTCGTGCGGCCTCTGAAACTACATCCAATCGATTCTCCGGACAATTTCAATAGAGAAAAGTATTTCTTCATAGATTTGTTATGTGTAGGAGGGAAGATATTTAACTCTTCGCGGTTTATACTCTTTTTCCCCATTGTGCAGCAGCGGTCTAAAATTTGGAGACATTTAGCGCCTTTGGGTATGCAATGTTACCAGAACAGTGAAAATTATCCCAATGTACTCTTTTCGGCAACCCTAAACTAGTGTAATCCATTCAAAAAAAAATGTCAAGTATTTGGAATGAAGAATCAAGAATCATAATTCAAAATCATACCCATTTCATACAACAACATATTTCAGTATATCTAAGAAAAGTAAAAAGAAAATAATAAAAAAAAATACTAACCAACAACCAGACTCTAGGAATCCACCACAAAATTCATCATATATTCAAAAACAACATAATTTAGTGTAGGTACACTGTGTATTTTTTTTGTGAAAAGTCTAAGCTCTGAAAAAGAATTTTTAATTATATGTAACACGTAAAATTATAAATCACACATAAAAATTTAAAGCTTTCTAAAAAGTTTAAAATTGAAACCGTAAGAACCACTTGGATTTATCCGATGTAAACATTTTAGTTTTAGACCCTGAGAAGATCCTTTAACCCTCATTCATCCTTGAAATTTTTACCCGTTACAGTCCCTGGAGTTTCAATTTGACACTTTTGACTAAAATAAATATATCTCTCTTATTTCCAAACCGATTTTTACATAATTGTTAGATTTGAAAACCATGTAACTTAACTCAAATATGTTGCTCATAGAATGTTATCCACAACACTCCAGTTTTCCGTTTTTCAAAGCCTTAGCTTCGAAACTATACGTTGCACATTAGTATATATTTTTTTAAATTGTTTAAGATCATGACCACAAAAAATGTAAATAAAGTGGTGTAAAAATCGTACTTTTTAATCAATGAATCGTCAAAATTATTTGAGTGATTCCAGATAAATTTTAAAACCAGGATTGAAATGTTAACGAGATTTGGCATAATTTCGCATTTTTAGATTGTTAAAATACGAAACACAGATTTTTTTTAACGAATATTCAAAAATAGCTGTTTTTGCAACTTTTTGTCATTTTACTTTCTTATAATTTCTTGCACTAAAAAACAACTCTGAACAACTCTGATCTGAATTGTCATTAACACATAAAGATAACCGTTAAATGGGGCATCATGCAACACTTTTCAACTTCCATGGCTTTTTAAACTTAATGTCAACTGATAATCATACCGCTAGTTCTTAAAAAGAAAAATTAAGGTTGATGGGACATCAAATTGATGTAGTTGATCAGATATTTTTTAATTTAAAAAAACATGCAATTTTCACCGTACTAAGAAAAAGGAATAAGTTTCAAGAAACATAGTTTTATTTATGAAAAATCGAATGAAAACGTTTGAAAATGTATAGTTTTTTTTCATATACTTGTAATTTCATAACGCATAAAGCACCAATTTTAGTAATTTTTGGCTTTGTTCGGAATATTTTTTCTGTCAAAAATGTTTTTTAAAGAAAAGGCATCAGGTTGCTGCATATATTTAGGGGTAGAAAAATACTTCAAAAAATATTACTAGCTGGTTAAACCAACTTGGTTTAAAATCCCTGAGAAAAAGGAATTACTAGCTGAAATCATAAAAATTAATGAAATAATGGATGAATTTTGACATTAACGACAAACAATCATATTGCAGCATATGGAAACGAGATTTATAAGGTGAATCTTTGATTTACATTTTGATGCATTTTAGCCCAGACTGGTAACAGAATTATAAAAATATTTGATTCAAAACATTTGGTGTATTTTGAAAGAATATTCTTACACGAACAGTGTTGGTATAGGATAATTAAAGCAATATAAAGTTTGTAGGTGATATCATTGTGGTACGTAATACTAGTATAGCCATATATTTAAGTTTTTGTAATTCTTGGTAAACTACCTTTATACGATATACAAAATAAATTAAACGTGTAGAACTCAATGATGATGATGACTATGGGTGACTTGCTCAAAGAGCCCTTATTTAACAAAATTTGAGTAGAATAATGGCACTCACACTATATAAAATATTGGTATTTGTGAAAGCTTTTCATCGAAAAAGGGTCAAACGTTGCTTCATAGAAGAAAGGAGTTAGTTTTTAGGTGATTGCAGAGAAGACCTGACGTGAGGCAAACGAAATGGCAGGGATTGACGGTAGCAGCCCGACCGGACACGACAATCATTAATTTTGTTATACATTTTAGTCCCTGTTGAAGATCTCGTAAGGATAATTTAAAATAAAGTGACGAAAAATAGTTTAAAATAAGATTTACAATTCAGGGCTATAATACAGAAATAAAATCCATAATCAGAATTAAAGATCAGAAATAATATTATTAATCAGAGTTTTCAATTATTTACTACTGTCATTAACACAAACAGATTACTTTCCATGAATGCAAAACATACCTTGCAATCCCTAGCAAACCACTTTAAGAAGTACACGTTGCCTAGTTGAAATCGTCCAAACTTATCGGTGTCATCTTTTGAAATTGAATGGAATCCCATTTTCATTTGATACTTTTCAACAACCCAAAGCCAATCCTATGAATCCGTTTTCAAAATATCTGATCTCTTGGTATCTATTCTGCTTTTTGAGGTGCGAGTTGTCAAACTGAGGCCAACTTCCAATTCAATTTTTATAGGCAACGAACGGTTCGAAATAACATCTGTTTGGGTTTTCGGTAGACGTGGTTGCTTCCCATAATGGGTTGTGTGAGTTTCCAATTAGCGTCGGCCAATTTAATGTAATATAGCTACCTGTTGATACTCACAGTTGTTATAAAGAAGAAGTGTAATCCGGGGTAAGAGTGATCACATTTTTCATTTTTTTCGATTATTTTTCTGTTAAGGGGAATGTGGCATGTTTTATATTTTTAAAACCCGTACTGGACTCCTATGAACGTAAAAGATGGATGCATAAATTTATTAGACTTTTTAAATTTGATTTCAAATTCGTTTCGTCGCTGTTTAGAATTTGGTGCTTTGGGGTAACATTTATCAGTCTCTATTTTGACGGTTTTAACGAGTTTTCTTGATCATAAAGGAAACAAAACACCTTCTGAATTTTTGTTTTATTTGGTTTGGATTTCTTCAAGGTCCAAAAACACCGTGATCCTCAATGTGTTAAGGACGTACAACAATTGAAATCGGAAAATGAACAATGATGCTGCATAAATTAAGGGACTACATTTTTTAGCATTACTAATAAAATTTTAACTACAAAAACAAATTTTGCCTTATCTAATTGAATTCCCCAGACTCTCACACTATTCCCCTTTTATTTTGTCCTTCAAACTTTACCATTTGATGGGTTTCTAGCCTTTTGTCCTAGACTGGCTTACTCTTGGAAAATGTCCCTATTTTTTTAAATATCAAAAATTTTCCTCAAACTCCAACAAAAAATTCCCCTAAACTATACATTTACTAAGGAAAAAAGTTGAACTCTCACATAAATCAATCTGTTTGCTTGCGCTTTGATTTCATCAGGAAGGATGTTTGTTTGCGAGCCTTCGAAAAAAATAAATATTTCATGATTTTGAAATTACATTTTTACTTACATTTGGAATTTAAAAAAAAAACAAACCGAGTTTTTTTTCCAGTTTGTAACTTAATTTATAGGTTTTTAAACGTAGAAAAAAGATTTGAGATTTTTTAACTTTAGACTATGTTATTGACGATTATCTAGAAAAATGTCATGTTGATCGAAATTACCCCGGTGATCAATGATCAATGAACCGTTTTTCGGTATCCTAGAACCCGTATTTGGATTTTGAAATCACCCTTCTTAGTGGAATTTTATAATAATAATCATTGAACTGAAAAGGATTATTTTACCGAACTACCGGTGGATATTTTATTTCGAGTGTGGTTCTAAGCGAAATAATAGCATCGTTGAAAAATTGAAGAAAGAACTTACTAAAACGGTTACCATCTTCTTGATTCAACTTAGTGTATATTTTTTCAATTGAATCATAATATTCACCACGGTTGAAAGCGCTTCTGAGCATTGTTTTGAATATATAGTAGAGTACCCCAAATTTGTACGGGAAATTTAAAACCTGTGGCATGTTATGCGCTGCAGGCTAATATTGATCCTAGGCCTAGTACAAGATTCCATGCCAAATTTGGGCCAGATCGGACCACGGAAAGGGGTCGAGCCTGAAGTTTGTAAAGAATTTTGAGACATTTTTTTCGGGAGGAACATGAAAAACCAGTTTCTTATTAATAACTTTTGTCACTTTCGGCCGATTTCTTTTGGAAACGGGTTTTCTTAAAGCCTTAATAATGACAAATGTTTCATCCGAAAACTGCATTTAGTTTAAAGTTAGTGTAAAAAAGTTATTAGCCATCATAAATGGGCTGACATTTTTAAGGATGACATTCACCAATATTAATGAGGCGTCAAAATGTTCGACCACCCCGACCGGAACACTCATTTTGAAATGCATGCCATTTCGTCAAATCATGACCTATTTAGATTGTGTTTGTTACGTTAGATTGTAAAATCTCAGATTTTCCAAATATTTGGTTGTGGTTGTGGATAATATTCACGTGATAGCACAGATCAAATGATAATTCCGGGAGAAGTCCAGGCGAAACTTTAGGAGAGAATTAAATTACTTGATCCCCATTTCTTGTTTTCATCACATTTTCAAATGAAAATTACATTCCAGAACCCCGTTTTCACTGGAAAATGCGCATAAGCTAAGTGTGATGATTATGAACAACTTTTGCCAAACGAAAAAAGTTCATCGTTGGGGATAAATCCTTGACCGTTTTCTCTTAAATTGCATAACCACAGGGGCTAAGGAACATGACTTTCAGTACTTTTTCGGTTGTAATGCATGCCACACTACAACCATTTTTCCCTTAATTTGGAGACAGTTTAGACTGACTTAAGGCTCTATTTCATTTGAATTCTTTTTTAAATTGTTTCAAAAATAACTGAGATTTTTTTAATTTTCGAAGCATGCTCGATAGCAGATTTATCGATTCCTTTAAACGTAATAAATTTATCAAATCAGCAATTCTAAACATCAACACAATTTACTCTTACCCGACTAAAACATTTTTTTCAATCAACTATTGGGTGTTGATTGAAACGAAAACGATTAAACCTTCATTCTTGATTCAAAAAATGTTATCGCTAGGAGAATCTTAGAAACGAAATAAAACTGTAAATGGGAATATTTTTCGAACAAATAACATTTTGGCAGCTTTAAAAATTCTTGGTCCATGTGTTTTCGATCTGGTGGTTCTGATTGATACAATCATTTTGGATTGATATAAAAAAAATGTTAGGTTAGGGTTACCAGATCCCACAACACCAAAAAGAGTACATTGATATAATTTACCCAAAAAGTCAGGAGAAACGATATAAATCCGGATTTTGAGCTCCCAGCCATCAGGTTGATAAAAAAATAACAAGGTCCATTGATTTATCAAGTCTTGCGCCCGGAAGGTATGCAAAACAGAAGGAAAGGGATGTACATATATATATTTCGTATTATCTGACTACCTTGAAAAAGCAGGGTTCTACAGTAATTAGAAACCGAGATATTTCAATTGAATCAAATTCTGTCAATTTGTTAAGGTTTTGCAAAAGTTGATCATTCGAAAAGATAGGAGTATTTAGATGTTGCTGATGCTGAGAAACCACAAAAAACGTTAGAAAGTAATCCATTTCCATTATTTTTTATTGACGCGTACATTTCCTTTACAATCATTATTTGAGACATGTGCGCATATAAGCATATTAAATAAATTGTGTACTTATTGATTGATGTTTGCATACTCAAAGGCGCTTATATTACTACCAACTATGCATGTTAATGAAAGCAAGATGTTAAAGTAATTTGTTGTAAGCTGTGATTCCTTTCGTAGTTTTTGCATAAAATGTGATACAACCTCATTAAATGGAAGGTATACATAGGTTTTTCTGATAAAATGTTTTTTAACAAAAATAAGAGTGCATTTGGTGAAATTTCAGAAAAAGAAGAGTACGCCCATTTCTCAATCAAGAAAGAGTACATATACTCTGAAAAGAGTACGTATGGTAGCCCTATGTTAGGTAGAAGAGATGAAACATAAACCTTGCCTAAAGGCGTACAAATATATATACAATATTTACTGTTCGAATAAGTAGAGTTATTTCAGTTATATGTGAAACAATTTCAAAAAGAATTATAAAGAAATGTAGCCTTGAGTCAGTCTTAAATGTTTTCAAATTAAGGAATCAATGGTTGAAATGTGGCATGCATTTAAACCGGAAAAGTTATGTTCCTTAGCCCCTGTGGTTATGCAATTAAAAAAACGGTTAAAAATTTATCCTCAACGATGAAGTTTTTCGTTAAGCTAAATTGTTTATAGTTATCATACTGAGCTTAACTTATGAGAATTTTTCAGCGAAAACGGGGTTTTTTAGGGTAATTTTCACTTGAAAATGTGATGAAAACAAGAAATGGGGATCAAGTAATTTAAATCTCCAATAAAGTTTCGCCTGGACTACTCCCCAAATTGTCACGTGAATATTATCCACAACTACAACCAAATAGGTATATGAAAAATCTAAGATTTTATAATCCAACGCTACAAAAACAATCTCATCCGGCCATGATTTGACGAAATGGCATGCATTTCAAAATTATTTATTTATTTATTTATTTATTACGTCCACCGTAACGTAGACTAGTTTGATACATGTGTATTTCCTTAAGAATAGGTTTAAGCAGTGTCTGCTTTACATTTTTTCTTAAGAGTTTAGATTTCTTCGATGAAAATATTGTTTGAGTTTTTGCCGAGACATTGTAAAGTCAATGGTTTCGCAGTGTTGATTGTAAGAGGCCATCATGCGATTTATTGGCCCGTTTTTCGCGTAGTTTCTGCGATAGTGATTAATGAAAAATGAATTTCGATTTCGGAGTTGCCGAGAGGGTGCATAAAAGTTTGATTTTTGATAGAATTTCTTTTGAGTCTATACGCTGCGAAACGATATCGTTTACAAATGAAACCATTGCATATTCGCGGCATTCTTTTAGTGTTTGTATGTCAATGAGCATGCAGCGCGCTTTATATGATGGAAGTGGAAATGATGTCCAACCTAATTTACGAAGGGCAAATTGAGTAGTCCGATCGGGGTGCTCGAATATTTTGACGCCTCAAACTGTGGTGAACATCATCCTTAAAAATGTCATCCCATTTTTGAAGCCTATTAACTTTTTTATGTTAACTTTAATCGTAATGCAGTTTTCGGATGAAATATTTGTAATAATTTGGGCTTCAAAAAACCCCGTTTTTGAAAGAAAGCCAAAGGGGACCACAGTTATTGTTAAAAAATTGGTTTATTTTTATCTAATTGGTTGTTTTTATCTACGTAGCTTAAATTAACTCTCAGTACGCTTCCTGGCGGTGAAATAAAGAGGAAATGGACGTTTCGAAAATCCACCGACGACGGCCATTCCGAACAAAACGATTGAATTACTAGCACTGCCAGCTAGAACTACACCAGTACCCTTACCAAGAACCACTCTTTCTTCACCATAACTTAAACACCATTCATACGGAAAGGCAAGTGCAATTTCATCCTTTCTCTTGCTCTCTCTGCTCCAAACCGACCAGTTTTTCCAGCACTTTTCCGGAGACTTGGACCAATTTGGCGCGCATCAGCGTTTAAGTTTGAAATGAAAATTTATGTCCATATTATTCCAACAGCACTCGACTGTAATTAATTTTCTATTTTGCACCGTCTCGTTCATACCTGTTTTCAAATTGAGGAAATGGCGAAAGCACACTCGCGTCGAGTACCTGGCGCTAGTAATATGCACTTGATTGAAAAAGTGGTTTACAGCTGAATGGACGAGCGAGTTGGTACCTACCTTTGCTTGGGAGAGTGCCGTTCAGGCGAGCTAATGACTAATCCTTTAATGATCATGGGAATTGGAGGAAGTGTAATAATGTCACCGGGAATGGAGATGGTACTTCGTGAGATTATTCGAGCAGAATGATACAGATGTACTTAGCAACATGAAAATTATCAATTGTGCTTTCGCTTGTCCGACGATGTACCTATTGGTTACGACAAGGTGATTGCAACATCTTCGTTCGATGGAAGTAATTTTTTCTTTGTAGTAAGCAAGTTTCGCTAAAACAAGAAATTGACTACCAAAATCAAATTTAGAACCATTCTTTTTTGTGTTGTTTTACACACCTAAGCTTATGAACATGTAATGACATTTATTCAAAAATTTTAAAATCAAATAAAAAAAAACATCTTTAAAAATGTATCATTTTCTCTCATTGGTATTGTTCTTTCAACCATCTACTGCATACGAGCTCTTTAGACTGGTCCATATTTGTATGGGATGATTTTTCTTATATTTTTTTCAACACGACACCCCCAAGTTTGGTACCTATACCTAGGTGAAAAAATGACTTTCTGAAACTTTCAGCTCAATTGGTTGAAGCACGAGCTGGAGCAATTGACTTCAGATTGGTATGGAAATTCTCGATAAAATGTATGAAAAGTCAACATGCTTTTACTCTTTATGTTCAAAAATATGCCTCCAGGATGCTATATCGCTCATAATTGCAGAATTCATAAGCAATCTGGAAGGCTCAAGTTCAATTCTTCAAGCATCCAAATTTTTAAGCTGTAACGTTCATTTAACGCAGAGGCAGTATAGAAATATCAATTTGAGAGCCCTGTTTCGTTAAGCAGAAATAATGAATTAGAAAGAAAGTATTCGATAAAATAATAATAAACATTAAAACTTAAAAGATTTGCTTTCAGTAACAGTGAAATTTAACGTTTCATGTTGCTTATAGTTTGAGAATATTATACTTATTTAAAAAATACGAGAAACAACAAAAATATCGCGTGATACTTTTTTAAATTGGTAATCTACATATGTACCGTCAACTGGGGCAACATGCAAGAATTTTCAACTTCAATGGCTTCTAAAAAAATATGTTCACAGTTAATCCTACTCCTTATGCATCAAAAGTTTTAAGGATGATGGGACATCAAATTGGCGTAGTTAGAAAAATTATTGGTGTGTGGGACGCCAATGGATGAATGAGTACATAAGCACATTCTCTCAGGGTAAGCGTAAGTATCTCTCGCATCAAGGATTCCACAGTCCACCAGCTGAGCTGCTACGTCACCTCAGTTACGGATTATATCTTGGTGGGTGATCTCGTGTGGCTAACGGAGCTGCACAATTGGTTTCTTTAGTTATTTTAAATTTTCTAAAAACATGCGATTTTCACCCTTTTTATAAAATGGAGTAACTTGCAACAAACTTCGGTCTTAATGAAAAATCTTATGAACACGTATGAAAATTTATAGTTTTTAATATATTTGCGATGCCTTAAAGACCATACGCATGAAAACACCGATTGCAGTAATTTTTGGTCTGTAAAATCTAATTTTCTTTTTCTGAAAATAAGGATGCTGCATACATTTAGGGGTTGAATAATACTACGAAAAATTCTAAAAGCTGAAATCATAAAAATAAATGTTTGGATGAATGAAATTTCAATGTTTTCAAACGCGTGATGCAGAACATTCATTTTCCAGCTCATGGAAACGAGATTTATAAGGTGTTTCTATGATTTGCATTTTGTTGCATTTTACCCCAGACACCTAACTGAATTATGAAAATATTTATTCGAAAACATTGAGTGATTGTTTCAAGAATATTTTTACACCGACAGTGTTGATATAGCATGAGGAAACCAGAAAAAATGTTTGTAGGTAATATTATCAAGCCAATCCGTCATACTGGGGATCTGGGGATCAGGATCCATCACCTTGAAATTTGGCATATGACTGTTTTCAGGATTGGGGATAGGTTCTATAATAGTTTCAGAACTCTTCGACTTGAAGGAGGGGGGGCTTCCTTACAAAATTGTCATCTTATATTGCACAGCTGATACAATTTTCAAGCAATGAGTCCTAGAATGGGATACTTGATCCCTGGGTATACTGGATTCCTTCGGTGTATCTCGAAACCGGAATATCTTACAAATATCAAATGTTCTAGAAAAATGGGCATAAGAGAACAAAATAACAATGCTGTTCTATCAATAAGTTTTGAAAATTTTATTTTTGAAGTTCTTGAACTTTGGTTGAAAAATTTAACAAAAAGTTCCTTCAATATGTTTTTTTATCACTTAAAAATGGTTGCCACATTAAAAATATAATAAATATATTTAATAATATTAAATATTAATTTTATAAATAAAATTATAAAATTAATGTTTATTATTATTCATTATACCGTCGTGTGGGGTGAGAATGGGCCAAAAATGATGGTGGTTGAGTTGTTTTCTGAATGAATATTGTAATTTAGCTTATTTAGAAAATAAAAGAGAGCAGCTTTGTTCTTAACTAGTATATATACAAGATTCAACTATTTATACAAAATTTGGCTGAAAATCATTATTTTTTGAAAAAGTTACAAGACAAAGAAAATTTTCCCATTCTCACCTGTTTGAGGGGGTGACTATGAGTCTCCTTTGTAGTAGTTGCCTGATTTAAAAAAAAATATGTTACCAAATTTAAAAAAAAAATTGAAACTATATGTTTAATTGAAGAATGATCCCGTAGTGTATGAAAATTTTATCTGTTATGGATTTTGGCTTACAGTTTCATATAATGATGATCAATTAATATTAATCAGTCAGTTCATTTACCTCGACCGAGGTAATTCACTCAACAGGAGCAGATAAAATCATTCTTCGTTCTCTATCTCATATTCTAATTAGTTGTATTTTTATTTGAATTGCTGGTAAACATGTGCTTTTTGTAACAATTTCTTAACGTTGTAAATGGATGCCCTGTTTTATGTTCTCTCACGCCGGTCCTAGCTGATATTAATTTGTCTAAAAAAAACAAAACAAACGAAACATAAATTTTATTGAAACTTATCATAATTCTATAAAAAGCTGATAGTTAAAAATCGTTTATCATTATTTGGATTTTCCTTTCTTACGCTTGATATATTTCTTGTTCGATTTTATCGGTTTTTTTACTATCACTGTCTGCAATTTTCTCGACTGTAGTGCTGGTTCTGGCTGAGATATTGAACTTCTTCCTTTGCTTCGTAGAACCTTTTACAAAATGGCTCGTTTAATGTTGATAAAATCCAGGAAGGTATCATAATTTATTTCAGTCCAACTCAGCGCATACGAAATCAATCTTAGCAGTGCTTCCACACTTGTTGGAAAGAAACCACTTTTTGAAACCAAAAATCAAGTTTTCCTTTTAATTTTCCTTCAGACTTTCCATCAAGCTTTTTGACAGTGTTGTGAAATGTGGCCTCTGTAGAATCGACGTTGAAGACATGCTTTTTCTCTAAAGTGCGAAGCACTCATCTCGCTTCATGGGACGAAAAAAGTAACGTCTAAAATCTGCGTAATATGTGTTGAGTTCGAAGGGAGACATTTAAAAGAAATGGTGTATAGTTCACACAATTTTGGTCTCGTGTAGAAAAATATGAACTAACGTTATCTTCGAATGAGGCCCAACAATAAATTGAATATTTATTTTTCGGAAGCTCAAAAGAGCATCAAGGCTGTGGAAACCACAATCTTAGCTTGGCCCATTTTCACCCCCATTTGTTCTTTTTGCGATTGTCCCACAGGCCTATTTGGGTCTTTCCTCCACCCCATACGCTTCTTTAGGAGCGAGGGAGGGAATATTTATCCTCTGGATAATTATGTTTACATCATTTGATCAATTCCTGTACAACTTGTTCGTCTTACTCCCGCGTATGTCCATCACCATTTGTAAATTTTTGATACTGTTTCAAAAAAAAAAAAAAAAACTGGAAAAACTCTTAACATTCATTTTTATAGATTGTGCCAACATAAGAACTTTCAATTGCACAAATAACACATGACGTATTACAGGACACGACACTTAACGTTCTGTTTACATATTCACCCAATTGGTAGAAGAAACACTGAATCTTGTTAAGGAGATCCTAATGAACGTATTTATCAGGAAAAGATCGATGAAATTGACTGGTGTTAGTTTATACATGACAAATTTGTGTAATATTGTTTGTTTGTCATTATTACACTGAATTTAGATTATGTTTAGAATTAAAACAAAATATTTTTTAGACAAAATTTTTAAAGCAAAAGAAGAAATGATATGCCGACTATCATGTGAAAAAAATTGAAAACGATTTCTCTGATACTTATGAAGTTCAAAAACAAACATTTTTCATTTTGGTCATACTCACCCCACAGGACCATAGTCACCCCGCACGACGGTATGTCAATCGTTAGAGTATAGTATGAACTTCACGATGCCATATTTTTTTTGTGTGGTACTTACAAACTGTAAGATGGGAAGTATTATGGCAAAAATTAGTCAACAGGCCTTATATCTTTGGTTTTTGCTAGATTGTTGTCTAGGGCCATGACACCCTGAATTAAGGATCAAGTCTCTTCTATTAAAGTATCAAATCTCCTTTAAATTGAAAAATACCATTTTTTTCGTCTCCCGAATTTTTTTCTAGTTCATCTACGGGTTCATGTATCGTTCTAACTTTTGGTTCATATAAACTTTAAAATTCACGCTGTCAGAAAATGTTAAAGACGGCAAGTTGCTAAATTTTCCGAACAAGATAAAGAAAATAAGAAAAGGGGATCAAGTATCCTCATTCTCCCCTATCTATCAAATTTTCTACAAAACAAATTTAACACCATGATTATTAATTGGGTATCAAATAGACAAAATTTGGTATATATTTGAAATTTATTTCAATAAGTAAATATGTAATTACAAAATCTTAAAATATCTATTTTTTCCAAGGCTCGCAAACAAACAGCTCTCTCGATGAAACCAAAACGCATTCAGAAGCAATCGTGTTGTTCAATGTGAAAGAACTACTTTTTTTCTTTGTATATGTATAAGACTAGTTCACTTTTCGGCTTTTTTCGCTGATCGCAACGCCACTTACAGGGTTTGATCCTCATTCATTTTCAAGTACTCTGGCCAAATTTGAGCTCATTTGAGTAAGTTTCCGGCGTGCGCTAGGAGTTTTATTGAAAAAAGTCCATTTTTCTGGAAAATTTTCGTAGATGTGTTCCTAACAAGCTGTTGTTAATATAAAATGATAATTTTATAGTGCTCGGTGATTGGTATGACAAGCGTTCGTATGGACCTGATTTAGATAATTGACTAAATCAAGACGAAAAAATTTAAAAAATCATAAACTACCAACTTTTACAGAAAATTTACTTACAAGTTGAGAGTTCAAAATCAGTAGTAAATAGAAAAAAAAATATTTTCGATATAAACTTCTCATAAAAAGATAGCCTTATTAAAATCTTTAATTTGATGTATAACACTTAATGATCGCAAGAGTGCTAGCAAAGTTATTCAAATATCTATGCAACAAATTAGATTTGATAAAATATTTTTCATTCAAGTTTGCTCCACACCAACTTGTGCACAAGAAAGGATATTTTATTCAATCAAGTGCCCCATAACGGGGCCAGGAGTTAAAAAAAGCGCGCGCTTTGATCAAGTTGTAAGCAAGTCCTCTTGATGCCACGTTTTGCAGGTTGCATGATGCTAAAACTTGAATGGAGACAACTTTATGATTCAAAGAATGTGATGTGAATGTTTGAATATCTTTGCTTGTACTGTTGTGATAATTAAGTGTTATACATCAAATTAAAGGTTATAAATAAGGCTATCTTTTTATGAAAATTTTATATCGAAAATATTTTTTTTCTATTTACTACTGATTTTAAGCTCTCAACTTGTAAGTAAATTTTCTGTAAATGTTGGTAGTTTATGAATTTTTAAATTTTTTCGGTTTGATTTAGGCATTTATCTAAAACAGGTCCATACGAATGCTTATCATACCAATCACCGAGCACTATAAAATTATCATTTTATATTAACAACAGCTTGCTAGAATACATCTATGAAAATTTTCCAGAAAAATGGACTTTTTCCAATAAAACTTCTAGCGCACGCTGGAAACTTACTCAAATGAGCTCAAATTCGGCCAGAGCTCTTGAAAATGAATGAGGATCAAACCCTGTAAGTGGCGTTGTGATCAGCGAAAAAAGCCGAAAAGTGAACTAGTCTAATATGTATAGATAAAGTGCAATTTATATAGTCATTTAGTGATAAATTTTGGACATTTGAAAATTAAGGACATATTCCAAGAGTAAGCCCGTATTGGACAAATGAAAAGGAACCCTATCAAAGGTTAACTTTGAAGAAAAAATGAAAATGGAAATAGTGGGAGGGCCTAGAGGAATGTGTGAAGGTTAAATTTCATTTGTATTTTGTAGTTTGACTATTTAGCAATTGCTGTAATTTTTGTCCCTAAATGTATGCATCAAAATAGTTCTTTTTTCGATTTTAAATTTTTTAAAAAGAAAACGTTGAAAAGCAAGGAAAAATTGATAAACTAGCATTTGTAAATATTATGAAGGGATTTTGTATCCTTTAAAATCAAGAAAACTCGTTAAAACGGTCAAAATCAAAACATCAATGTAACCTCAATGCATCAAATTTTAAACCGAGACGATTTTTAACTAAAATTTAAAGTAGTTTAATATATTTCTGCAACCATCTTTTACGTTCATAAGAGTCCAGTACTGGTTTTAAAAATATGAAAGATGCCACATTCCCCATTACAGAAAAATTAATCGAAAAATAATGAAAAAGTGATCAATATTACCCTGGATTACGGTACTTATTGTTAAATGGGTGATGCAATGTTGAATTTTCACGATTCCGTTTCAAACCCTGGTCAGCCTTCATTCCCGGTTCTGGTCGTTATTTCTGGTATTGCGATCGCTCGTATGCCGCTGTTCTCGACCCCGCTCCTTCTACCTTATTCACGGTTCATATAAGTGGAACTGAATTTGAAAAAAAAAAATAGATCAGTTATACCCTAGATTCTAGAATATAATAATAATATCATATTGAAACTTACTATCTTTACTCGTAGTTTAACTCATAGCCCCGATCAGAATCCCGTTAACGATGCACCTCATACATTGTATGAGCTTGAATCTTTGGCTTTGTCTCGAATTCTCATAATTTTCAATTCTTTATTCTACTCATTGGCATTCATTTCAAAAGAAAATGTCATCAAAATAAAAGAATTTGTTCATTGATTCATGACACTAATAATATGGCACTAATAATTTTCTTTGATTTAACGTACAGTACATTCATTCAAATTTTCGAAACATTGACTTAAATTAATTTTCATTTCTTTCGATCGAAAAAGTTTTAAAATCTAAGAAATGAAATTCAAAATTCAAAGATCATTAGAATCTTGATTAAAAAAAACATTTCTGGGATAATCAATAACAGAAATGAAAAAAAATGTTGAGAATTTTCAAATATTCTTAAAATTGTAGTAGTTAAGGCTATGATCATTAAGCATCCAGACTTTATTTCGGTGATAGCTACGTTCTAGAGCTCGGATATGCAAATCTTTAGCAGCGTTGTGTTGGTTAAGAAAAAGTTACAGTGGTTGTATATATGAAACGACCGAGAAGTTCACGTAGAATTACTACAGCCTATCCCGAGTCAATGTGTTTTTCGTTTCAAATAAGCATTCTAGAATAAAGTATGTCGAATTTTTTAAAGGAACTTAACTTCGAAAAAAATCATTCTTCCATAAATTGTCGTTTTAATAACTATTAATGGTCTAAATCGACCCATAAAGATAGTATGCAGCTTTTTCAACTGCATAACAAAAGGCGAATTAAATATAAGTATAAGCAGAAACAAGGCCGATGTCGTCGAAATTATGCGCCCGGCAGTTATGCAAATAATGTGATAAACACATGAGCTTTGTATCAAACGCTTGCGAGAAAAGCCTACAATGACTGCTTTGATCTAAACGCTTGACTCAGGGCAAAAGCTCTCAAACTGTTTTTAGTCTCATGCGTCTCGTTGGATTGGAATCAGTATCATGTTTTCATTTCCCTTAAGATCACATAGCAATCACTAGCTTAAACTGTTGCTTAAACACGAGATTCCCGAGGAAGCGTTAGATTGACCATGTTTTCATATCTACAAATAACAGAAAAAGGCCCTTTTCAGGGCCAAAATCTTAAAGAGAGTTGCGCTTGACTTTTCTTCTACAAAAGGTGGATGACGAGTGCGTTGTGTTGGTGGTGCGTGATGGGTGGGTGGTGTGTGATGGGTGGGTGGTGTGTGATGGGTGGGTGGTGTGGGATGGGTGGGTGGTGTGTGTTTGGTGGGTGGTGTGTGTTTGGTGGGTGGTGTGTGATTGGTGGGTGGTGTTTGATGGGTGGGTGGTGTGTGATGGATGGGTGGTGTGTGATGGATGGGTGGTGTGTGATGGATGGGGGGTGTGTGATGGAGGGGGGGTGTGCTGTGGTGTGCGATGGGTGGTGGTGGTGCGTGATGGGTGGGTGGTGTGTGATGGGCGGGTGGTGTGCAAGTAGGGTGCGATGGGTGGGTAGGGTGCGATGGGTGGTGGTGGTGGTATTTGATGGGCGGGTGGTGTGCGATGGTGGGTGTTAAGCGAAGGGTGGGGATGGGGGTGGTGGGTGAAGGTGGTAAGGGGATTGCGGCTGTGTGTGTGTGTGTGTGTGTGTGTGTGTGTGTGTGTGTGTGTGTGTGTGTGTGTGTGTGTGTGTGTGTGTGTGTGTGTGTGTGTGTGTGTGTGTGTGTGTGTGTGTGTGTGTGTGTGTGTGTGTGTGTGTGTGTGTGTGTGTGTGTGTGTGTGTGTGTGTGTGTGTGTGTGTGTGTGTGTGTGTGTGTGTTTGTGTGTGTGTGTGTGTGTGTGTGTGTGTGTGTGTGTGTGTGTGTGTGTGTGTGTGTGTGTGTGTGTGTGTGTGTGTGTGTGTGTGTGTGTGTGTGTGTGTGTGTGTGTGTGTGTGTGTGTGTGATGGGTTAGTAAGGTGGGTTAGTGAGGTTCTGAGTGTCACAACACAACTTGCTTCCGCCGCTGTTGGTCAGCTCTGCTACTGCCCGTGTCACTAGTTTCAATTTCTCTGATACAATGAACCAAACCGTCAGTTGACCCCTTGTTTTATACCTTTCGTAGGCTGGAAATAACAAAACTCATGAAGGGGCGGGGCGTCTAATTTTTTTTCCATTTTCGAATAGCCAATCAACGTTGAGCAGGCTTGGTATGTCTTTTAAGAGAGATGTCTTTGAAAGCGGCGTTTTTCGTGACGCGAGATCGGTTCGCGAATTTCAATTTGCCCCCCTATAGTGTTGCCGTAAGACGTAATTCTACGTCAAAAGACTATCTTGCCTATTTTATTAAATTTTTTAAGTTCACGTGTGTTAGAGATATTCACGATGCAAAAAGACATAGTAAAAACAATGTTGCACAACCGCCTCTGAAATTCTTCATTGTCGACTTGAAAACTCAAAAACTGTTGGTTTTTTTCTAATTTTTTTTAGCCCAAATGGTTAAGAAGTATAGGGAGCCACCCTAGAACGTTCACGAAGTTCAAACTAAACATCGGAGTGGAACCCTTGATCTCAACTATGGTTAAAAGTCTATAGTTATTGAGAATAACTGAATGCAACACCCCTTGACTATGCAGTGAATCCGTTGCCGGCAGGTAAAAGTGTTGCCTAACCAGAAGATATCAAGTAAATAACTATAACATTGAACAGTTCCATGGATCGTAATCTGTGCAACAGGTTTTAACGCAATGTGACAGTTGTGTTCTGAAGGGCAAAGCAAGTCATGATAAAACCGAATTTAAGAAGTCAAATTTTTCGAGATGCCTGCTAATGAAAAGGTTTCCATTGGTTTTTCCAGGTGAATTTGTGTAAAATATCATGATTTTACAAAGGTTTTGCTTGTGTTATAAAAATAATAGATCAATAAATGACTGAGAAAAGTGTGCAAAGGTAAAAAAAGAGATTTTATGATAAAGAAAGAGTATTTATTGTAATTAACGAAAAGTTATTTTTTTATATTTTTACATTGAATACAGGAATTCAAACCCCCATAGAAAGTTTTTCGATCAAATGAATAGTTTTTAAAATACACAGGTTTGTAACTGTCCGGATTCTAAATGATCATAGCCTTATTTATTAAAATATGTAGACCTTTCTAAGAAAAAAGTAAAAGCAAATGTTTAAAATCAATTCTTGAATTCATACAACAAAAATCATTTATTTCTTAATTATTAGAATTAAAGATCAATGACTTTTCTCAAAAATAAAATTCATAAACTCATGTTTATAATAGGAATTCTTGCAAAACGGTAGCGTTTTTGTGAAAATGCAACAAATATGGCATTCAAGATTAAAAAATATTCTTCTAAACAACAGGATCTGAGAACTGAGCAAAATATACAGATTTTGGATATGAAATGAAAAATAAACTCAGGTCAGATTTTTTTTTCAAAAATCAAATGTTATTTGAAATGTGTTGCTAAGCACAGCCAGTCAAGTGAATAAAAATTTACCATGATACCGAGAATTATTTGCAATTAATATGTTGCTTTGGATTTTGATATCATACACTGAGTCCATTTTTAGAAATAATGACCCATTCGTTATTAAACATTTAGAACTAACGCCCCCATCCAACAAAACTACACAAGTCCTACAGCTTCCAGCCAAAGAGGAGATTCATTATCGCGCTTATTTTCCGGTTTATTGCAGATGGAATTGGACCGCAGGCAAAATATCCGGTGATTGTATACATTCATGGCGAGTCGTACGAATGGAATAGTGGCAATCCATACGACGGATCGATTCTGGCCAGCTATGGCCGGGTCATCGTTGTCACGCTTAACTTTCGGCTCGGAATTCTCGGTAGGTGGCGCTCTTTCTCTCTCTCTCTCTAGTTTCGTTTTGCGTCCGTCTGTGGCCAAAAGGATTATATGTTATCGTTGATGAATATTCCATTGTCCATTCTAGGGTTCATGAAGCCCGGCATTAGCGACCATACGACCAGCAACTTTGGCCTGCTGGACCAGATTGCCGCCCTCCAGTGGATCAAGGAGAACATCGGGGCTTTTGGCGGCGATAACAAATTGGTCACAGTCATGGGCCACGGGACAGGTGCGGCCTGTGTCAACTTCTTGATGGTGTCACCTGTTGCCAAGGGACTTTTCCATCGGGCGATTCTGCTGTCCGGGTCGGCTTTATCGGATTGGGCTCTTACGCAACATCCGCTACAATCGACGATGCAGGTCCTGCAGGGGCTCAACTGTCCGCTCAATGGTGAAAATGATGAAGTGGCCGCCTGTTTGCGTAGGAAGCGCTACAGCGAGATTTTGAATGTGAAAATATCCTCACCGCAATTTTCGACTCGTTTCGGTCCAATCGTCGATGGATTGGTCATCCCAAATACGCCACACAAAGTTATGGGCCAGTACAGTGACATCTTTAGCGGGTAAGTCGATATCGAGTCCAATGGGAACTTAGCTACTCGTTGCATTTGTGTTTCAGTAATTGGAACCATTAAGGAGATTTTCTACTTCGATTTTGATCGTTAATGCTGAATGGACACAAGAAAACTTTTGCAATTTTCCCTTTTTTTGTAAAAATAAGATGCAAAAATCGCAATTCTTATTTTCTATCTGAAATGAGTTTAAATCTGGTTTTTTCTTCATATTGTTCATTTTTTTTACGCTCACCGCGTGAAACAAGCGTGTGCAATTTACAAACAAATTGTGGAACAAAAATAATTAGCCTTATATTCAGAATTTAAAACAGGAACAATTTAATGTTCAGATTCGAATAATCAGATTGAAGTTGAAAGGTTATTATAAAATGAGAAATAAAAATGGACACGCAAAATTGGAATTGCTTTCGAAATTGTAAGATGAATTTGAAATTCGTTTAAAAAATTTCTTTTTATGTATGTCTTTGCAGATCTGATTCCTCAAAACAATTCTTTGAATTTAGACAACAAAAACGACAACGTCTACATGGTCGGGATTTTTAGAGACACTTGAACGTTAGATGCTAATATATAAATCTGTATTCGAAATCTTTAATGTTTTTGAACTAGAATCAATAGTTTTAATCCAAGAAATGTACAGTAAGGTTTTTTACGCGATAATATGTACCGCGTAAAAAAACGCGTTAATTCCCGATAACCGCGTAAAAAACGCATAACAAACCGTGCTAATTGCGGAAAACCGTGTAAAAGAATACTTGAAGCTGGGACAGGGAGGGCCTGACATGAATGACATGATATGACATTGACAATGACATGACAATGGCATGATGACGACATTCAGACCAAAGACGCGAGACATGAGACCTGAAACCTGAGACTTGAGACCTGAGACCTGAGACATGAGACATGAGACTTGAGACTTGAGACCTGAGACATGTGACATGAGACATGAGACCTGAGACATGAGACATGAGACATGAGACATGAGATATGAGACATGAGACATGAGACATGAGACATGACTATTTTTTTTTTTTATTTATTCGTCAATCAGTTGTAGACTACGTTTACAATTTGCTCATACAAAAATTGTCTTAACCACTATTTTGTAAATGTCTTCTGTTTAACACTTTTCTTATTGCAGCTCTGGACATGGTTATGTCAATATGTACACAATATTGATTATAAGTTTTCATCATTTGGTTCACAGGTTTGTTACTGGCGTACATGGTTCGTTGAGACTCAGCTTGAAATAAGTTTCTGGTTCTTAGTATGCGTGAGGGTGTGTAAAAGTTCAAGTTTTCTAACAAGTATTCTGATTTTACACGTTGGGAGATAATATCGTTAACAAAGGAAATCATAGCAACGTCTCTTCGTTTTTCAAGCGTTTCAATATTGATTAACATGCATCGTGCTTCATATGATAGAAGAATTAAAGTGAAACTCCAGCCCTGCTTTCTTAGTGCAAACAGTAGAAATTGTTTTTGAACCGATTCTATTCTTGTAACATGAGTGGGCTGATACGGGCACCAAACTACACTACAATATTCGAGTATAGATCTTACATACGACATGAAAAGTGTTTTTATTGTATAAGGGTCCTTAAAGTGATAACAGAATCTTTTGATAAACCCTAACATACTGAAAGCTTTATTAATAATCGTGTTAAAATGTTCAATAAAAGTTAGTTTGGTGTCCAGTATTACACCTAGGTCCCTAATTTTGTTAAATCTTTCAATCTGCTGCTGCCCTAAAGTAAAATTAAAATCATGATGGTTCAGTTTTCTAGAGTAAGATATAATGTTGCACTTTTTAATATTGAGATCTAGCAGACTTTTTGCACACCAAGTGTAAAAAATATCAATATCATCCTGAAAATGCTGTAAATCCATTATGTAACGTATTTCCATGTACAGTTTCATATCGTCGGCATAAATGAGTACTTTGACGCTATTTAATACTAAATTGACATCGTCAACAAAAATTATAAATAACAAGGGGCCCAAGTGAGATCCTTGTGGAACACCAGAAGTGACCTGTATTTCTGTCGAGATTTTTCCTTTAAAACGGACTACCTGCGTTCGATCCGACAAATATGACTCGATCCATTTTAAAAGTGAAGTTGATAATCCTATACGTTTTAGTTTAAAAAGTAGCAATGAAATGTCAACTCTATCAAACGCCTTACTAAAATCTGTATATAAAGTTTCAACAAAATTACATCTGTCCATAGCTCCAAGCGAGGAGTTCACAAATTCTAATAAGTTGGTAGATGTTGATCTACCTTTGAAAAAGCCATGTTGGTTATTGGAGATGCGATTATTTACTTGATTGAACATCTTTTGATTCACAATCGCCTCAAACATCTTTGGGATACAGGAGATAATAGCAATGCCTCGATAATTTTTTATATCTGATCGTTTATCAGATTTAAATATTGGGATTAAAAATGACTTTTTCCAGGCTATCGGAAAGACTCCTGATTTAAGAGATAAATTGAAAAGCCAAAATAGTGGATTAACAAATGAAGTAGCAAATTTTTTAAGTAATAGTGGAGGTATTTGATCAGGACCTGGACCTTTTTTGTCATCAAGACTATTGAGGGAACTTAAAATTTCTTGCACAGTAATATTTTCAACACTAACGTCATTTACTCGTTCAGGAAGATATGAAAAATAATTTAAGTCTGGAGAAGCATTAGATTTTTTGTAAATATTTTGAAAAAAACGAGCAAACTGGTTACAAATCTCTTCACTGTCAGATCCATCAAAGTCTTCAAACTGCATACGTGATGGAAAATTAGATGTTTTCATTTTTTCATTTGCATAGCTAAAGAAGGTTTTAGGATCGGATTTAATATTGCTCTCTACTCTTGCGTTGTAACTGTTATAAGCTAGCGATATTTCTACATCAAGTATTCTGCAAATTTCTTTGTATGCGTTCAGATTGTGCGAATTTTTATTTTTCTTATAGGCTTTATGTGCTTTTTGCTTTTTATTTTTGAGTTGTTTTATATCACGTGTGTACCATGCTGGATGTTTATAGCTTGTCAGTATTCTTTTCTTTCTCTTAGGCACGAGTTCGCCAATAATTGTATATAGATTACTACTAAATAAACCAGCAGCTACATTCATATCTGATTCATCTTTCAGAAGATTTTGCCAATTAATATCATTGAAACGCATATCAAAATCAGAATAATTCAGGTTTTTAAAATCGTATACGAGTTCAAAATCGGCACCACTAGGGCGCTGTCTATATAGATCAGTAAAAAGTGAATACTCTATGGCAGTATGAAATGTATCGTTTTTCCATAATGGATCTGCAACTTCTTCAATACAAAAATCTTCCGTGCAGTTGGTGAACAATAGGTCTAAACAGCGGTTTTGCTGGTTGCGAACATGATTAATTTGATGAAATCCTAGTTCACTTATTTTATCAAAAATAAAATGTAATGTTACGTTCTCACCTATAACCGGTTGCAATATCGATGAGTTTTCAACATCTTCAATAAAATCAATGGAATTCTGGTTAAAATCACCATAAATATGTATTTTAGTCTCAGGTTTCAATGATTCAATTATGGTTTCAGCAGTCCGGAAAAACTTTTCATATGAGTCTTTTTT
The DNA here is from genome assembly GCF_029784155.1 of Uranotaenia lowii. NCBI lineage: Eukaryota > Metazoa > Arthropoda > Insecta > Diptera > Culicidae > Uranotaenia > Uranotaenia lowii. The sequence continues at coordinate 191,797,679 of NC_073693.1, forward strand.
AGCCATATCTGGAGGGAAATACACAGATACAAAAATATGTATTTCTTCATGAATCGTAATTTTAACCCAGACGTCTTCATACTCGGCGCATTTACTGCCAGGAAGCTGTTCAGAGGAAAGAGTGCCATCAACTGCGATAAGTACACCACCACCAGATTCTTTGTCAGTTGATTCGAAATCGCGGTCACTTCGAAAAACATTGAATCGGCTTCCAAAAACTTCTTCGCGCTTTATATCTTCAGATCAATTTGTTTCTGTAGCTAAAATAATGTCATACGAGCAGCCATTAACTTTTTTTAAAATTTCATGAATTTTTCTTGCACTCCGCATTCGATTAAAATTTTGACAATAAATTATTGTCTCTTTAAAGTTAGTTACCTCTCCTTGATGGAGAGTCGTCGATTCTTCAAGATGATTGTTGTCCTCCAAGGGGTCTGTCAATTTCTGGCAAAACACGAATGTCTGCATGTACAAGCCTGACATGGAGCAGTCGATGACGTTTGCACAGCCACGGGTTCGTGCCCTGGGACAAAAGATGAACTGCATACTGGGGCCGAAAAAGTTCCAGACGGTGACAAATTAAACGGGCGCGGAGCGATAGGTGTTGAAACTGTTGATGCAGCACTTGTTGGGTACGGATTAAGAATTTCACCCCTTTGAAAGTGAATTGGTCGATGACTAGGTGGAGGTCTGGAGAATTGAACCTTCGCTGCAGCAAGAAGATCACGGTCAGTAGGTATTTCAATGTAATTGTTGTTGTTGTTGTTGTTGTTATTGTTGTTATTGCAGTTAAAGTTGAGGTTGGGATTGTGGTACCGATTTTTATTGTAGTTGTGGTTATTTTTATTATGACTGTTCGAGTTGTATTCCCTTTTCCTTTGTTTTTTTCTTATTTTTGCAGCATCTGCCATTTTTTGCTGCAGTAAGCGGCGCTTTTTTCGCTCATCATATTCACTCCAGTCAGCTTTCCAAATTTTAGTGGTTCCTGATAGTCGCCATCCTGAGCTATCAGCATTTACTAAATCCAATTCAAACTCTAAGCTTGGCAGTGAATCAGGCAAAGTGGGAGACTGAACAATCTTCGATTTAAGCTCATCAACATTCGATGACAATATTTTTAGTTCACCAATAATGTCGATTTCAAGCAAAGGATTGTTATGCATCGTACAAATGGCTGCTGATTCGATGCTTCGCTGATTAAGCTGACAAATGTCATTGTTAATGATAGTCAGCGATTGATTAATGTATTTTTTTAAATTTGAAGAGGATGAATTTATGGAGGCCATCTGTTCCTTAAGATCGTTAAGCAAAGTTTCTATGCTCTCCAAAATTTGCTGGATATCGCTCGGTCTTTCACCTTTCTGCGCAAGTCGGTGCATCACCTCGGTGTTTTCATCTATTTGCTTCGTTAGCAGCTTCTGTTGCTCAGCAAGCGCATTAAAATCAAACGTTGTGGATACCAGCGACTGGCATGACTCACAGCATGGAAGTAAAAACGAGGATGGATCCACCGTTTTTTTGTCAAATTTCTTGATGCGGAGTGAGCCACGCAGGGACGATACCCCCACACAGGAGGGGTGAAATGACCGGGTGCACCCGACACATGACCACAGCACTTCAGCGGAAGAATCAGCTTCACACACTTCGCAAACTTTACTCATTTTTTATATATATTATTGTTATTATAACACCGGCACAGAAAGAAAAAAGCGCCAACTTGCGAAAAGTACTAGAAGCAAAAAAAAAAACAATTGATTAATTATTACGCGCGGGCCGGGAGCGGGTTAAAAACGCGTCCACTCTGATTGACGAATCGATAGCAACTATGAGACATGAGACATGAGACATGAGACATGAGACATGAGACATGAGACATGAGACATGAGACATGAGACATGAGACATGAGACATGAGACATGAGACATGAGACATGAGACATGAGACATGAGACATGAGACATGAGACATGAGACATGAGACATGAGACATGAAACATGAAACATGAGACATGAGACATGAGACATGAGACATGAGACATGAGACATGAGACATAAGACATGCGACATGAGACATGAGACGTGAGACATGTGACATGAGACATGAGACATGAGACATGAGACATGAGACATGAGACATGAGACATGAGACATGAGACATGAGACATGAGACATGAGACATGAGACATGAGACATGAGACATGAGACATGAGACATGAGACATGAGACATGAGACATGAGACATGAGAAATGAGACATGAGACATGAGACATGAGACATGAGACATGAGACATGAGACATGAGACATGAGACATGAGACATGAGACATGAGACATGAGACATGAGACATGAGACATGAGACATGAGACATGAGACATGAGAAAGAGACATGAGACATGAGACATGGGACATGGGACATGAGACATGAGACATGAGACATGAGACATGAGACATGAGACATGAGGCATGAGACATGAGACATGAGAAATGAGACATGAAACATGAGGCATGAGACATGAGACATGAGACATGAGACATGAGACATGATACTTGAGATCTGAGACCTAAGACCTGAAACCCGAGACCTGAGACCTGAGACCCGGGACCTGAGACCTGAGACCTGAGACATGAGACTTGAGACCTGAGACCTGAGATCTGCGACCTGAGACCTGAGACCTGATACCTGAGACCTGAGACATGAGGCTTCAGACCTGAGATCGGCGACCTGAGACCTGAGACCTGATACCTGAGACATAAGACTTGAGACCTGAGATCGGCGACCTGAAACATGAGACCTGAGACATGAGACATTTAAAAAGTTAGTTGAACCATCAAGGATAATCATTATTTTTATTATTTAAAAATAACGCGATATGTTTTCATGGTGAAAAACTTGTTTTTTCTGGTTTGTTGAGCGACACCTTCCGTGATCCGATCTGGCCAAAATTAGGCATGAGATCTTGTAGGGTTACGGACTTATTTTAACCCGGTGAAATATTTTGGACCACCTATCAGCTTTTTTCCAATATTTCCCTTAAAAATCATTTTAATCATGAAAAAAATATAATTAAATCTACTTCTTATGATTCTAATCCTTTCTAACATTTCACGCGTGAGCTTTCGTTACGTCGTATGAAACATCTTTCGAATTCACATAAAATTGCTGCAAAAGTTATCAAAACAACGTTTAAATTTGTTTTTCTCATACAGAATACGTTGTCCAGGCTACAAATATTCTAAATGGAAAGAAGTTGCGACTAGTTTATGTCTTTTTTCGTAATAAAACCCTTTGTTTACATTTTGTTTCATACGACGACGTAATGAAAGCTCACGCGAGATTTTATTTAAATGAGATGATACGGGAGAGAAATATGAAAATAAAACCTTGAATTTTCACAGTTGGGCCGAATCAAACCCATTTAAGATGGACGTGTCATTGTTGGAGTCAACTTTCAAGAAGTTTTCTGCATAGCTGGAATAAATTTAACAACTAAAAACATGTTCACAGCTATGATAAAACACTTGAAAATTATCCCAAAGAACCAAAAAAAATTGTTTTGATAGCATTTTGACCCTTCAGAAATAGGTCATACTTAATTCCTTAGAGACTTATTTTGGACCACTCTACAACCTCGGTATTTGGGCATTATACTTGCAGTTAAATGTTTATGAACGTAATAACACGTTGTACGACGATATGAAAAGAATTTCGTAAACTATTTATTAAAACCAAGCCAATCTTTGTTTTAAATTACTTTTTGTGCTTTTTTATGCTTCATGAAAAATTATTGACAGTTTGGTCTGAAAGATACAATAATAATAAATAAATAAATAAACAGAACAATTTTAACAAAAAATATATTCAACTATAGCTATGCGATAGTCTTAATAGGTTTCAAAACTTAGGAGAGAAATTGTTGAAACGTGTAAAAAAAAACAAGTGAAAAAGTACTGAGAATCATATTTATCAACCCCTGTGGTTATGCAATTTTCGAATAAAAAGAAAACTTAAAAAAATTTACTCCAAAGATATTTTTTTTCGTTGGACAAAAGTTTTTCCAATGATAAAACTTAACTTTAGTGAATTTCCAATACAAATTTGGGGCAGTCTAAGCCCAAGCAAAATTTTCAAGTTCTATAACAGGCTACTATAGCAAATTTAAGCAATTCGTAAGAGTCCTAGAGAGCTTTAAAGGACAATCTATGTTGCTTGGGAAAGTTTGAGAAATTTTGTTGCGACTATGCTTTGAAGTGTATCAAAGAAAAGGTCTCGGGATGCTGAGTGAAAGCATGAACCGTAGGATTAAAAACGGAATCATTACATCAGAATATGCACCACAAAAATAGTTATGGCAAATTACTCGGGATCGTTTTCTGGTTTCTGGAGTACACATAGAACTGGGGAATGGAAAAAAAAAAAACTTTCGCATCCATTGCCGTTTTCATTAGGGACCATATTACACAAGCAGAACGTGCAAATCCGATTTGAATCCGATACTCGGTGCCTTTCCCGGTGTTTCGGGTCCGGTCTCTGGAATCAAAATCGTTTTACATTTTTTCTCTCGTTGTCCTTTGACTTCCTTCCAGATACGATCTGCTGTACGGAATGACCGAGCTCGAGTCCTACAATGTGCTGAATGCGGTTGCCTTGACGTACGGTTTGCTGGAAAACGAACGGGACAATTTGCTGCGGTTTTATATGCAAAACCGTTTCGAAATTCGTCCGGATCTGGCACTGGCCGCAACGCTTAATGAGTAAGTGTTCCATTCGGAGGTGATCCGACTTGTGCATGAATCAAAACCCGCACCAGGTAGGGAGGGGCGGTTCAATAAATTCAATAATACCTACCGGATCCACGTTTGTACATATGTTTTGTTTCTCTCACACTCACAGGTACACGGGCCTCATGACCGATCCGAATAAATCTCTAGCAGATATTCATCGGGACACACTGTTGGACATCCTGTCAGATGCCCGCGTGGCCGCCCCCATGATCCAAACCGGGCTATATCTGGCGAAGGTTAACCCCAAATGCTACATGTACGTGTTTGGCCACAACAGCGAAGCCGGCGAATATGGAAGGGTGAGCTCTATTTTGCTTTGTTTTTTATTCTACTGTTTGTTTCGAAGGATTACTTTCTGATGATTACAAAAAAAATGTTCCGGACCGAGTAAGCGGATGTGCGGCCAGTTTTGTTATCCATTTCGTCATCAAAGAATCGATTTCTAGCTTGGTAAAGGCTCAGCTACATGTTTACAAATCTCGGAAGGGAATCCACCGAGAAGTGATTTTAGAATAGCTATTTGATTGCGGAGCGAGTTTTGTAAATCATAAGCTCCAGAACAACTTCATGATAAAAACACTCCGAATGCCTCATTTAACCCAATTTTCTATATATTTTAAGTAATCACAGGTTCAAGTGTTGCGGAAAATCGTTATAACTTTATCTCTTCTAATCTTTTAACACTTCACTACATCTTCTTATATTCAGCGTCTCAAGTCCTGCACCTCACGTGTCATGACTCACGCACCACCTATCACATTTCATATCAAATTCTCATGTCTCACGTTCATTGTACACCAAGGTTTTTTTAATGCGGTTTTTACACGGTTTTTTACACGGCTTTTTTTTACAAGGTTTTCGGGAATTAACCCGGTTTTTGAGAGAAAAAGTCGTTTTCAAAGGAAATCACTTAGAATCTTTTTGAAGTTGAAAAAATCTTAGCTCTGAGACTAAGAACGTGATACATGAGACCTGAAACCTGAGATCTGAGACACGAGACATGAGTCCTACGACCTGAGATTTCAGATCTGAGATCTTGAGACCTGCGCATGAGACATAAGACATGAGACCTGAGACAAGAGGCCATGAAACATGAGCCCTGAGACCTGAGACATGAGACCAAAGGCATGAGACTTGAGACTTGAGACCTGAGACATGAGGCATGAGGCATGAGACATGAGACATAAGACATGAGATCTGAAACATGAGACAAGAACCATGAAACATGAGACCTGAGACATGAGACTTTGGACCTGAGACCTGTAACAGGAGACATGACACTTGAGATCTAAGACATTAGCTCTGAGACCTGGTACCAGAGACATTTCACATAAGACCAGACTGCCGTGGTATGACGAAGTGACGCATATATTTATTTTTTTCTGATTTTGACTTTTTGACGCTATTTTGTGCGTTTCCTTTCAGCTTTCAAATGCTTTCAACAAATCTTGAAAATATCAAACACTTTTTGAGGATATCGAGAAAAACGAATCACCAAAAGTGCGATTTATACACCGAAGGTACGCATATCCATGTGTTTTTAATAGTGATACAGAACAATTTCAATAACTCGTATAATTTTCAAGCAACACTTCTCAGATTTGAAAAAAAAAATCATTTTTTAACATGGCATGAGAACATAATCTGTTAAAATAAAATAGAGAAGCCCCCCCCCCCTTCCTTTAAAAAAAAAAGGCGTCTCAAACAAAGAAGTTGTCGAGCCTGTTTGTTTAATGATATTTGAATGCAAATGTCTACATCAACATTAATTTAAAAACTAGATAAATTATTTAACATTTGTAGAATAAAACTTATTTTTCATAAATTTTACGTTGTTTTTTAAATAACAAATATTTGTTTTGTGTGGTTAAATCAAAAGATTTATTAATTTTTGAAGCTGTGCACTTGAATTTTATAAACGAGAAGAATTCCAGTTTTGAAAATGAGAAGTTTTTAAAAAATTCAAATAATTTTTAGTATGGGAGAGTGGGGAATCATGGGCCACTTTTTTTCGTTGTTCCATAACTTCTTTATTAAAAAAGATAAAATGAAAATAAAAAATGGTATGGTTTTTTTCATTTTCAAGGTATCATAAGGTATTTTTTGAAAATTTGTAATAAGTTATTTTCCCCAAATTCTGACTGTTTGAAAAAAAGCAATATTTTTTGGATTTTGAAAAATGGTGGGGTATCGTGGGCCAGCAAATCCAAATTGACCAAATAACATGCAAAGTTTATGAGTTGATCCAAAACTGTGATTTCCTTATTCATTTCGTTATTTTAAAGCAATTTCAGATGATGAAATAAAAAAGAGAGATGTCTATGATCGCATAGATTCCAAAACCTGGCTCGCGAACCTTTTGGCAATTTTTTTATATAGGATGGACAAAATATTTTTCATAACTCTCCATTTGGCATAAGAAAACTTTACAGATAGGAAACACGTATTTTAAGTTCTGGATGTGTGTAAAAACATAAAAATATAGTTGATAGGTGATGTGTGGCCCACGATTCCCCACAAGCTATGATTTGCAAATTGGTTGCGTTTGTGTGACTTATTGATGTTTCATTAAAAAATCCGTTTCCGCGTGAAAGATCATGACAAAACTAAGATCATAAGCGTATGAGCATATTTTTGTTATGCACTTTAGGTTTTCTCCATCGATGAAATTAGCGGGTATTTTTTTAATTATGTAAGTAAATTTTTCTAACTTTTTTTTAGCTTGATAAATAAAAGAAGCATATGATGCGTATTTCAGTCAACGACATATAGGAATACATGCTCACGCAAAACGACGACGATGACAGTTGGTTTGAGATTTTTATCTCAACACACATCTGAGATATTAAAAGTGGCCCACGTTTCCCCATGGCCCACGATACCCCACTCTCCCCTACGAAAATCATAAAAAAAACAATAACCCTCCAAAAAATTTTTTTACCGAGCTTGAATCATCTCACGTTGTCCCAAAAATCTTTCATCTTTAAAATCGTTTTTTTTTCTTACAACCTCTATTCCTCTGTTTTCATTTCTGAAGTTAAGCGAAGATGTAAGGTGAAAGTCCGGGTGCGATACTTCCCAGAGTTGTTTCACTGAGAATAATGAAAATCGCTTCCAATTTCCTTTAAAACAAGATTTATAATAAAACGAAAACGATCCTCTGACGAATTTCACATTTTTTATTTCGGCCGATTTTGGTCGCTTGACTCCATATTTTTAATACCCTACTTATATTTCTTCCTAACTCGAATACAATTGAGGAAGATCCAACACACTGGCCATTTTAACTGAGGAACGAAATTTGTTCCAGTTGCACGACAAGACTATGGAAAACGTCTCTCCGACGGAGAATCAAAACAAACGTTTATACGCCGATCTGACGCATATACATTTGAAGCAAGTCTAGGAATTTTACGCAAAATGAAAAATTTTGTTTCAAAAGGCTGCATTTGTCATCTGTCTTTGCAAAATTTCTACAGATCACATTTTATTAAAAGTACCAGATTAACGAATATTTGTTTATTTGTTTATTTGGTAACAAATCAACGGATCACATGTTGATCCCAATGATTAAATGGATACAAAACAAAATTATTAAAATTATGAAAAAAAAAGTTTACACAAACTACCTTGACCTAAACGCTATTAAAATTTTTCTTCTAAAGGAATCCCTCGATGTACCGAAATCAAAATGTTCAGAGTAACGGTTGAACGTCTTGATCACACCGATCAATGCACTATTTGCCCCGTAGTTGTTTTGACGAAGGGGAGTGTAGAGCTGTAAATTCCGGTTCCGTAGTCCTTGAGGTCTGACACTAATGTTGATTGATTCCAAAAGCGAAGGGCAGTCAATTTTCGATGTCAGGATATCGGAGACAAACAAGGCCCGTGTGACAGTTCGACGAGCTTGTAGCGTATCTAGGCTAATGAGGTTGCAGCGGTTCTCTTAGCTTGGAAGGTGGAACGGGTCAGACCAGTTCAAATGGCGTAGAGCGTATCGCATAAACCGTCGTTGTAGAGCTTCGATCCGATCAGCGCCATTCTGATAGAAAGGGCTCAAAACTGCCGATGCATATTCCAGGATGGAGCGAACGAGGCTGCAGTAGAGGCTTTTCAAGCAGTATACGTCTCTGAAGTCCTTCGTCACTCGGAAAATAAAGCCTAAACATCGAGAAGCTTTATCCACTATATAGTTTGTATGTGTCTTGAAGTCAAGTTTTTGATCAAGAATCACACCTAAATCTTTGATGTGGTTCACACGGGCAATTAAGTGGTCCGAAAGGTAATAATCGGCGGAAATGGGATGCCTTTTGCGCGAAAATGTTATGACGGAACATTTATTGCGGTTCAACGCCAGTCAATTGTTGTTGCACCAGGTAGCGAAAAGGTCGAATTGCCCCTGTAGTGAAGCAGTGTCTTCGGGACCTTTGATTACGTTGAACAATTTCAGATCATCAGCATAAGCGAGTTTGGGTCCGTCGAGCAATAGAAGAGCGTCATTAAAATAAATAAGGAACACAATCGGTCCTAGATGGCTCCCTTGTGGAACCCCGGAAGTAGCAGAGAATTGTCTGGAATACGAATCCTTAGTTCGAACGGTCAGTTTTCTTCCGATCAGGTAGCTACGGAACCAATTCAATAGGCAACCGCAGATTCCAAGACGTTCTTGTTTTGCAATAGCAAGTTCATGATTGACCTTTTCAAACGCGGCAGACAAATCTGTGTAGTTTGGATACCCGCTGTAAAGCTTTCTTGCACATAGGATGTAAATTTTATTAAGTTCGTACTAGTTGAACGCTTGGACCCATGTTCGTCAATGGAAAAATACTCCTTGCAGAATGAGAAAATGGGGTCCAGATAGACATGTTTCCAGAACGATTTAGGGCTATTCTTGAAGTTTCGTTGCAGTCGCGTCAGATAGTTCCTATAGCATCGGCTGCTAGCTATAATAGCGGAAGGCTTTGCATTTTAAAGTTTTCATCTGGCGTAATTCTTTGGTGATCCAGGGAGAGCTGAATTTTCATTCACCAAACGTTTCGAATAAAGAGGAAAATCGCTAATATTCGCTAAAAACAAAAATAATTTATTTTTTAGGATTTTTTGTTGATATTGTTCGGTGAAATAAATGACAAGGCGCTTTGTTCTTTTACGTTTCGATTTACTTTTACTCTTCAATAATCTTCAGATACTAGTTTCTATTCCCCTATCTATCCGCATGGGGCCACAGAATAGAACTCGTAGGTCTATTTCTGTGGGCCATGCGGATAGATAGGGGAATAGAAATTAGTATCTGAAGATGATTGACAAGTAAAAGTAAATCGAAACGTAAAAGAACAAAGCGCCTTGTCATTTATTTCACCGAACAATATCAACAAAAAATCCTAAAATATAATCAAACGGTGATAGAAACACGTCGAAAAAATAATTTATGCGTCACTTCGGCGTAACAGGGCAGCAGAGTCCTGGGACATAAAGTCTGCTTCATTTAATATTGGAACAAATTCTTTTGCTCATTGTGGCGCTCCTAGTGGACGGATTTGGTAACTTTTTTCACCCACGTGTCGTGAAATTCATTACCTTTCACCATGTATTTATGTCATAACACCAAACGATAGCATTTTGTAAACAACCGCCTTGGAAGCCGAACGCAGAGATCAAATTGTGCACAGTTTTCTTGAAAATCCATTGTTGTCGGCATCGAAGCTAGCTAAACAGCTTAAAATGCCCAGAAATACCGTATGGCGTGTTATCAAGCAGTACAAGGAAACATTGACGACGGCTCGGAAGCCGCATTCGAAGCGTCGGAGTGGAACTGTCGACCGGAAACTGCGTGGGAAAGTCATCAAGGCCGTCAAGAGGAATCCCAATCTTTCAGACCGCGATTTGGCCAATAAGTTCCAGGCCGCTCACAGTACGGTGCGACGAATTCGTCTCCGGGAAGGAATAAGGTCATTTCGAGCCAGCAAACAGCCAAATCGGACGCTGAAGCAGAACAATGTGGCCAGAATCCGTGCTCGAAAGCTGTACGACCAAGTGCTGACCAAGTTCGACGGATGTATTTTATTTGGCGACGGCTCGGGGGGATGTACCTGCAAAATTTAAGTTCGTGTTTGCGGATAAATTCGCCCGCAAGTACATGATTTGGCAGGGTATATGCAGTTGTGGACAGAAAACCAAAGTCTTTCTCACTGACAAGACAATGACATCAGAAGTCTACAAAAAAGAGTGCCTACAGAAACGGAGTCTGCCGTTTATTCGTGCCCACGGCCGTCCAGTAATGTTTTGGCCGGACCTCGCAAGCTGCCATTACAGCAAAACGGTTATGGAATGGTACGCAACGAACGGGGTCAGCGTAATACCGATGGACCTCAACCCCCCAAACTGCCTCCAGTTCCGGCCGATAGAGAAATACTGGGCAATCACGAAGCGGAGGCTTAAGGCAAAGGGAAAACTTGTTAGGAACATGACTCAAATGAAGAACTGGGGGAATCAAATCGCCAAAACGGTGGACGAAAAGGGTGTGCGCCGCCTAATGTGCCGTATTACGGGAAAAGTACGAGAATTTCTTCGAAACAGCAATGAATAATTTTTTTATTTTTTTTTTTTTGTTAAAGAGTAAATTTTTTTTTTTAGGTTATATTTTTGACACTTTACCAGCATTATGGCATTCGTGTCTAGTAAAAGAGTAACGAAAATGCTACATTTGTATGAAAAACAAATTATGAATTCGTTAATAAATGACTGAACTACGCAATTGTTTGTGTTCCAATATTAAATGAAGCAGACTTTAAGACATGAGACATGAGACATGAGACATGAAACATGAGACATGAGACATGAGACACGAGACATGAGACATTTTTCTATTAGTTGATCACCCAGGTGGTAAATCTTTTTTACGGATTGCATTCCAAGGCACGGCGAGCGACCGAGTCCCCCCAGTATGCTACTCTGGGTCCATGGGTGCAATTGGACGAGGCAGTATACTAAATACCCCAACGCCATAAAGTCCACATGAGGCCTCTGGCCATAATTCCCACCCGAACCTGCATCGAAGGCTGTACCCGAGATGGGAGACCAAGTCCGCGCTTAAGCGCTCATCGGCAACTCTAGTTCGAGTGAAACTCCAGCATATATACCCTGCCTCTTGTTACGATTCAAGATTAAGGACCTCTCCTCTAACGACTCGAGATCCGGCCTTTACTCGCAACTCGAGACTAGCTTGGTTCCCACGAAAATCGTGCGCTCCGCCTCTGTTCGAGACCACTGCAAGAGACCAATGACCTCTCCTTTATCGATTCCAGATCTTGGATCCACCTGGCTTGGCTCGAGGCCCTCTCCTCTTTGCCCGTCCGTGTGCCGAATCGAGAGCAGCTTATCCTGGACACGCGCCTGTCACAGCACACGTCCGGGGCTTTACGAAAGACTACTCGGACGATTCCCGGCGAAGAATTCATCCTACACCGACTCAGGTGACTCACCCGCCGACGACGTGAAGTCACCCTACCCGAGAGTATTTCGCGGCGTAAATACTCTTCCCCTTACGAGTTCGACTACAAAGAAGGTCATGTCTTATCCCCGCAGCCTCCCTCGTAGGGAGCGCGTTTTACTCAGATACTCCGCGGCGGTAGAGGTATCCTACACAGCGATCGCGACGTACCTAAACAGCTCGGCATACGCAGAAGGTAGAGTCTTATCTTTGTATGCTTTACTGCTAGGTTTGGATGCACACTACTTGAATGCCCCCCGCCGAAAGGTCATTCTACTCCGACCGTTGTCCGGTCTTCCTCCTACTTTTTGGCTGGCAACCCTAGGCTTTTTGTCCGCCGTGTGCCAAATCGAGAGCAGCTTATCCTAGACTCGCCCCTGTCACAGCACACGTACGGGTCTGCAGGTCACACTGCCAGCTCAAGGCTGCCTTCCAGGCCACTCCGTACCTCAAAATGGACGAGGTCACACTTGCCAGGACCCTCCTTCTGCTGCAGCGGATTGCCGAGTCATTCAACATGGCCCGTTTGAAGGCGGCTGTCGTCAGTGCCGCACCCCCAGGTACTTGATCGCACGCTTGGATTTGATTGTGCTGAAATCAGGTTGGTGATCAGCACCATCTTGGTCTTGTGGTGAGCCAGAAGCAAGCTCGCGAGCGCATTCCACCTTCTCAATAGCTACTGTGGCGAGAAGCTGGACCTCTCCGGTTGATGGGTCCGATAACAGGAGAACCACGTCGTCGGCGAATCCCACAAGTCTCACTCCCGTGGGAAGACGCAGTCTCAGCAATTCGTCGTATACAATGTTCCACAATACTGGGCCAAGTATCGATCCTTGTGGAACCCCTGCCGAAACTATTTTCAGTCCCGCGCTGGTCATGTACTGTAGTTGGCGGTTACGGAAGTAACATTCCACCATCCTACAGATATATGCCGGAATCCTCAAATGAATTAGCGAAGACGCAATCGCTGCTCAACTGACGCTGTTGAAGGCGTTTTTCACGTCAAGAGTGACCACTGCTTTATTAAAAGCCTTTTTTTATTAGTTGTTAACCCAGGTGGTAAATCCATTTTACGGATTGCATTCCAAGGCACGGCGAGCCACCGCGCCCCCCCCCCCCCCTTTGGTACTCTGGGTCCATGGGTGCAATTGGACGACTCATGATACTATGCTAAGGAACACTGTACCCCCTACGCCATAAAGTCCACCTGGGGCCACTGACCTTTGTTCCCGCCTCGAACTGTTTGACACACTTTGCTTCAATAGTGGGAGGTCAATTCCTCTGTCAGCAATACCTCATTTCAACACAACTCGATTCGCAACCGCTCTTCTGACGAGTTAGAGAATCGTGTGAAAGAGGTCCCCATGTAGCGCAACTACTAACTTTTTGGATCTAGTCCAGGAAGTCCAGAAACACAAAGCGAGTTGTCGACGACACTTTCTCTGTTCGAACACGCGGATCATGGGGGCAAGCCTCCTAAGCCACGTGTAGGACTCAGACTCCTCCGAACTCACAAGAAGTGTTGACTTAAGTCACCACTCAGCGCAACTACTCAAACTCCAAGTCTAGTGCTTTACTTCCCGAAGCGCAGATCGAGCTGTGGACCGCCCTCATCAGCGCAACTACTCAAACTCCAAGTCTAGTGCTTTACTTCCCGAAGCGCAGATCGAGCTGTGGACCGCCCTCATCAGGTCACACTCGCGATTCAGGCGCAACACTTCCACGTCACTAAGTGATCGGCCCACCATTGGCCACCACATTGCGCACCTACTCGTTTTGCGAGTCGGGTCTATACTCACCGAAACGCAAAATGAGTTGGCGATCGCTCTCCCTCCGGTCACATCCGCATTTCAGGGCCATGAACCCCGAACGCGTGTTGAACTCTAACACCCGAGTACTGGTACCTGTACCCGGGTGCACCACTTCTTCCGCGCCATTTTGGCAGACCCGTCGACGGCCTCTAGTGGTTTAGTGATAGTTCTCTTGGCCGTACATCTCCAATACGCCGTACTTGCAGACACGTTTCCGCCCTGGACCACGAGGAGGTGGAACTACCAGCTCAGAGCAGCCTTAAAAGAGTAATCTTGTATGTACTCTTCGCAACCTACGATCAATACTCACCGATTAAACTTTATGTTCAATCTCATGATGATTTTAATTCGTTATTGCAGATTTTGCCAGCAGAAATTCCATTGAAAACGCTTTCGCGAAATGACTCGAAAATATTCAATTTTTTTGTTTTTAAACAGCTGTATTCATTGAATTGTCCTCAAATCTTCTTTTAGAAGAGAAAAATTGACCCGAAAAGTATCGGAAATTGAAGGAGGAGGGAGCAGCCACCTAAAATACCGATTAAATGAAGTATAAGTTGGAAAAACTGATTAATATCATGACTGGCTGATGGGAGATACAAAGAATAAAGTATAAAATTTTTCTTACAAAAAAAGGAATTTTTTTTCAAATTTGTTCATGAATTATCATAAGATTTCCTTCATTTCCTTCATAGAAAGTATTTTGATCAAACGAATGGTTTTTGAGATACACGCATTCGTAACTGTCCCATTTCTTAATGAACTAAGCTTTATCTCACTTCAGCGTCTCACGGTCCTTCATGCCTTCATACCGAACGTTTGACGTCTTAAGTTCAGTCCAACTTCTCACGACTACATCTTGCGTCTCACATCTCACGTATAAATTTCGAGTCTTTGCTGAAACAAGAACCAAGAATTGAGTTCTTGTTTCAGCTCACGCCTCACGTGGCTTTGTGTCTAGGATATTTTTAAATTTTTTTTTTCGAATTTCGAAGCAATAAAAGTTTCCTTTTAGGCAAAATGAGTGAATTTTTTTCTCACATTTTTTAAATTAGATTGTGGTATGAGTAACGTGGGTTAAAGAATTAACACTATTGTTTTTATAAGCAAGATAGAAGTTACTTATGTATATGTTAATAATTTACTTCGGATAATTTTCGACATATCGTCATATCTACATATCTGCATCGAAATGTAACTCTATCTTATTTGAACATACACAAATTGGCTTGCATAGCAATGATGCAATTGCTAGTTCGTTTGGAAGTGATCAATCAATGCTTAAGTACCTCCAAGGTACTGCTTAATTGATACTAGCTGTTAATTACGTTATTCCCGTTAATTGCTTTTAATCAGTTATCCCGTAGGAACTCTCACTCCGGTGATTTACTCCACACAAGCCTACGAATCGCATTGCTGACGTGATGACAGCTAATGGACGAGATTTGAGTAAACGCACCTAGCATGCATCGATAAGTTCGCCTTCAAATCATGTGCCAGGCCTAGCTGAAATTATTTCGCGGCAGGCATCGATTTGCTTTCATTTGGAGAAGTTATTGGGAACGCATCCTGTCTTATAACTCCTCTGTATGTTTGAACAATTACTCGAGCAAAATAAGCCGTTTTGAATTACCGTTGAGCCATTAAATTTCGAGAATCATTACAGCACGAAATCTTCTGCCTTTTGGAATCCATACGGATTTGTCCTTTCTAGATAATACTGACAGTCTAGCAATTTTGACATTGTGAGTTGAGTCTGCATATTTGGTTGTTAATATTTGATTTTCTAGGAAGCCTATTTTAGAACACCTGAATTTATGAATTCAATCGACGTTGTTCTGCGTCCTTTTTCCAATGGTCGCCATGGAAGGCCAGGGGTCTCACAGAATCTCACAGTATATCTACTTTCTTTTCTTAACCTTCCGAAGCTTTTCGCAAAATACCCGTTTCGGGGAAATTTGACCTGCAGTTTGTTGGCGCTCCCCTGGCCGTAAATGTTAATCAATTTTGATAATATTAGATTCATTGTGTAATTTATTTCAATTACTTAACATTTCAAAGTAAAGTCAATATGTATTACCAGCTTATCAGAAACTGGTTTGAAGAGAAAAACGCAAAAAGAAAAAAAAATATTTTTTTTTTCGAAATATTTATATCATCTGACATCTTTGATGTATTTGAGTGTTTTATTGATTTTTGAAATGGTTAAGAATATCTCTATTCAACGATGTATAAATATGTTGGGGCCCAATGAAAGTTTTGACAGCTTTCTCGGATCTTCCGGTAGAAAAAATCTTACTTTTAAAAAAGACATCCAACTTTGGCTTTGCTTCGCTGTGTTTCATTTCTTAATAAACCAATTTTCTAAACTTTTCGGTTTGTTAATTAAATAAAGTAAAAAGTGGGGGAGGTAGTAATTTGGCTACGACCGCTAAACGTAGAATTACGCAATTGTTTTTTGTCAATGTATAGAATAACAGAACTTATAGTGCATTTTTGAAATGACCAACATATGAGTGTCAAAATGGCAATATGACGTGACAAATTTCAATCATTTAACAGAATTTAACCATGTGACATAAACCTATCGCCAGAAATAATCTGAGCATGCAGTACATGTGACATAATCGGATCATGCAACATAATCAGATCATGTAACATAATTCGACCAGGTGACCTAATTCAACTATGCAATAAAATCGACCATCTGAGATAATCCGACCATGCAACATAATCGACCATGTGGCACAATCTGATTATGCAATATAATCAACCATGTGACAATATCCGATCATGCAGTTAAATCGAAGATGTGACATTATCTGATCATGCAACATTTTCGACCATGCAACATATTTTGATCATGTGACAAAATCCGACCATGCTACATAACTCGATCATGCAACATAATCCGACCATGTGACGAAATCCAACCATTTAACATAATGGGACCATGTGACATAATCGACCATGTGACATAATCCGACCATGCAACATAATCGGACCACGTGACATAATCTGACCATGCAACATAATCCGACCATGTGACAAAATTAAACTATGCAACAGAATCAGACCATGTGACATAATCGCCCATGCAACATTATCGACCATGTGACATAAATCGATCATGCAAAATAATCGGACCATGTGACATAATCCGATCATGCAACATAATCCGACCATGAGACATAATCCGATCATGCAACATCATAGAACTATGTGACATAATCAATCATGCAACATTAATGGACCCTGTGCCAAAATCCGACCATGCAACATTATCGATCATGTGACATAAATCGATCATGCAACATAATCGAATCATGCAACATAATCGGACCATGTGACATAATCCGATCATACAACATAATCCGACCATGAGACATAATCCGATCATGCAACATAATCGGACCATGTGACATAATCGCCCATGCAACATAAATAGACCCTGTGACAAAATCTGACCATGCAACATTATCAACCACGTGACATAAATCAATCATGCAACATAATCCGACCATGCAACATAACCCGACCATGTAACAAAATCTATCTATGCAACATAATCTCCCATGCAACATAAATTGACCATGTAACATAATCCGACCATGCAACATAATCGGACCATGTAACATAATCCGACAATGCTAGATAATCCGACCATGTGACGAATTCTAACCATGCAACATAATTGTACCATGTGACATAATCGGACCATGTGACAAAATTAAACCATTCGACATAATCGGACCATGTGACATAATCGCTCATACAACATTATCGACCATGTGACATAAATCGATCATGCAACATAATCGGACCATGTGACATAATCCGACCATGAGACATAATCCGACCATGAGACATAATCCGATCATGCAACATAATCCGATCATGCAACATAATCGGGCTATGTGACATAATCTGACCATGCAACATTATCGACCATGTGACATAAATCGATCATGCAACGTAATCGGACCATGTGACATAATTGCCTAGCAACATAAATGGACAATGTGACATAATCCGACTATGCAACATAATCCAACCACGCAGCATAATCGATCATGCAACATAATCAGACCATGTGACATAATCCGACCATGCAACATAATCGGACCATGTGACATAATCCGACCATGCAACATTATCGACCATGTGACATAAATCGATCACGCAACATAATCGGACCATGACACAATCCGACCATGCAATATAAATCGACCATGTGACGAAATCTAACCATGCAACATAATCGGACTATGTAACATAATCGACCATGTGACATAATCCGACCATGCAACATAATCCGACCATGTGACGAAATCCAACCATCGACCATGTGACATAATCCGACCATGTAACAAAATCCAACTATGCAACATAATCGCCCATGCAACATAAATTGACCATGTGACATAATTCGACCATGCAACGCCACTTGCGATGACCTGTAGGATCCCTGCCACTGCCACTGGAGTCCTCCGCCACTGAACGCCTCCGCCGCTGGCTGTCTACGCTGGTGTGGTGGCCGTCATCGCTGCTCACCGTCATCGTTGCTCACTGGTCCACGGTTGCCACTGAACTACTGCAAATCGATATCTGAGTCGGATTACCACTGGTGGGGTCCACACTCAGATCGAAGCGCAGCAACGGTCTGTTCAGCTTGACGGCAAACAGAGAAAGAAACCGAGTCGACCGACGGGCCCTTTGTTTTATACCTTTCGTAGGTAGGGAAAAACAAAACCCATCAAAGCAGGCGTTGGTGATGACGTCATAATCCTTTAGATAGGATGTCTGTGAGATGGAAAGTTTTCGTGACGCGAGATCTGTTCGCAAATTTCAATTTGCCCCCCTATAGTGTTGCCGTAAGACGTAATTCTACGTCAAAACAAATTTAAGATTTTTGCCGTTAATTTGATCATGATTTTCGTCTCTAAACATTCCAATTCTTCAGTATATCGGAATGATGATGTCATTTTTGGTCATACAATCGTATTTTATCTTCAGTTTTATTTCGATTTGATGTTCATTTGTATTCAATATCAAAATTTTCAGGAATACACATTTTTATTGGAGAATTTTGCTCTAACAATTAAACAATTCAAAAACAAAACGATATAATTTGAATGACTCGGTTGTGGTTTTAACAATGAACTGCAAATTCTTTCACATGAACGGATAGTAAAAACAACGAGCCTTTGTAATTGTTTCTGATTTCGTTTCATCCAAATCATCGCCATCGGGTCCAATATGGAGGGATCGTTTGAAGCGTTCGAAGGATTTTTTTTCCGTTTAAAAAATAACAAAAAAAAACAACCGGTCCATGACACATTTCGGTTTTAACTTGTTGGTGTTTTTTCTTTCCTCCTTCTCTGTCTCCTGCAGCTTTCCCAAAGTGTTGTAGGCGAGGACCTGGCATACATTTTCGGCGCCCCACTAGGACAGGTTGGACCTTTTCAGAGCCACTACAACGCCCGGGAACGGTTATTCTCCGAAGCTGTCATGAAGTATTTTTCCAATTTCGCACAAACTGGGTAAGTTTTCTGTTAACTTGAACTTTAAAACATCGTTGAACTTAAATGAAATTATATCATCACATGAAATTCAAAATAAATAAAATTTTAAAATTGAAAATAATAACTAAAAATTATAAGTGATTTGGGTGAATTGGATTTCAGCTTTGCACTTTATAGCTACATCTTTACAAATTATTGTACTTTTTAAAACCATTCTAATCAAAGACAATGTTAGCGAAATACTAGTATTTGTGATTTTTTCAAATTTTTTTGGTTGATTTTTAAAGAAATTTATCAATTACCTTTCTCCAATAATGTCCATTCTGTTAAGGGGTTCGAAAATCTAGAAGAAAAAAACCGTAAATACAATAATAAAAAAAAAGTCGACACAGAATACGTTCCAAAGCTATATCTAAGCAGAACAATTCCGTCAAACAGAGCTTTATGTAACAGCAGAGTTAGATACAAAGTTTGTATACCATAACAATTATTCAATTTTTATTATAACATAATATTATTAAATTATCATTTAATGATAATGAAATGATGATTACATTGTATCTCACATCGTGAGATAGTTTTTTTTATAATTTTTTATTCTCGTTGAAAATTGAAAAAATTGATCAATAGATGTAATTTTTTTACATTTTTTACATAAAAAAATATTTTTCGGAAAATCACAAAATTTTATTTTAATAAATATTTTTATAATTCATTTACCAGTCTGGGCTAAAATGCATCAAAATGTAAATCAAAGATTCGCCTTTTGAATCTCATTTTCATATGCTTGAATATGATTGTTTTGCATCTCGCGGTTATTAATTTCAAAGTGTCATCCATCCTTATTTTCTATGATTTCAGCCCGTAAAATTTCATGTTGTATTTTTTACTCCTAAATGTATGCAGCACCCTTATGCTTTTCTCTTTAAAAAATTTCGGTAGAAAAAATATAAAATTTAATTCGAACAAAACCAAAAATTACTGCAATTAATGCTTTATGCGTTATGACATCAAATGTACCAAAAACTATAAATTTTAAAACGTGTTCATTTAATTTTTCATTTTTGTTGAAATTTACCCCTTTTTCCTAGTAGAGTGAAAATCGCATGTTATTGTCAATTTAAAAATAACTGGAGAATCAAATAATATTATTGACTGCGTAAAAAGTATGTTCCATTAACCTTAAAACTTTTGATAAAGTGGTCTGATTATCTGTGGATATTAAGGTTTAAGAAGCCATTAAAGTTGAAAAGTGTTGCATGATGCCCCAGTCGACGGTTGTAGAAAAGCTCGGCTTATAAAGCGGGCCATAGACTACACAACATTTGTACAAATGCGATGAAATTCGATGAAATTTTGTCGCTGTGAGCACGATTTGCATAGTGTATGGCACTGCTTGAATGAGCGCCCAAACGGTTGGAGTAAAATCGGTCGGGATCGAAATATTTTGTACAAAACATTCTCCCAGCCGGGGTGGAGATGGTTTTTTTTGTTGCTGTTGCTGTTTTCGCCAGCAATCATTTGTGTTCGCGTGAAATATGTTTGTATAGTGTATGGGCGAGCATAGATCAAACAATCGTCGTGGAATCATCGAATTTGTACAGGCCAATTTGTGTAGTCTATGGCCCGCTTAATGTAGCTCAGTTGGCTAGTAAGTTGGCCTCCTGAGCCAAGATTAAACATCGAAAAAATTAAAATTTAATCAAAACTTTAAAAACCAGAATCATTGTACTTTTTAGCAGCTCTTTATGGTTGGACAATCGTACCCGAAACCATGAATTTAACTTATTCAAATATTTCTTTGAGATGGAGTTCTGAAACACAAACTTTATTGGCATTGATATTCTATCTATTCTAGCATCAACAAAGTATTCTTAGAGCAAGTTCACTAGTGTTGGGAAAAATTGGTAGAAATTTTGACACTTTAAGCACATTTTGAAAATTTTGTCATGCAAAACATTTTCAAGATCTGTGGCCTTCAAGTTTTTTAACAGCTCGTGTTGTAGTTTCGTATGCTGTGATGCAAAAATTGCAATATTCTATTACATACGGCTGAAATAGAAACAGTGCTGTAAAAAAATACAACCCCCAAAGATCTTGAAAACATTTTTGCATGGTAAAATTTTCGAAATGTGCCACAAGTGTCAAAAATTCTACCACTTTTTCCCAATACCAGTGAACTTGCTGTTGACTATACAATTAAGTTTAAAAACTAAAAAACAAGAACTCGTTGTTTTCAGTATTCAAAAGTTTAAAACAAAATATGTATGTGAATATAAAAAACAGTACCGTAAAATGGGGTGAACAAAGACACAAATGGGAAAAATTTGTGTGATCCAAATATTAAGCAATCGACAAATTATTTTTTTGCTTCGAGACCTTCCTTTATTTTTGCGTTAAGTAAAAACAATTGAACCCTGCTTATCCGAGATAGCCAGGGGAAGGACCACCTTGGATAAGTGAAACCTCGAATCACACGAAATAATTTGGCAAGCCTTATCCTTTTGCTCTAGATTTGCAAACATACAGGCGCATAGCTCGGTATATACATTAAATTTGTTAAGTAATTTAATCGCCATGTTTCGGCAAGTTTAGAATTTAAGCTCGCCGAAAACGCCGATAGCATTATATTGCGATAGTAAAACACAGCTTGGATTTTGTAGCAAAACGGTGGATCGCATAAGGCAGCTCGGAAAACCGAAGCTTGGATAATGGATAAGCGGGGTTCTATGGTATCAATTCAATTTATTTGAGGCTACTTGATGAATTTCTAAAATATTTATTTATGCTTCAAATCTCCAAATCTCCAAATTTCATACTATGAAAAGTGTTGTTAGGCATCAATTCTAATAGTGATGTGAGATATCCATTAATTTTATACATCACTAAGTTCTCTTTCAAATTAAATTTGGCGAAAATAAGGAAGACAAATCATCATCAAGCGGGACTTATATATAAAAGTGTTTAAAATCCCCCAAGAATGTAGCAAATAATGTAGAACTGAAGAAAATTGTTTTTGAGATGATCCTAGAAGAATGGGGCTTTCAGCTTTCACAGGAAATCTAGAAAAAAATCTAAATTTTATTTGATTTTTTTCCCATGGATTCTTAATATTAGAAACATAAGATAAATCTGCAAAGCAAAAACTATGAATTGATTTGCATTTGCAGGGAACGGTTATTCTCAGATGCTCTCATTAAATATTTTTTTCAGTTTCACATTTTTCCAAACGCTTTTTTTATAGTTGAAGAGTTTCGAGGTGCACAAGTTTCTTTGTAAAAAAGCAGCAGTCCCTATTCACTTGGGAGATGAACAAGAATTAATATTTAAATATTGAAAGTTCAAAACCGTTCAATTAATTATTAGCAATCGATTGCTGAAAGGGCAGCATTTGACAGAAATAGTCCAAAAATTGTCCTGATTCAACTAGCGTGTTCTACCCGGGATTTCCCGATCGGGAATTTATTAAAGATACAGCAAATTTAGTGAAGCAATTCTAAATTTCCCTTTTTTGCGGGAATAGCTGTATCATTGTTTCCAGTCATTATAAAGAATTCAAATTTTGTGGAGCGTTAGTTGGATAATAATGAAGAGATTAACCACCGTAATGTTTAAATGTTACTTTAATTTGTCGGCCTTAGCGGTGAAAAGTGATGTCCTTTTTAGTAGGGACATCTAAAGCTTATGAAATTTTATAGGTGTATGGAAGGTTAGATAAAAATGAAAGATGTTGAAAATGAGCGGGTAGAATTTATTTAGAAGCATATCATCACATATCAAATTTTTGTTCCTCCTTTTTGATTCGAATAAGGATCAATAACAATTCTAATCAAAATTATTAGATATATTCATAAAACTGTACATTCTTTATCACACTTTATGTACTTTCCACCATGTATTCGGCAATGTTCTCCGATTTTTTTTTGTTATTTCACACCATTGGTTTTTAAAGTTATTCCACAGTTGTTTGAGCATTGATAGCTTTCGCTCAATTTCGAAGAATTTGGTGGGCCTCAAGAAGACAGATCATCTCAAAGTATCAGTTAAAAATCGTTAAAGATATCACCAAATCATGTTTACATCGTAATCAAGATTATACTTTTACAGAAATTTCAACTATTCATAAATTGAATGTGGATTTAAAAATATCGAATATTCATCATATTTTTACAACTTTTGCTTATCATACAAAAAACTCTAAACTCTAGAAGTTAAGTGTTTCAAATTTGTTATGTATTCATGTTAATCAATAATGAAAAACTGAACAGAACTTACAGTTGGGTAACATTTATCTTATAGATTTCAACTAGAACCGGTTTGGTATTGATGGATCTCTCCAAAGGGCGTCTTATTTGAACATATATTTATTAAAAGTAAATTGTTATCATCATTTTTTTGTTTAAAAAAAAAATTATTTTCATTCTGTTTATGAAAGGCTTTCGTGATACACACCAAATCAAAATTTGATTTTATGAAAATAAAAGCAATACCACTAAATTGAAAAAAAGCTAAATTTTGAGTCCCGTGGTTATTGAAATCAATATTGTTAATGTTATTACCAAAAACGTTAAATAATTTATCATTTATCACTTTACCATCCTTATGGCATTCATGTCGAGGGGGTATTTGAATGATCTTTCCTTGTTTATATCATTCCTTTTAAATAAACCAAGAATTGGTTTTCCTTACGTGAAACACTTCAAAAATAGTCCAGTTGAATGATAACTCATAATGGGTAAGAAAAAATAACATTATTTGAAACTACAAGATTTCAGATGAACTTATTAAAATTCAAAAAGATCTTGTAAAGCTCCCAATATTTGAATTTTTTAATTCAAAATACGGATCGAATTTTTTTCATGCCGTTCATTATTAATCATTTTTCTATATTCAACTAGTTGATCCCATACGAACTCCGATTCGCTTTCAACTTGGAATATGTCATGAACAGTTTGTATGAAAGTCAATTGCCAAAGATTTTCCAGATGCACTTAAGTAATAATTTCAAAAATGTTGGACGATCACTTTCTCTATTGTCTGCTACTTAATTTGAAATCAGAAATCAATGAACCGTGCCAAAAACAACCCGTGTATAAATTTCGACTCGATCGTTGCATAACACCGCAATTATTGCCAAAAAGCTAAACCCCTTTCGATGGCCTCTTATATAATCTTTTATATCTGAAATCGATTGTCCTTCCCTTAAAACTCCCGTGGCAAATTTAAAAGCAATCCATTGCATAATCACGTCAATATTGCTAAAAACAGTGAAAAACTAATTAATATAGACGACCCCTTTCGAAGACCCCTGGTAAATCATTTGACATCTGAAATCGATTGTCCGTCCCTGAAAACTATCGTGTGCTAAATTTCGTCTCAATTCGATGTCTAATAACGACGATATTGCTAAAATATTGAAAAGTTTATACAGACGACCCCCTTTGCCGGCTCCTTACACGGAATTCAATACCTGAAATCGATTGCTCGTCCCTCAAAACTCTCATGTATCAAATTTTCATCTGAATCCGATGAATAATAACGACTATATCGCATTAACAGTAATAGTTAATATGGACGACCCCTTTGACAGACTCCGATTTTCATTTGTGTATGTGAAATCTATTGTTTGTCCCGTATAACTCCTATGTGCAAATTTTCATCCCAATCCAATGTATAAAAACATCAATATCACTAAAATTTTGAAAAATTCATATAGACGACCCCTTTTGCCGGCCCCTTACACTGAATTTGATACCACAAATCGATAGCACGTCATTCAAAACTATCGTGTACCAATTTTCATCTGAATACAATGTATAATAACGTCAATATCACAAAAACAGCGAACAGTTAATATGGACGACCCCCTTACAAAAAAATTTACTCCTGAAATCGATTGCTTGTCTTTTGAAACACTCATGTGCAAATTTTCAACACAATCCGATGAAAAGTAACGTCAATATTGCGAAAACAATATTTGTCTTGTATGGACGACCCCCTTAAGAAGGGGTCATCCGAAAATCTGAAAACGTTTTTCATCATTCCTGGTCCTAATGAGCATCCATGCCAAATTTCAGAGCTCTAGCTATTAAGACGGCTGAGTCTATAGAGGACAAACAAACAAACAAACAAACAAACAAACAATCAAACAAACAAAGAAATTGCTTTTTATATATATAGATATTTTGTCTGAAAATAAAATATCTTCTAAAGGTTAGGTATTCTTAATTTTGAAATGAATTTTTGTGGCACACAGCAAACTTTATCAATCCGCTTAGAACAACACGAACACAACAAATGTACCTACCTATATCAACGCTGTATCTAATCCCCAGCAAACGCCAATTCAAAGTAGCACTAACCAAACCGAGGTTTGTTTCGATTATTTTCAGCAACCCGAAAGCTCCCTGGAAGGATTTGTTCCTGAATCTCAACCCCGAAGAGTGGCGCTACTACGACGTGGATTGGCCGGAGTTCAATAGCATAAATCAGAGTTTCCTCCATCTGGGCCTGACGCCGGTAGTGAGTCGGCACTATCGGCAGCAGTATATGAAATTCTGGAATCAAAAACTTCCGGAAGAGCTTAAACGGATTACCACTTCCAAGCCCTACCCACCGTACTCGGAGTTTGTAAGCTCACCGGATCGGCGGATAACAACTCCCAATCCGGAATTCATTACCGGTCATATTAATTTGTATCCCATTAAGGTTGACATTGAAAAGCCCACGGAGGATCCGTTCAAGGCACTGGTGTTCAGAATGAAAGATTCCCAAGGACCGGGAGCTGGGGGAGGTGGAGGAGGAATGGGAGGGGGTGGCCCAGGTGGAGGTGCTGGGACTGGAATGTACAATGCGCCAATTTCCTCCATGGCTTTGCCACCTGCTGAGGCTCCGATGAAGGAAAAACCCAAACCAGCCAACGTCGAGCAAGAAGACGATGCCAATTCGGACATGCTGAAGACTGAGGCGTCTCTCACAATGCTCATAGCAGTTGCCATTATATTCTTGCTTTTTAATATTTTTCTTATTGTTGGTTATGTCATCAAGCGTAACATTGGAAACAAAAAGATGCAACGAAAGTTTGATGAAAACATTTTGGAAAGTGCTGCATCGCTAAATGAAAAGCGTTCAAAAATGAATGACGCAGACGAGGGTTACATTCTTGACATGATGCGAAAATCGAACACATATGAACATGTGGTAAAAGTTAATAATTATACTTTGCCACGCCAATTTGGAACTGACACGGTTGATCCGCACACAAAAGTTTGTGATTGGATTACTCAAGATTACGGACCCGTTTGTCCGAATCAGAGTGAATGTAATGAAAGTGGGTCAATTACCTTGTGCAACAAAGATCCACTGAATATCCCACAAAAAGTTAGTGTAGCAATTGATGCTACTCCACAAGCTCGAAGCAATAGTGTCTTACGCCAGGAACCAATCGAAATTACCAAAGCAAAATCATTTGAATATGCCTCTCCGGATGATTACGACGAAAATGCTAGTCAAAACTCACCATGCGACTCCGACCTACGACAACAATGCTCCAGTTCAGGATCCTCTTACTCCTACAACGATTACGATTACAAAATAGAACCGAAGTCCCAGAAACCAGATTCGAATCCGATTTACAATAATTATTCCAGTTATCCCTCAGAAGAAGTTACGAGTTTCATAGAGCCAGGTGATATAAATGTCACTTGCAGAGAAAAAAGTGAAGAGAAAGATATTCTTTCTCCAGAAGAAGCACTGAAAGTGATTCAGAGGAGAAATTTCCCCAAAGTTCTTCCAGATTATCCCAATGGAGTAGCTGGTGTATCATCTTCAATGAAGCGAAGATCTCTACCGCCACAAGCCTTTATGCTAACGAACTCAAGCACGTTAAGGAGGGACCACAGTCGATTGATTCCAGCCCCGCCACCAAGAATTTCGTCAACTCTCGGAAGAAGAGCCTCAAAACACCGTGGCAGCAGCAATTTCCTTAGTTCTCCTCCGATAATGGCAGAAGAACCACCGATTGAGGAGGAACCTCCGATAACGCTTAACACTTTACACGTGGGGCCGCTGCTTCCCAAACATTCAGAAAACACATACATGACAATGTCTAGAACAAGTCCCACGGAAAACGAACCGAATCCTCCAAGTGAAGAACCTCCGGTCGATATTATTTGTATAGAACACAAGCCAGAAAGTCACTACAGTTACATCAAACCCCCCAGTACACTCAAAACCCCTTCCTCATTCAAATCTTCCCCCTCGAAAGAGGTGGAACGATCTGAGAGTCGACATGAGATGCAACCCCCCACAGCAAGTGATCTTTCCCGATCCCCAAGCTACACGATTCAACGGGAACAAAGTTCCGAGTCATCTGCTACTGATACAACTTCCAGCAGTACCGGAACCATCAAACAACTGTAAAATATCTTTGTGTGTACGTTTTTAAACTCAAACCATCACTAATTCCGAAAACCCAACGACTTAGCTATATATCACTGTAGAGTTTATCACTTTTGTGCAAAGTATTTATTTATTTGATCCACTTGAAATCACCCCTTCATTCGCTCAATCATCCACCCACGCACGGGAGATAACTATTCCGACAAATTATTTATGATGTAAACAACGGTGACTCAACCAAATGAAACGCCGAATCAAGAAGAAAGAAGAAACTAGCTTTGTATACCTTTTGTATTAGTTTTGATGTCGGCTGTTGGAGGAATACCTCGAAGCAAACACAGTCGATCAACATGATTACTTTTATAAAGTTGTAAACATAAATCAAGTGAGCACATCCGAATCAGCGCACATTTGCCACGTTTAACTGTTGTGAAAGTTCAATAAACAGGCGTCAATGAGATTTATACCTACTGGATAGTTTCCAACTGTTTGTTTCTTTACGAGAAAGAAATCCCTCATAGAATTGAATTGAATGTCTTGATTAATGCTTATGGTTGGTTTGATCAAAGCTGGTTTTGAATATTCAGTTAGCTTTTCGCTTTTTTTTTAATTAAAACTATGATTTCGGCATAAAGACAAACATTGATATAGGTTTTTCATACTCCACCTCCCTCATTATAGTGGGGCATTTGCAGAAAAAATAACGAAAAAGATGACAGATGACAAATTTATAAGCGAAATGGATTTGTTGATGGACGAACACTGTAAGCAATATGAGAAACCAGTTCGATGGAACTCAACTTGGAGTCATGTTTCATCTGAGTCGATTAGGGGTCATTTTTCAATTCTTCAAAACCTGGGGTCCAAAAAGCTTCGTTTTGGTTCAAAACTCATCCAAGATTTTTTGCAGAACTTTTAAGTAACGTTTAAATGAGTAAAATTGAACTTTTAAGTTTGTATTGGAAAACTAAATATTTTGTACTGAAAAATCAACATCAATTTTGTTTCTTCTGTGATACCGATCCAGCGAATAGTTTTTGAGCCAATTTATAATCTCTCGTTAGGGAATTTTTCACGGAACCTCTTTGTCGAAGAGCGTAACTTCGTAAGCTTTTTTTTAAATGAAAAATCAAAAGAAAAAGTTTGAAAATTTATAGTTTTTTACATAGTTGTTATGTCATAACGCATAAAGCACTAAATACAGTAAATTTTGGTTTTGTTCAAATTAAATTTTACATTTTTTCTGTCAAAAATGCTTGTAAAGAAAAAGCTTTAGGATGCTACATATGTACATTAAGGAATAAAAAGGTACTTCAAAAAATTCTACTACAGTGAAAAAAAAATTCGAACAGAGTAAAAAAGCTTTATAAAATGAAAAACATAACAGAGCTGTTTAAAGTCATTCAAATAATGCCAATTTGTTAATAGTAATAGGCATGACTAAACATTCCAAATTGCGTGCTTTTCCAAGAAAAAAAGGAAAATATATCGAGAAAAATGCCCGAATTTTGCCAGGTTTTTGGGTAAAAATTTCTTTAAAGCTTAGGAATGAGTAGTTGAAGTACTAGTACATTTTACTCATTGCGTTTTACAGGACAATTTGTAACCAAAATACAATCTTTGAACAGCCATAACTTTTTTGTTTTAAGTCCAATCGAGTTGCAGTCTTCAGGTGAAATGTTAGTCTTAATTGAAATTTTAACAAAATCTACATAATTGAGCAATCGATTGGTAAAGAAAAAAATGTATGATGAAAAACCAGTTCTTTACGCTTCTTTAGAACACTATGTCTCAGAATCCCTTTCACACTTGAGATTCAGTGCAACCCCTTTCACTTCCATCTGTACCGTTGAGCCGTCAACACGTACGCCGGAGCATCGTATCGTTGCTGTGTACCTGCAGGAACATTTTACATTATTTATTTTTTCTTTACCTGTATTTCAATCAGCACTTTTCAGTGCTAAAATTATTTTCATTTTCTTTTATTCATATTTTCTCTTTTCTTTGCAGCATGGGGAAGTCTTCGGCCGGCTCAAGGGCCGGAAGAAAACGGATTGCTGAACCTAATCCAGGGCCATCTGCCAAAAAAGTTGAAATTTCCAATTCATTCGATGTCCTTCATAACATCGGTGATGAGGAAATATTCATATTTAATTCTGATAAGAGTACTAAGAAACCTTCTTCTTCTTCTTATACTCTTAAAAACGAAAAGATTCCACCAATAACGGTCACGATTCCTGACTTCAATGCCTTTCGAAAAGAAATCGTCACTTCCGTCAAGGATGTGAAGATTTCTTTTCAGATCGGTCGAAGGGGAACTGCTCGTATATTGGCGGAATCTTTTAATGATTTTCAAAAGGTTTTAAATTATTTGAATAATAAAAAACACCAATTTTTTACGTACGACACTAGAAGTGATCGTCCATTTAAAGTTGTACTTCGTGGTCTCACTGGCGATCAGACACCGGATGAGATCACAGCTGAATTAAATTCTTTGTTAGGTTTTTCTCCAATTCAAGTAATTCAAATGAGGAAAAGAACCAACACGAATAATATCAGTAGTGTTGGTTTTGCTCCTGAACTTTATTTGATCCATTTTAAAAAGGATCAGGTTAATAATTTGCAAATTCTTGAAAAGGCTCGTCTTATGTTTCATTGTCGAGTCAAATTCGAACCTTTTCGTAAATCTTCTACCAATTTCCTTCAAAATATTACGCAATGTCGTCGTTGTCAAGCTTTTTGTCATGGCACTAAAAATTGTAGAATGAATGCCAGATGCATGTTTTGCGGCTCATTCGATCATGAAAAATCTAAATGCCTTTTTGGTGGTGATAAGCCAAAAACAGAATTTTTTAAGTGTGCAAATTGCGCAGGTAATCATTCCTCGAATTCGCTAGACTGTCCCATCAGGGCAAAAATTATTGCTTCTAGGAAAAATCCCAAAATTTCCAGAAAAGTTTCTTCTCCTCCTTCCTCTTTTTCGTCTTCACACGTCGGGCCGGCAAACAACCTGCCTGTTCGCATTCAGCCTCGGTCTACATTGGAATTACGGCTGGGTAATACCCGAAGTGATTTTAATGTTACCTGGGCTGATTCTGCGCCACAGACTCGTTGTTTATCGTTCTCAGAGGTGGTTGAAAATGGGTTGCCCTCTACAGGTTTAACTAATAAAAATGGGAAAAAACCAAGTCTCAACGTTCATGCGAAGGCTTGGGAAAATCCCCGAAATTCAAATTCTTTTTCTTCTCCTTCCTCTTCTGATTCTAACAATTTTGTTGATTTGGGTGAGATTACTGAGGAAAAATTAAAATTTTTGCATCAAAATTTAATGGAAATGATGCAACTTATGTTGAAAGCAAATTCAATGTTTGAAGCTTTCCAAACTTCTTTTAATTATGCTAACAAAATTATTATGACTTTACGATTCCCTCATGGATCCAAATAGATGTTTAAATATTATGAATTGGAACGCTAGATCTTTGCTGGCTAACCAAGACGAGTTCTTTTTATTCTTGAAAACTCAAAACATACATATTGCTGCCATCACTGAAACTTTTTTAAAGCCAGACAATAACTTGAAAAGCAATGCATTCTTTAAAATTTTACGAAATGATCGACTTGATCGACAAGGTGGGGGTGTAGCTATTGTCATCAATAGTCGTCTCAAATTTAGACTTCTTCCTTCTTTCAATACAAAAGTCTTAGAAACAATTGGAATTGAATTAGAAACTTCTATGGGGAAAATTATAATTGTTGCCGCATATTTGCCTTTTCAATGTAGCGGTGAACAGAAAAACTCACCAGAAATAAATCTAAATTTTTTATTATTGGTGACTTTAATGCAAAACACCGATCTTGGAATAATATTTCATCAAATTCAAATGGGAATATTTTGTTTAATGACTGCTCTGCAGGTTATTATACTGTTGAATATCCTAATGGGCATACTTGTTTTTCTTCAATTAGAAATCCCTCCACAATTGATTTGGTTCTAACGGATTTAGGCGAGCATTGTAGTCAATTAGTTACTCATGCGGACCTCGATTCAGACCACCTTCCAGTAACATTTTCTTTATCCCAAAGTCCCATTGAAAACCCTTTAAAATCAACTTTTAACTTTCAAAAGGCTAACTGGGAGCGATATATGAATTTT
Source organism: Uranotaenia lowii (assembly GCF_029784155.1). NCBI lineage: Eukaryota > Metazoa > Arthropoda > Insecta > Diptera > Culicidae > Uranotaenia > Uranotaenia lowii. The sequence continues at coordinate 191,829,837 of NC_073693.1, forward strand.
ATTGAACGTAATTTAGATGTAAACGTTCCACTGAATTCAATAGAAGATATTGATTTGGCTGTAGAAAATTTGACAACTGCAATAGTCAATGCTAAAGCCGCTTCAATACCTAAAGTTAAACATAAATTCAATCAACCTTTAATTGATGATGATCTTCAGTTTTTGATACGACTGAAAAACATTCGTCGACGCCAATATCAACGTACTAGAGATCCTTATTTGAAATTAATTTACTGCGACCTTCAAAAAGAGATCAAACGTCGTTTAAATTTCATTCGTAATGAAAATTTTGCTAAAGCAGTAGAGGACATAAAACCCTACTCAAAGCCATTTTGGAAATTAACTAAAATTTTGAAAAAGCCCCAGAAGCCAATTCCTACTTTGAAAGATGGGGATAAACTTCTTTTAACTAATTCAGAAAAGGCTCAAAAATTAGCCCAACAATTTGAGTCTGCTCATGATTTTAATTTAAACGTTGTAAGTCCAATTGATGCTCAAATTTCCCTAGAATTTGATGATATTCTTTCTAAGCAAAATGTGTTTGAAAGTTCTTGTGAGACAAATATTGATGAACTTAAATTGATTTTCAAAAAATTTAAAAATATGAAAGCTCCAGGGGAAGATGGGATTTTCTATATTCTTCTTAAAAAGTTGCCTGAAAGCACTTTAAATTTTTTAGTTAAAATTTTCAACAAATGTTTTCACTTGGCCTATTTTCCCAATAAATGGAAAAATGCCAAAGTAACTCCAATTTTGAAACCTGGAAAAAGTGCTTCAGAGCCTTCAAGTTATCGACCAATTAGTTTGCTTCCATCTTTAAGTAAACTATTTGAGAGAGTTATTTTGAATAGAATGATGATTCACATTAATCAGAATTCTATTTTCCCTGATGAACAATTTGGTTTTCGTCATGGACATTCTACTACACATCAACTTTTGAGTGTGACTAATATGATTATCGCTAGCAAATCTGAAGGTTATTCAACTGGTGTTGCTCTTCTTGATATTGAAAAAGCTTTTGACAGTGTTTGGCACAAAGGTTTAGTAGCTAAATTAGCTCGATTTGATTTTCCTGTATATCTCACCAAAATTATTCAAAATTATTTGACTAGCCGAACCTTACAAGTAAGCTATCAAAATTCATGCTCTGAAAGGACACCCATTAGAGCTGGTGTCCCTCAAGGCAGTATACTTGGGCCAATTTTATACAATATTTTTACTTCTGATCTTCCTGATGTACCAGAAGGAAAAGGTAGAAGATTATTTGCTGATGATACTTTGCTTTCAGCAAAAGGTCGAAATTTACGGGTGGTACGCAGTAGATTGCAACAAAATTTAAATTCCTTTTTGAATTACTTGAAAATGTGGAAAATTTCTCCTAATGCTTCCAAAACTCAACTTATTTTATTTCCCCATAAGCCAAGAGCAAATTTTTTAAAACCTAATGAAAATCATTCCATAACTTTTAATGGGGTTTCATTAGAATGGTCTGATCACGTGAAGTACTTGGGACTCACACTTGATCGGAATCTTACTTTTAAAAATCACATTGAAGATATTCAATCTAAATGTAATAAATACACTAAATCTCTTTATTCTCTCATCAACAGGAAATACCGGTTGTGTCTGCGAAATAAGATGCTCATCTACAAACAAGTTTTCCGACCAGCGATCATGTATGCAGTTCCGATTTGGTCTAGCTGCTGCGCGACGAGGAAGAAAGTCATCCAGAGGATTCAGAACAAAGTTCTGAAAATGATTTTGCGGCTTCCACCTTGGCACAGCACCGAAGATCTTCATCGGATTGCAGGCATTGAATCTATCGAAGAGATGGCCAACAAAATCATCTCCAACTTCAGAGGCAAATCGATGCAGTCTTCCATCGCAGAGATTCGTTCTCTTTATGTTTAGTTTAATTTTAAGATAGTGTTTAGTTTTAAGTATAAAATATTTTTGCTATTACAGGATGTTCTCCTACATTAAAAACTTGATTGCGCTCAGCAAATTTAAATCTTATAAATAAATTTTTATAATCTAGTTACTTATAGGGCTATGAACAGTTCATTATTGAGCTGAACACCTAGTTGAATGCAATAATGTAATATAAGTGTAATCATGATTTGATACAAATAAAGACATATTTAAAAAAAAAAAAAAAAAAAAGTGCAACCCCTTCCTGTTGTCCGATTCCGCTCAAATTTGGCATATAGCCTTCTGATGATTCCTTGAAACCATCAAAGTCTTTTTTTGCAAGTATTTTGATTTCAAAGTAGGTGTTTATTGAGACAAAATTAATAAATTAAATAAAAAATAGCCTAAATTGTGCTTTTTATTAAGGATTAAACCGTAAATAGCTCTTCACACGATGATACAAACAACATGGTTTGTTCAGCAAAGTTTAAGTGCACAAAAATCTGCATCTTTTGATGGCATTGGTATTAACAATATTTTACGCTTGGTACACATTTTGGTCAGATGAAAAAAAATTTTTTGGACCAAAACAATTTTTTCTTGGAAATAGCTTGCTTGTTTTTAACTTTGATACAAATTTGGTGCATTTTTTATTTTTTACGTGTTATATTTAAATCAAAAAATTTGAAAAAATATAAAATATATAAATTTTATGAAAATTTTTGAACCCAGAATTTATTTAAAATCAAATCTTTTGAAAGTGGACTTTTTTCAAAGATCGCGCTTGCTGAACCTCTGAAAATGATTTTTTTAGTCAGCCCCATACAAAAGTTTGTTCTGCACATCTTAATCTACCATTTGGAGGGTGAGCCCCCAGATTCCCAGAAGTTATGCAATTTTTAGACACCCTAATGGACACCTCAAGGTCGGGTAAAACGGTAACATCAGTTTCTTCAGGTATTTTAAGTTTTCCATCGGTTTGATCCTCCATATGCCTTTACAAGACCTTAGAAAGAGCAATTGTCGGTCGAAAAGCACTCACCATCACAAACAGGCCATATAAACTGTGCAAATAGGATCTCTGGTTAAGAAAGCAACTATAAAATACGGAATTCCGAAATCACACTGTTTTGCTTCTGGATTCGGACCAGTTTGTACTATTTTGGTTTAAAAACGCTTCCAAATACTTAACTCACAAAAACATCTACTTTTACACCAATTTTTGCGGCAAAATGTACTGAGCAGTGTCCGTTTTACCCGACCATTTTTGAAAAGTGTTATTCGCAAGCATATTTTAGATAGCTATAAAAACAGGCTTGATGAAGAAAATTTACTTATGGTTATAGGGGAAAAGTTCATATAACGCCCCATGTTGCTAATACGCGCCACTCTTGTTTTGAAGAATCTGAAACATTTTAAGCCTGCAAAATATTACCAATTTGTTTTAAATGCTGTGATTGGTCATGGCAAGTATGAATTTTTCCTTAAAACGCCCCTGTATCGTGATAATTTCACAATTTAGGTTTTTCTTCATTTTGATCTAAATTTTAAAACACTTTTAACAAGGTGTCACCAAGCAGAGATAAACGAATAAGACAATAGGTTTTCTGACACATCGATAGAGGAGAGTCTAAATTTTGATTTTATGCTAAAAAATCATACTGAACTCGCTAAGGTATGCTTTTCATGGGTATGTTCTATCACGGCCCATGCGCTCTTTATAACGCGCCAATCGTAGTAGGCTGAAAATAGCATTAATTTTTCAAAAAGGCCAATTTTCATTGAAAATGAACAAAAAGTCTAAAACCATATTTGAGCGTCAATTCAGCCCAAAAACTCTATTTTTCATTTTTTGTTAAATTTCTATTAGTCCATTTTGATTTTCTTTTCAGTCAAAGTGTCTGTAAGTATTGGTGTGTTTTCGGTCTTCGGCTGCTCTCGGGTGTGTTCGGCTGCTAGGCGCGTATTGAATACACAGCGGCGCGTATTCGCAACACAGTTTTGTTCTGTGGCTTTGAATATGGTTTTTAAAAATCAAGTTTTTGAAGAAACTATAGCAATTTGAGTAATAAAAAATCATAGGAATTTGTAGAAAACACTTTTCTTCAACGATTACACCCATTTTTAATACAATTTTTATGTGGAATACATAGAAAATCAGCGATTCGCTTAGGTGGCGCATAATAGGGCATGTTCCCCTACAATGGTTAATGCGATAGCAAACAACCTAAACTGCCCATCTTCACGGAAACTGCGATGAAAAAAGCAATAGGGGAAAAGTTCATATAATGCCCCATGTGGCTAATACGCGCCACCCTTGTTTTGAATAATCTGAAACATTTTAAGCCTGCAAAATATTACCAATTTGTTTTAAATGCTGTGATTGGTCATGGCAAGTATGAATTTTTCCTTAAAATGCCCCTGTGTCGTGATAATTTCACAATTTAGGTTTTTCTTCATTTCGATCTAAATTTTAAAATACTTTCAATAAGGTGTCACCAAGCAGAGAAAAACGAATAAGACAATAGGTTTTCTGACACATCGATAGAGGAGAATCGAAACTGTGATTTTATGCTAAAAAATCATACTGAACTCGCTAAGGTATGCTATTTATGGGTATGTTCTATCACGGCCCATGCGCTCGTTATAACGCGCCAATCGTAGTAGGCTGAAAATATGATTTATTTTTCAAAAAGGCCAATTTTAATTGAAAATGAACAAAAAGTCTAAAACCATATTTTGAGCGTTAATTCAGCAAAAAAAAAATCTACTTTTCATTTTTTGAAATTTTGATTAGTCTATTTTGATTTTCTTTTCAGTCAAAGTGTCTGTAAGTATTGGTGTGTTTTCGGTCTTCGGCTGCTCTCGGGTGTGTTCGGCTGCTAGGCGCGTATTGAATACACAGCGGCGCGTATTTGCAACACAGTTTTGTTCTGTGGCTTAGAATATGGTTTTTAAAAATCAAGTTTTTGAAGAAACTATAATACTTGAAGGCGTTTTATATATAAGGATATTAAAAAGTGTATTTTGAAAAGCGAAATTTTCGATGAGTTTAGCAATAATAAATGATTTTTAGCAAAAGAATGGTAAGTTTACCAAAATATGATGACATCTAATCAAACATTAGTTGTTTCAATAATTACATTCCGTATAATCATTGTTCCATTTCTTACCACCCTTCATGTTTGGTGCGTTCTGTCCACTAGCTTTGTGTTCTACCCCGTGGTTTGTTTTCTGGCTTCTAAGCTAGTAACTAGCTTAAATCATAAAAAATATTGTTTGGATGGATGAAATTTTGAATCGATTGGACGTAGTTTCAGGCACCGCTCGAATTTACGAACGGAATTATAGTGCCTTTTTAACCCCCTAATTCCCCTGTATTTTATAAACAATTCAGAAAAAAACTAATTTAGGCTTAAACATTTTGAACAAAAATGGACCACCTTGTGTGATTTTTTTCTGAGGAATCCAATGGAGGCTGTTTGCTTTGGACGCTTTGGAAAATGAAGTTATGGCTGTTTTTGAACCAAATGGGACGAATCTTGTGTAATTTTTTCCGAAGAACCCAACCAAGCCTATTTGAGCAACCACAAGAATTGCAAACTGGAGCAATGGCTGTTTTACCCTCAATTTCCCAACATTTTACCAATAGTTCAGAAAAAGCATGTTCGGACTTGAAAATTTTGAACCAAATGAGACTTATCTTAGGAAATTCCAGGTGTTTGGAAATAGTTTGTTCTCTCGACTCGCATTGGTTCACCTCCATTTTCGATGAATCGAAAAATACGACTTCTAGGTTGACAGCATGTAAACAATACACATCAATGAGAAAGTTTGCAAAATTTGGTTGATTTTTACCAAAAAGTAAAAAAGTTATGCCCTGTAGAATTTTTCGCAGTAATTTCGTGTTCGCCCTTTAAGAGAAAAATGTTGGGGTATTGAGGGTAAAAACAGCCATAACTCCATTTTCCGAAGCGTGCGGTGGCTCAAACAGCCTCCATTTGAATTTTTGTAAAATTTAGAACAAAGCATTTTATTTTTCGAGTTATTGAACTTTGTTTGAAATTTTTTACAAAATGTGGTTTGAAGATCTTTTTTATTGCTTTAAAATGTTTCTCACATGAAAAAATTATAATGAAAAAAATTATTCCAATATGTCAATCGTTAGAGTATAATATTAACTTCATAATGCCATATTTTCAAAGCAATAGTAAACTCTCATTTTTTTTAAGTAGAAGTTTTCCAAAATATATGTTATGGGTATAAGTGATCCCTAGAGTCCAAAAAGATATTTTTTTCTTTTGAAAGGATCGTGATCATTGGTTATCATGAAATCACTAATGTTCGTCCGATAACTAATGTTTATCCAACAATTATCTGTTAAAAAGGATTAAAAATACTGAAATTATCTAAAAACTCGAAAATTGCGCCTTAAAGTATGCAATGACATAAAGGTAGTAGACAAAATTTAAGAATTCTCTTTGACTGATACTTACAAACTCTGAAATGCGTCCTAATATGGCAAGAAATAGTCAACGGACCTTTTATCTCCGGATTTTACAAGATTTTTGCCTACGGTCAGGGCACCCTTAGTTAATGATCAAGTCTCCTGTAACATAAAAATATCAAAAAAGATTTAAGGCCCACGAAAATGTTCATATACGAGTTCATGTATCGTTCTAACTTTTGGAGCATATTAACTTGAGAGTACATGCTGTCAGAAAATGCAAAACATGGCGAGTTGCTAATTTTTCCCAAAAAAAATTATAAAAATAAGAAAAGGGGATCAAGAATCTTCATTCTCCCTTTTGTTTTCAATGCCAAAAGACATGCCCTATTCAACACCTAATAACTGTTTGGTCTAACCAGATACGAAGTTACGGCTTTCGATAAAGTTGTTCAGGGGAGAGTTTCCTCATTTTCAAGGGGATTTGTGCCAACGTAAGAACTTAACTACACAATTAAGACACGACATATTACAGGACACGACACTTAAGGTTCTTACAAACGGAAAAAAAGAAATCAAAATTACCTTTTTTGTCGACCGGTTTCGGGTTCGATGTTGCCCATCTACAGGACGATGTCTGACTGATCACACGAAGAAATTACTGGCAGGATCGTACTACGAGTGTCGTAGTATTTGTCGAAGGATGGTTCCTTTATAAAATTTTTCTTTTGGTGAAGGTGAAAAGCGGCGACATAATCGCCTTATGTCGCCTACCGGTCGACAAAAAGGTAATTTTGAACCCTTTTTTGCGTTTGTAAGAACGTTAAGTGCCGTGTCCTGTAATACGTCGTGTGTTAATTGTGGAGAGTTTCTTTTAGAGAATTTGAAAATTTGCAATAAAACTATTTGCAGGCTCGGTTTTACAGGAGAAACAAAAATTATGTTAATTTTTAAGTACAGAATATTCACGCTAAAATGATTCAAGAATATTAATCTCGAATCAGAACTAAAGCTAAATCCAGCTCCAAAATTCTAATTCTACTACAATTTTTCAAACAAAAATGCCTCTTGTTGAAAGAAATTTAGTAGGGGAGAGTGGGGTAACGTGGGCCATGGGATGAATAACGCGAAAGCGTTAAAATCCTAGACAAAACAAAAAACAACAAAAAAAAATAAGTGGGCCATGGAGAAACGAGAGCCACTCTAAATATCTCAGCTGTGTGTCGAGGTAAAAATCTTAATCCAACAGTTATACACAACAACCATCGCTTTGCGTTAGCATGTTTTTCTATATGTTGTTGACTTATGTACCCATCATATGCTTCTTTTATTTAACTAGCCTAGAAAAATGTCGAAAATCAACGCATCCCGCAAAGGCTTCGTGCCGCAAGCCGAAATGTGCAGGGATAAGGACGGGGGTATCCTGACGGACAATCGTGAGGTGATCAAAAGGTGGAAGCAGCACTTCGATGAACACCTGAACGGCGCACATGCAGGAGATCAAGACGGTGGGGGAAGGTACATCGCCGGCGTAGCCAACGACGAAGAGGAGCCACTCCCAACGATGAATGAAGTTAAGGAAGCCATTCGCCAGCTGAATAGAAATAAGTCGGCTGGGAAGGATGGCATCGCAGCTGAACTCATCAAAATGGGCCCGGACAAGTTGGCCGATAATCTTCACCGGTTGATAGTGCGGATCTGGGACATAGAACAGCTACCGGAGGAGTGGAAGGAGGGGGTAATATGCCCCATCTACAAGAAGGGCGACAAATTGGTCTGTGAGAACTACCGAGCGATCACTGTCCTCAATGCCGCCTATAAAGTGTTGTCCCGAATCCTACTCCGCCGCCTAACACCGCAAGCAAACAGATTCGTGGGAAGTCATCAGGCCGGCTTCATGGAGGGACGGTCTACGACGGACCAGATATTCACATTACGGCAATTCCTCCAAAAATGCCGTGAACACCAAGTCCCTACGCACCATCTATTCATCGACTTCAAAGCCGCATACGACACGATCGACCGTAACGAGCTATAGAAAATCATGGACGAGAACGACTTTTCCGGGAAGCTGATTAGACTGATCAAGGCGACGATGGATGGAACGCAGTGCTGTGTGCGGATTTCGGGTGAATTGTCGAGTTCATTCGAATCGCGCAGGGGGCTTCGACAAGGTGATGGTCTATCCTGCATGATGTTCAACGTGGCGCTAGAAGGTGTTATTCGACGAGCGGTGGGCGAAATGCGGGGCACGATTTTCAACAGATCCAGTCAACTTATCTGCTTTGTCGATGACATTGATATAGTCGGCAGATCATCTGCGGCGGTGGAAGACATCTACCGCAAACTGAAACGCGAAGCAGGAAGGATTGGGTTGATGATTAATACGTCCAACGTGTACTTCGTCATGCTGGCCTGCGGATCCAAGATCGACCGAACCCGCTTGTCCAGTAGTAACAAGGTCACGATCGACGGCGTCGAGCTGGAGATAGTCGAAGACTTTGTCTATCTCGGCTCACTGGTGACCGCAGACAATGACACCAGCCGTGAGATCCGGAGGCGAATTATCAGCGGAAGTCGTGCCTACTATGGACTCCACAAGCAACTGCGGTCGAGAAGACTTAGCCCTCGCACGAAGTGTAACCTGTATATGACGCTCATTAGACCGGTTGTTCTCTACGGGCACGAGACATGGATATTGCTCGAGGAGGACCTGCGTACACACGGAGTATTCGAGCGACGAGTGTTAAGAACCATCTTTGGCGGCGTACAGGAGAACAGAGTGTGGAGGCGAAGGATGAACCACGAGCTCGCGCGACTCTACGGCGAACCAAGTATCCAGAAGGTGGTGAAGGCTGGCCAGATACGCTGGGCGGGACATGTTGCGAGAATGCCGGACGACTGTCCTGCAAAACAGGTGTTCGCTACGAATCCGGTAGGAACAAGACGAGCGGGGGCGCAACGAGCGAGGTGGTTAGACCAAGTGGAGCGTGATCTGGCGAACGTGGGGTGCCCGAGAAATTGGAGAACGGTTGCCATGGACCGAGTGAATTTTAGGAATTATGTTCGTCAAGTTATGTCGCGAGACGGAATACTATGTAAATAAAATAAAATAAAATAAAATAATAGAAAAATGTCGTTACATAATTTAAAAAGCACCCGCAAATTCCATCCGTGGGAGACCTAAAGTACATAATAGAAATATGCTTATACGCTTATTATACGTTTTTCTTATCTGTGAAGTATTCTTATGCCAAATGAAGAGATATAAAAAAATATTTTGTCCATTTTTCCAATGCGACATAGACAAACATAAATCATATGTAAGGAATTTTGCCGAAACATTCGCGAGCCAGGTAATAGGATTTATTCGATCATCCACAACTCTCTCTATCAAGTCAATTTACATTTGTTCGACAATTGAAGAGCGATCAGAGAGTGAAATTTACATTTTGTGGTCCACGATCCCCCACAGTTTTAAAAATAAAAAAAAAACCCTTTACCAAAACAGTCAGAACTCGGAGAAATTAATTTATTTAAAAAATAAAAAAATGCCTAATGGTTCCTTTAATATGTAGAAAACCTTTCCATTTATTCTTTATCTTTTATATAAAAGAAGTTATGAAGCAAAGAAAAAAATGGCCTATGATACCCCATTCTCCTCTACTGAAAATCGAATTTTAATATGATTAGACTGAGCTTGCTAGATTGCCCTAATATAGCCCTATTTTTTCACTTCAAAATCAAACAAAAATGAAAACTAAGAATTTTGTATATTCTGTCTATTTTTGAGCAAACTTCAACAGAATGATCATGAACGATTTTTTGGAAGCTTTAATTATGTCTTATTTAAAATTAACTGATGTGTTTCAATTTAAAAAAAAATTCAAGTGTTTTTCTTAATGATTTTTATGAAAAGTTCAATATTGTGATATTGGGGAAAATAGCCCGGATATTTGGGGATTTTTTTTTGTAAAATTTAGGTTAGAATCATTCCGGATTTTGTGGTTCCAAATTTTCTTTTATTATGATCAGATTTTAGATTCTGTATCCAGTTAATTGTTTTTGAATTTCAGTTTGGAGCCTCTTTGGGATAAAATACTTGAACTAGATGCATTTTCCATATTCGAAATACATCATTTTGGATTATGAAAAGAAACATTTAAAACTCCAACCCATTTTGAAGATTTGGATTTGACATTTTTACTTTAAATTCTTATGCAAAATCGGAAATATACACATTGCGCACCAAATACGAGATATCTCGTATCAGCTTTTCTGCTAATGTGCTACATTTAGAAGAATAACTCTTATGTTATTGATACATGCACGATATTATATACTTCAAATTTAGACAAAACATTTTAAATAATTCAATAATATCAAATAATTAGAATTTGGTCAACCGAGATAGATAACCTAGAGTTTCAGTGTTTTGTGTCAGATTTCTTAGCGGTCCTTAATGTATTAAAAATGATTCATAATGATAATCAAAAATCAATAAATCGGAAACAGTTTTCTCATTCGCAATTTTCATTCAAATTTAAAAGCCAAAAATTCAGAACTCAAATAAGAGATTTTTGGTTGAACGCACTAATACAAATTTCTCTTTTTGGTGCATAACTAAAAGAAATTATTATTTGGAAATGAGGTTTAATAATCATTCAGATTGAATTCAGATTTAGATGGATTCAGATTCTGAATTAAAACTAAAAATTGAAATGTAGATTAAGCTCAAAGTAGTTTTTTTAATCAACATTTATCCTATCAATGTGAGAATATCACTATGAATTTAATTGCTGGAGTTCGCAGTTTCCTAGTTTTGATTCTGGATTCGAAAATAAAAATTTAAATACAATCAGAGTCAGCTTGGGACAAACCAGGAGAAATCACAAATATTAACTGAAATTTAAGATCGTTATAAAGATTTTTTGTTTCGAAAAATCTCGATTGTAATTTCAAAAAAAATATTCTCAAGATTCAAATTATAAATGTTAAATTGTTGATGGTAGAAGAATTTGTACTTAATCTTCAAATGAAATTTCAGCTGAAAATATATATAGGGGAGAATGAGGATACTTGATCCCTGGGGATACTTGATTCCTTAGCTATATCTAAGGAAAACTGGAATGTCGTACAAAGATCAAATGTTCTAGAAAAATGTGCCAAATGCAACAAAACAGCAATGGTTGAGGATAAAAATTTTTTATCAAAATAAGTTTTTAGGTTATTAAACTTTGTTTGAAAAATTTTACAAAATGTGACTTGAAGATCTTTTTTCATCATTTTAAAATGTTTCTAACATGGAAATATTATAACAAAAATATTTATTCCAATACATCAATCTTTCGAGTGTAATATGAACTTCAAAATGCAATATTTTCAAAGCGATGGGAAACTCCCAACTTTTTTCAGAAAAAGTTTTCTAAAATGTTGATTATGGGTACAATTGATCCCTAATATTTGGGTACAAAAGATCCCGGTATATTCTTCTTCTCAATGGATCGTGGTCATTGCTGATTACGAGATTACTTATATTTATCCAATAGCTAATATTCATCCATCAATTATCTAAAGAAAATGGCTAAAATAATTGATTTTCTCTTGTTTATAGAAAATTGCGCCCGTAAGTATGCAATGACATTAGGGTTGAGAATAAGCTATAGAATTTTTTTTCTGACAATTATAGATTGTGAAATGAGAACAAACATGGCCAAAATAGTCAATTAACATTCTATCTTGGGGTTTTGTTTGATTTTTTCCATGGATTAGGGCTTCCTGAATAAAGGATCAAGTCTCCCTTAAGTTCAAAAATATCGCAATTTTTTTACTCCCACGAAAATGCTTCTAGTTCATCTACGGGTTCAAGTACCGTTCTAATTTTTGGAGCATAGAAACTTGAAGTTACACGCTGTCTGAAAATGTAAAAGAGTGCGGGTTGCTAAATTTTTCCAAAAAGATATGGTGAAAATAAGAAAAGGGGATCAAGTATCCTCACTCTCCCCTATTATTGGTTTGTCTTAACATTATTTTTATTGCAGATTTCTTAAGAACAAAGTTACAAATAATTCACATTTTAATGTTTCAAAATTTAAACAAGGCAAATTTGTTCTTTAAATCATTTAAATGATTTGTATGACATTAAAGTTCGAGTTAATTTTCATTTCCCCAAAACCGGTATTCAGTATTACCAGTGTTTATAAATAAAAGAAAAACAATAACAAATCTAGAGACGAGACTGAGTTTAAGAAAAAAAAGCACTTTCTTAAACTAAAAAAAAGGTGTTGAGTTTTTTCTATTCAAAAACCACTAAAATGCACCATTTATTTCTTTAGTTCAAGTTCAAGATTTATTAATAAGTTTTACGATTCTCCAACACCTACCTACAATTTACAATTAGAATTTAAAAACCTTTCTTATGAAATGACTTACGAAAGCATGTCAATCGTTGATAAAGAATTCAGAATGTGTTCGAAATGATTCGAAAACCCTGCATAACTAAAAAGTGGTGATGTTCAAAATTTCGATTCGTTAACGGTTGCTTAATTTTTGGGATCCGAATTGAATGTTGAAACTGTAAAGCCTAACATTTATCCGAGCTTATTTTTATCCACGAACTAAAACTTATCCTTCTTTCAACTTTTTCGCAGTGAATCCCATATTTCATTATTGAACTGTTATTCAAGCTGCCTTGCAACTTTTTTGAGCATGCGCTGTTAACTGCTTCATTTTCCCATTTAGTTGGTGGGAATATTTCTGTGACGGAATTTTTCGCTTCTTGCTCACTTTTCGCTCGTTTGTGGTATACAGCTAAAAAGCACCATTGTGAGATAACTTTATCCATCGATCCTTTTCAGGGAAAATTTGCTAAATTCGTGTGCAACCGCTTAAAGTTATTAGATGTTAAAAAGTACTTTTAAAGATTATCCTGGAAATAATATAAATAAGATTTTGTTTGTCGTTTGGAATGTTTTGACAAAATTCAGAATGTACACATTTTCTAATTCAAGTAGAGTGAAATGCTTGTTAACTTTGCTTAAATCAAAAACAGGTTTAAAAAATTCGTTGACACAAAATTAAAGTGGTGAAGCAACTCATAAAGGAGGTAAATATAATAGGATGAATGATAAAGTTCCTCCATCATTTATCTTAGCTAGAACAATTTAAATTTTAATTCCGATAAATTGTTGCGAAATCTATTCAATATGAACCTATCCCATGATTAGATTATATATATTTTCAATCGGCATCAAGACATTAAAAATATTAATTTAAATTCATTCAGATTTTTTGAACGGAATTGTGAATAAAATTTTTTTATTACTTAATATTCTTGATATTATCAGATGAAAATCTTTAACGGAATTAAGTTTGAATTAAACACATTTATCATATTTAAGGCAAAGTTGCGAATTCTTAGAGGATTGGGTAAAAATTCCAATAACTTTTTTACACACGGTATCAGTCTGAGATTGCCTGTCGAAAGGAGGATTCAAAAATAGATTGAGTTTGAAGCGAAGATTAAATTATAACTAATTTTGTGTTTTTAAATTAATTTTATCAGAAATCCAGACTTAATCGTTGATTTTAGAAACTCATGATTATAGTGCTGAAAATAAAAATATGTAATTCTAAAGTGATTACATATTTTTTCATGAGTTATTTGTGTATTTGTTGTTTCACAAGAAAGTTTTCCGTTTTTAGCCCACAACTTAAGGGGGGGGAGGGTAGGGTCTAACACTTTTAAAAAATCGATTTTTTTTATTTTTTTATTTTTTTATTGTAAAACATTTCAAGAATGTTGTGTCAAATTTTCAAGTCAATTGAAGCAAAACTGTAGAAATTATAGGCCTTTATCTCCTCCTATCTAACACTGCAAGAAAGCAAGAGCAGAAACTTCAAACGCGTTTTTCTCGAAAGCACATTTTGAAAGTCCGGGGACATCGTCATTTGAAAACTACTTATCCGATTCTTTTCAAATTTGGAACATATTTTTCACATATAAAATACCAGACCCCAACGTTTTTCTTTTTAGTTTTTTTTTTTTACTTTGGGGAGATTTTACTGATAAAAAATGGCGGATTTTTTGTGAAAAATCGTAGTTTTTACTTCAAACAGCCACAAATATTTCATAAAAATTTATTTAAGTTAAATAAAAACGTTGGGGTCCAGAAAAACATCTATTGAAAATATTTTGCTCTAATTTTTTTACTTCAGATGATTCTGTGCTGAGATACAGTGTCCACCGCAAATCCTGTTTTTTAAAAGGCATCCTCGAAAGTGGTCCTTCACCGGTTCATTTTTCTACGAAAAAATTTCTAAATGTTCTTTTAACAATGCTTTGTATAATGCAAAAAAATTGAATACATTTGTTTGAACGATAGCTCTAGGAAAAAATCGTGAAAATGGTGTTTTTTTTACCCGTTAGACCCTAAGCCCCCCCCTTAAAGAAACTTGTCAGGTCAGCTAGTCATATAATCGCCTTTGAGTATGCAATAAAAAGGTACAACACGGCCGGGCCGTGACGGCCCTGCTGTGCACACTGCACTGATTAGGATTAAATATTAAACTAGGATTTTTGATTGCTAGTTTACATCATGTTGATATCATACGGGATATTTTGATTAGTTCCTTGTTCCTTTTTTAAAGTGCTTGTTTTGGTATCGTCTTTACATTTCTTAATTTATTGTTTGTTTTGTTTTCTGGTTTATTTCCCAAACCTTGCCCTACTTTTTTATAGTGTTTGCAATCACATAAAAAAGCGGAAGCTATTTGAACATCGTTAGTAAATTTTCATTGATTTTGTTCCTTTTTTTTTATCTATATATATAAAACAGGGAGAGAGACAGACCATACAGAAATGTGCGAACACGCATAACTCTTCACTGGATCATCCGATTTGCATGCGATTTTTTTTTGTGTTCGTCTTGACACAAGGAATGTCACAACGGAGCCGAAATTTGGAAAATGTTAAGGGGAAATTTGTAAAAGAAAAAAACATTTTACATAGAATGCAGCGTTAGGGAGAGATAGAGAAAATGGTACCGTTCTAAGAAGGCATTGATGTGTTTGAAGTGGAGTTGTTTGACATTTATGCTGTTATTGGGTTTTTCATTTTTGAATTGATAGAAAATAGTTTTCAAAGCGTGATCATTCGTGAGTTATTTGCAAGCAATTTACACATTATTTGAAGTTTTGTGATTATCCCGGGGTGGGAATTCCGGTGGTTTTGGTAAGTGTGTTGAAACTTTTAAAGCACTGAAATTTTAATGTACATTCAACAATTAATTTGAAATTGCATTTGCAGCTTCAGTACTCTAGAATCAGTATGCCGCCCATAAGGAGAACGTACGTTGGATTACGCAGCCGCAATGCACGAAGGTTGTCGAGGCTCCGTGCCAATCAGACCCCTGAGCAAAGCGCGGAAGCAAATCAACAGCTTCGAGAACGTATGTCGGTAATTCGTAGCCGTCGAACGACAGAGGAGGAAGCAGAAGCCCAGATAAATACTGAACAGCAACAGAATTGCAATTTGTATCGTGCCGCTTTCCAATATGATTGTACAATAGACTACAGCAAACTGCCTTGCCTTACAATCGGGCCCATGGATTTGGTATGCCAATACTGTAAAGCGCTGAAGTTTCACTCAGAAACACCAGGTTTATGTTGCGCAGGTGGTAAAGTAAAGTTGCCACCGTTGACTCCACCACCAGAACCACTGCGCTCATTGCTATTCAGAGACTCACCAGAAGCAGGACATTTCTTAACGCATACCCAAAATTACAATAGCTGCTTTCAAATGACATCATTTGGAGCGAATATTGTTGCAGAATGTGGATTTAACCCAACGTTTAAGGTATTGTTTAGTAAATCTTATTTTGGATAGTAAGGACACAATTTATCGAAACATTAATGCCATTTCATTGATAATTTTTCCCTTATTTATTACTTGAACAGTTATTTCAAAAATATATAGGGTAAAAGATCCGATATCCATCTCAGAACCTATTTTCATCTCATCTCGCTCATTTAGAGGTTTCAATACTAAATTTGATCATTTCTTTGATGGAAATATTAATCACTCGACAAAATCATGCAATAAACATATTTGCTTAAAAAATGGTCAAAATAGAATAATGATGAATATAGGTGCTGAGACGAAAATCGAAACTTTCTCCCTAATAAATCTTTAGCAAAATGAATAGTTTTGAGAAATTTCCTACATTTTTTTCATGATTTTTTTCCTATTTCACTTAGTTTTATGCTAACAAAGCTTATATATTCAGATTCAAGGTCAAATTCATCATCGAGCAGGATCATTATTGCCCCCAACGAACGAAGATCATAAATTTCTACAAATATATTTCGTTGGAAATTATGAAACAGAAATCGATCAGCGTTGTGCTATCAATCGTGCAATGAAACGTCAGATCATCGGTGAATTGCAAATTCTTCTTCACGAACATAACGCTTTAATTCGGTTATTTAAGACGGCATTGGAATATATGCCTTCTGACGACCACAAAATAATAATCAGAGCGGATAAACGTCCAGCTGGAAGTCATGAACGTCAATTTAACGCCCCAACGATGAATGAAACAGCTGTCGTCATCTCGGGTGAAAACATTGAGTCCCGTGACATCGTATTGAAGAGGCGCAACGATGGCCAATTGCAACGTGTGCACGAGACCCATCGTTCATACGATTCATTACAATACCCACTCATGTTCTGCTATGGAGAGGACGGATATCATTTTCAAATAAGAATGATCAATCCATTGACAGGTGCGTATCCGTTAAATTAAAATGTTCAACAAATTTCTGTAATTTTTATTCTTTTATTAAGGCGAAGAAACAAACAAAAAGGTCAGCTCTATGAACTTCTACGCGTACCGTTTTATGATTAGGCAAGATGCTGATAATCATTTACTGCGGTATCGGCGTTTATTTCAACAATTTGCCGTCGACATGTATGTCAAAATCGAGACAGAACGTTTGAACTTTATCCGGTTCAATCAGGCTAAACTGCGGTCTGAGGAGTACGTTCATTTAAGAGATGCCGTAAGTTCGGAAGGAAATGTCAACAATATTGGTCGATTGACAATTCTTCCATCTACATATGTTGGAAGTCCACGGCATATGCAAGAATATTCCCAAGATGCCATGACGTATGTCAGGTATTACGGCCGCCCGGACCTTTTCATAACGTTAACATGCAACCCGAAGTGGACGGAAATAACTCAGCAGTTGAAACCCGGTCAAACGGCAAGCGATAGGCACGACATAACCGCACGGGTATTCCGGCAGAAGCAAAAAAGTCTCATGGATTTCATAGTTAAGCAGAGCGTTTTCGGTGAAGTAAGGTGCTGGATGTACTCCATCGAATGGCAGAAACGAGGTCTCCCGCACTCACATACTTTAATTTGGTAGAAAATATTCATTATTGATATGATATTATTGTTTATTAAGGACAGTTTTGAAAAATCAACAGGTTGGTTAATAAAATACGCCCTGAACATATTGACAACATTATACACGCAGAGATTCCTGATGCAGCTATTGATTCGGAACTATTTGAAATTGTTAAAACACATATGGTTCACGGTCCTTGCGGTCAACACAATTCGGGATCTCCGTGTATGGTTGGAGAGAAGTGTACAAAACGATATCCACGTCCATTGCTCGCGGAAACTATTTCCGGAAACGATGGATATCCCTTATACCGGCGTCGTTCGCCCGAGGACAATGGCAAATCCCTTACAATGAAGGTACAAGGAATTGACGTTGTGGTTGACAATAGCTGGATTGTACCCTATTCACCGTTGCTTTCTAAAGCCTTCAAAAGTCATTGCAATGTTGAATTATGTAACTCAATCAAATCGATTAAGTATGTTTGCAAATACGTGAATAAGGGCAGCGACATGGCAGTTTTTGGAATTGCTGCTCCAGATGCCAGCGACGAAGTGACACAATACCAAATGGGCCGTTACGTCAGTTGTAATGAAGCGATTTGGAGGATCTTTGCATTCCCGATTCATGAACGTCACCCGACTGTCGTCCATTTAGCTGTCCATTTAGAAAATGGACAACGTGTATATTTCACGGAAACAAATGCAGCTAGAAGAGCAGAACGAGCCCCAAACACGACATTGACAAGTTATTTTACCATCTGCCAGAACGATCCATTCGCCAGAACGCTTCTATACTCCGAAGTGCCACGCTACTATACTTGGAATAAGTCGTCGAGAAACTTCCAGCGCAGAAAGCAAGGACAAGTAGTTGCAGGATATGCCGACGTCTTTTCCACCGACGCACTTGGGCGAATGTATACTGTACATCCAAAAAACGATGAGTGCTTTTACCTAAGATTGCTTTTGGTCAATGTTTGTGGTCCAACATCGTTTGAATCGCTTCGGACTGTGGATGGTATGCTATGTGCGACATATCGGGAAGCCTGTCATCGGTTGCAACTGATTGAAGACGACAGTCATTGGGATTTAGCGCTTGCCGACGCGGTTCTTACTGCACCAGCGAATCAAATACGCACGCTGTTTGCGATTATTATTTCAACATGCTTCCCTTCAAACCCTGTCGAATTATGGAACAAATTCAAGGACGATATGGCCGACGATATTTTGTATCGATTTCGTACGGTAAATCACGAACAGGAAATGAACGATGAAATTCGCAACGAGGCTTTGATTATGATCGAAGACGCGTGTCTGCTCATGTGTGGCAGTTTGTTGAGCAAACTGGGGATGCCGGCTCCCAATCGAACAATGCATGATGCATTCAATCGTGAGATTGAGCGCGAGCAAGCATATGATCAAGACGCGTTGGCCCAAGTAGTCCAAACAAATATTCCTTTGTTGAATCACCAACAGAAGGACGTATACGATACATTGATGAGAGCTATTGATGACGGCAATGGTGGCATTTTCTTCATCGATGCGCCTGGTGGACTGGCAAAACCTTCCTTATTTCATTACTGTTGGCTTCAATTCGTTCAAGACCTGACATTGCCCTGGCGGTTGCCTCATCGGGCATTGCAGCCACAATGTTGGAAGGTGGCCGAACTGCTCATTCTGCATTCAAATTGCCATTGAATCTACAGATGACCGAGGAACCAACATGTAATATTTCGAAGAATTCATCAATGGCGAAATTGCTGCAGAGTTGCAAGATTATTATCTGGGACGAATGTACAATGACACATAAAAGAGCATTAGAGGCACTCGATAGAACTATGAAGGATCTTCGAAATCATACAGGACATTTTGGAGGCGCCATGATTCTACTAGCAGGTTTGTTTGTTTGCATGTTTATTTTATTTAGACCCATTAGCCTTTTGCTTTATTCGGATGTTTCTGAAAGACTTATTAGTGACTTACTGATACATTATAACAATTGAACACACTTTTTTAATTTTACAGGAGATTTTCGACAAACGCTTCCTGTCATACCGCGGTCAACGGCAGCTGATGAGATAAATGCTTGCCTTAAACTTTCGTATTTGTGGCGTTACGTAACGACGCTGCGGTTAACGACAAATATGCGAGTTGCGCTTCAAAACGATTCGTCCGCAGAAATCTTTTCGAAACAATTATTGACTATTGGTAATGGAGAAGTACCAGTAGACGTTTCGACAGGATTAATTTCATTCCCGCAAGGTTTTTGTTCTTTCGTATCGACAAAAGAGGAACTCATTGCAAATGTGTTTCCGAATATTATTCAAAACCATGTGAACCATGATTGGCTAAGTTCACGTGCAATCCTGGCAGCGAAAAATAAGGATGTCGATGAATTGAATTTTATTATCCAGAACACAGTTCCTGGAGAATTGCATTCGTACAAGTCAGTAGATTGTATGACCAATCCAGAAGAAGCTACGAACTACCCAACCGAATTCTTAAATTCTTTAGATCTTCCAGGAATGCCGCCGCACAATTTACGCATAAAAGTTGGGAGTGTTATAATTATGCTCCGTAACCTTAACCAACCCAAATTGTGTAACGGGACAAGGTTGGTCGTGAAAAATCTTAAAACGAATATTATTCAAGCGACTATTCTTAAAGGAAAATTTAAAGGAGAGGATGTCCTAATTCCGAGAATCCCACTAATATCAAACGATTTACCATTTGAGTTTAAGAGAACGCAATATCCAGTACGGCTTGCATTCGCAATGACTGTCAACAAATCGCAGGGTCAAAAATTAGATGTTTGTGGGATTAACCTAGAATATCCATGTTTTTCACACGGCCAACTTTACGTGGCATGTTCCCGTGTAGGAAAACCATCTTCTTTATTCGTTTTTGCACCGAACAATAGAACTAGAAACATAGTGTACCAGACAGCACTGAAATGAGAAGCAATGTTTATCTGTAGTTATTAAAGAAGCTTTAAAAAAATTTAAAACAGTTTTAATCACTTTATAAACATTAAATACAAAAAAAATCATCAAAAGATTTAAAAACAAAAAAGAAAACTTTAAAATGTAAAAACTTTAATTAAAGAAGGCAGGACAAAGTTTGCCGGGTCAGCTAGTTTTGTATATTCTGTAGTTCTCCCTTAGCCAAATCGTTGATTTTTTTGTGAGTTTAACGCAAATTGCCTTGGATCCATTATATCGTTGTGGGAGACATGGGAATTCCCACAAATAATTACTCCTCTTTGTCTCCAAAATAGGCCTAATTCGAAGACATTTCGAAGAAATTTGCATTATCGTGACTGGTTTTTCGGTTTGTTTTCTTTGTGTGTTTGCCGGCAGTTTTCTGAAATCGTTACCTACCCAAAACCGCAAATAGCACAATAATAATGACACCGCGAAATCGCAGGAAATGATCAAACGACAAACGCTAGTAGGTACAATTTAGCTTCCGGGTGGATATTAACGGCACCTGTTTTCTTCTTCTTCTTTTTTCTTGTAGGAACCGCCGGTTGGTCATATTATTATCATGCAAATAACAATCTGCCTCTCATTTTATCGCAATTTTTCCACTGTTATACGGTTGAACGGCGACGCATTGCTTTGTTGAGCTTCGGAAGAAAATAACTTCCACCCACAACACGGAATGGCGCGACGAGGACCTCGTCGTGGGGCAACTTTGTCCCCAGGAAGTTAGATTGTTGGTTTGCTTTTTCTTTGCTTTGTGGCGCTTACAGGAAAGATTCGCCCCTAGATAGCATCTTCTCTTCTGCCTCCACGCTTTCTTTTGTGGCGCGCACTTGTTTAGTCGTTTCATTTCGTTACAGTCATTAAGCTCTCAGGAAACTCCCAAGCTTTTCAGGAGGAAAATTTATGTTGGGAAAACCAGACTGAGCCGAAGAATGTAAGCTCGGTGCTCCTCGTTATTTAGAGGTAATGCAAGACTGAGCTTTTCAAAGTCTTGAGCAGATTCGGTTTGTTATTCCAAAGGTGATGGGCTCGATTTTGGCTGGGTACAAAAACGTTAGCTTCGGCTCCAGAACGGAATGCTTACAATAACATTCTTCAAAGGAAGCAAGGTTCCAGTTTCCAAGAACAAACCACACGTCAGATAAGTGAAACACAAAAATGGACAGCAACATTCTTTTTTTGCCATACAAAGTTTCACTCTTGTAATTTACCGGTTCAAATGCTGATTACTTTTACCAACTCTATGTTGCACACTTTACCTCGGGATACTTCATGTGCATCGTATTTAAGAAAAAGAAATCCTTTTTTAAGAACTTTGATCTTCACAATATGCTGAGAAGTTGTTTCCGCCCGTTAACAACAGTCTGTTTTATGTGGTTAACAATCTTAATAGCCAATAGTGACGATGCTACACATCATTATAAGATCATTTTAATAATCTTCTTGATGTGCGTCAATCATGAAGCAGTTCTAGTCGCGGCGAAAATTTTTTTTTGTTTATGAGTAAATGAGCGCCTGGCTGACCCGGAAAGGAAAAATAGAACGGGGGACAGAAGAGGAAAATTTTAAACGAGAGTAGAATAGCCTAGAAAAGGATAGCGGCAACAGAGCCCGAGGGTTCTGAAGCACCAGTTTAGGAAAGCGTTAAGATAGTGCTCGACGGACTAGGACGGTTGGTGGCCCCCATATGAACTTCGAGTTAACCCAACCTCCAATTAAACCGAGCAGTAACAGTATGGTAGCAAAAGGTATCATATGCTAACGCCTCGATATCATTGTCAGAAGGGATCACTATCTTACCATAGTTGAGTTATCCCTACCTGTCACCTAACCTTACTCGATTCAATGACTTTAAATTTATGATCGTTTTTACTCGAGATTAACATCTACATTAGGGTGTCCCAAAATTGCATAACTTCTGGGAATCTGGGGGCTCACCCTCCAAATGGTAGATTAGGATGTGCAGAACAAACTTTTGTATGGGGGCGACTAAAAGAAATCATGTTTAGAGGTTCCGCAAGCGCGATCTTTGAAAAAAGTCCACTTTCAAAAGATTTAATTTTAAACAAATTTTGGATCCAAAAATTTTCATAAAATTTATATGTTTTATATTTTTTTAATTTTGTTTGAGTTAAATACTACACGTAAAAAATTAAAAATGAACCAAATTTGTGTCAAAATGTAAAACAAGCAAGCTATTTCCAAGAAAAAATTTTTTTTTGTCCAAAAATGTTGTATTCAACTTACCAAAATGTGTACCAAGCGTAAAATATTTTTGATACCAATGCCAGCAAAAGATGCGGATTTTTGTGCACTTAAACTTTGCTGAACAAAACATGTTGTTTGTATCATCGTGTGAAGAGCTATTCACGGTTTAATCCTCAATAAAAATCACAATTTAGGATATTTTTTATTCAGTTTATCAAATTTGTCTTAATAAATACCTACTTTAAAATCAAAATACTTGCAAAAAAAAGACTTTGATGGTTTAAGGGAGTCATCAGAAGGCCATATGCCGAATTTGAGCAGAATCGGACAACAGGAAGGGGTTGCACTGAATCTCAAGTGTGAAAGGAATTCTGAGACATAGTGTTCTAAAGAAGCATAAAAAACTGGTTTTTCATCATACATATTTTTCTTTACCAATCGATTGTTTGATTGTGTAGATTTTATTAAAATTTAAATTAAGACAAACGTTTCACCTGAAGACTGCAACTCGATTGGACTTAAAACAAAAAAGTTATGGCTGTTCAAAGATCGTATTTTTGTGGCACATTGTCGTTTAACACACAATGAGTACATTTTACTCATAACGTTTTACAGGACAATTTGTAACCAAAATACAATCTTTAAACAGTCATAACTTTTTTTGTTTTAAGTCCAATCGAGTTGCAGTCTTCAGGTGAAATGGTAGTCTCAATTTAAATTTTAATAAAATCTACACAATCAAGCAATCGATTGGTAAAGAAAAATATGTATGATGAAAAACCAGTTTTTTATGCTTCTTTAGAACACTATGTCTCAGAATTCCTTTCACACTTGAGATTCAGTGCAACCCCTTCCTGTTGTCCGATTCCGCTCAAATTTGGCATATGACCTTCTGATGACTCCCTTAAACCATCAAAGTCTTTTTTTGCAAGTATTTTGATTTTAAAGTAGGTATTTATTAAGACAAATTTGATAAACTGAATAAAAAATATCCTAAATTGTGATTTTTATTGCGGATTAAACCGTGAATAGCTCTTCACACGATGATACAAACAACATGTTTTGTTCAGCAAAGTTTAAGTGCACAAAAATCCGCATCTTTTGTTGGCATTGGTATCAAAAATATTTTACGCTTGGTACACATTTTGGTAAGTTGAATACAACATTTTTGGACAAAAAAAATTTTTTCTTGGAAATAGCTTGCTTGTTTTACATTCTGATACAAATTTGGTTCATTTTTAATTTTTTACGTGTAGTATTTAACTCAAACAAAATTTAAAAAATATAAAACATATAAATTTTATGAAAATTTTTGGATCCAAAATTTGTTTAAAATTAAATCTTTTGAAAGTGGACTTTTTTCAAAGATCGCGCTTGCGGAACCTCTAAACATGATTTTTTTTAGTCGCCCCCATACAAAAGTTTGTTTTGCACATCCTAATCTACCATTTGGAGGGTGAACCCCCAGATTCCCAGAAGTTATGCAATTTTGGGACACCCTAATCTACATCCTTACTTGAAATTCAAACCTAATCAAGCTATAGATCGAATAACAAAAAAAAGTATTAAAACGAGAAAGAACTAGAATCAGATGGATTGGTTAATTAAAGATGTTTCCCAATGTGTGATTCTTTAGGAATTCAGAAAAAAATACGCGGCTGCTCTGTAATTATATTCACATACACATATAAAGCGGCCCACCACACTCCCCCATACCAAAAAGCTCATATGAGCCCCCTGGTAATGGACGCTTTCTGTTCTCAGCATGTCTGGCAGCAAACAAAAAAAACAAAAACGCGAGCAAAATTTATTCATGCTGAGAACCTTAACAAAAATGTTTTTTTTTACTTAATGCGAGGGAATGAAGCTAGACAAGTAAACTAAACTAAACTAAGAATGAATCTCAGTGGAAAGAGAATTCCTTTGAAGAGATCCATATTTATAAATAATTAATACAAAAGAAACAAATTAAAAATTAATTGATAAAGCTAATATACTAACTAGGAAAAAATATTTACAAAAAAAATGTTAACGTTACTTTAGAAAAAAAAAATAAGTTAAAATATATGTGTAACAAAAAACAATTTAACTATATTAACAACTTGGATACCATAAAACCGAATTTCTAATCAAAGGTGTCTATCATTCCAGCTTTTATAATAATTTTACTTTATACAAACAATCATGCTTGTCCAACACCTCGCAAACAGAACAGAGCAGAGAACGAATTACACTTTTATCATTTCGGTTTCCGAGTGCACTGCTCAGCCGATCAACGTTCACTTATCTTTTTGCCGAGTGCGCCCGATTGCGGTTGCTCTGACGGTCGGGTGGACGTCGCTCGCTCTAAAGAAAAGAGAAGGAGCTGGCTAGAAAATAGTGCTCTAGCGACGGTGCTGTGTAGCTCAGTGTATCCAGCCAGAAAGATTTCAATGCAGGAATGTTTTATTCAAAAAAAAAAAAAAGCCGTTATGCAGTGCGGAACAGTGCATCAGTTGAAGAGGTCCAATGTAGGTTTATGTATGAACTATTTTTGTACGTAGCCGGGCCGGGCATTCCTGGCAAATTATTTGAAAAACATGGTGAAAACCGGGTAAATAATCTGAAATTCTCCATTCCATAAACCGAGCAATATCCGGCTAAATCTGAGGAAATTAAGGAAAAACGACTTACATTTTTTTTGTTGCAGCACATCAGCAGTGTCAAATTTATCTTTAAAGCATACGAAGGAAAGTTTTGGTTTGATATTTGATGAAATAAACTTTCACAAATCCAATTTTTGACAAACAATTTTAAACTGGATTCGATTTTCTTGTTTCATTTTGCAAATAATGTGGATAAAACTGGGCAAAATCCAAGTAGTTTTTTCACAATATCCGGGCATCTGCAAATTGCTGTATACTTAGTTTTATGTCCTTTTAATTTCGTACGTGGGAAGCATTATTTTACAAAAGCAGCAATTCGAAAAGTAACATTTACTAAAATTATTCAAAAATCTTTGCCTTTAAACAAACCGTGAACATTACGCAAGAATCTGGGACAAATTTAAATGATAAAACTTCAAAACTTTCACAAATAGTAAAATTTAGGATTTATCTTCCTTAACCGCTACGCTTTTGATATTTTTCGACCGAAGAAAGCTATCGTAGCTAATCATTTGTCCTGGTGCAGAACATCAATCTAGAGGAACTCGCTCAGGAATGAAAAGATAGGTGTTTTGGGCAAAGTTGTTAATTCGCATATTTTGATATAAAATTTAAAGGCGAGAGATTTAAAAATAGCGCGATAATAACAATAACTTTTTGTAGAGCATTTTTCAAGATTTTTTTTTAAATTCAACCGTATCTCCTTGGGTTAAGATTGTAGAACTTTGATATTTTAAGCAAAGTTGTGCATTTTGTTGAGATAAATAACTTTGTAGAAGAAACTTAAGCTCTAAAATGCTAAAGAAAGTTATGATTTATATCTCGCTATTGGTGGACTTCTAAACTTTATATTTCATATCAAAATATGCGCTTTGTTATACAGAGCAATGTTGTCGAAAACACCAGCACTCTATCTTAACTACCTTTGGCGTTATTAATTTAGTTCCGTTAGATTAATGTTCTGCATTGTAAATTCTGACGCACTTCCAAACATCGATCCAGACGCAACCGATGAAGACAAACCGAGTTTTCTATAAAGCTTCTCTTTCGCCCGAGTGCGAACGAATTTATCTGCACCGAGAACGCACTTCATCAGTTTGCTTGCTTCTCTTGCCCACACTCGGGTGGACGCTTGGTCGCTCTGGAGGTAACGGAGCATTTTTTAAAGATTCTCCGTTTGGGAAGAGCACAGCGAAAAAAATACACGCTCTTACTCTGAACAGGCAAATCTGAGGAGCGATGCCAAGCATGCAAACAATAAAATAAATAGAATGATTGAATTGATTATCGAACTTAATAACCGGACCATACTGCTAATTACAATGCTGTTCTTCTAAAATCTCGAACTAACAACTTCTCAGAGCAACTTTCCTCAATCTGTTTCGGGTGACACTCCTATTTATAAATCTCATACATTATTTTCCTGGACTATCATCTATCTTTTACTTCATTATTTGAATTTCACACCTAACCAAAAGTACACAAAAAGTATTGAAACGAAAAGGAATTATTCTTGACAGGAAGCTGTATAAACAGCATCTTGATCCAATTAGCCTCTAGTTCTTGTAAAATGCTTGTTTTAAGAATAAGCCTTCGAAATTCATAAACCGCAAATGCACACTTACTAGAGCATTGGGGGAAGAAAACTATTAGTTGCCTAGTAGCACATTGAACATTGAATACCTAACTATGTGCCAATTCTTAACATCCTTATATCCAACTAATTCTTGTACAATTAAATTGCCTATCTAATTTTGGCAGTTATCATTCATTTACAATACTGTCTATTCTAATCTAATTTGCGCATGGTGGAAAAGTGGAAATATCAATATTTAAAAGGCTAGTTGTGATATTTCCACTGCGCAATGCTGTTGTTGTCCAACGGAAGGGAGGGCAAGTGTTTCAACTCCCATTCACCTTATCAACATGGATCATTAAAGAAAAAGTATACGCTATTAAACTACATTTTAATTTATTTTCTATGATACCATATCGAATAAGGCTACGTGCAACCGCCCTTTCAGGTTTATGTTAGTTAAGAGTCTGTTGCCTATAACGACGTTGCGTTGTCTCCATTGACCTGACCTACGGGGATCCTCCGGGAAGCCTTCACACCGAATATAGTCAGCACTGTTCGGTCTATGACCGCACCTGCGCCTCCGAAGTAGACGAACCAAGAATCTTGGTGATTGGTGGGATTCGTCCAGTTCCCACCTCAGCTGATAACGACGATGTGACCATACCTCTATGCCGATTATTTCGTGACGGTTCATCGATTCCGTATAATGCTTCCTGGGTTTCTCCACTGGGACGCAACGAACTCCGCACTTGGGAGGCCTCAAAGTTTCCAGCCAGCGTCATCAGTATTTCGTTGCGATCGAAGCCCCCTGAACAGCAAAAAATCGACTGGTGGCGGAGTTTTGCTTGCCGTAAAGTCTAGACTCACGGCTCAGCTGATCGAAGACAGTTGTGTACGTGCCTCCTGATCGCTCAAGTGATCTGGTTGTAGCTGAGTCATTCTCGCGCTGCCTCTCCAAAGTGATCCAATCTGCTCTCCCGTAGATGATATTCTTGTTATCGGTGATTTCAACATGCCTGGCTTGAAATGGTGCCCATCCCACGGTGCCTTTTTGTTCCCAGATCCAATGCGCTCCTATTTCTCGGCTCCTACCAACATTTTCCTGGACTCTTTGAGCACCGCGACTCTTCGCCAGATCAACAGCTTCGAAAACGAAAACGGCCGTATGCTAGACCTCTGCATTATGAACGAAGGCTTCAGGAATCCGACAATTGATTTAGCTCCCGCTCCTCTCGTCAAAGTTGTTTCTCATCATCCAGCTTTAGTGGTCTCACTCGATGTCACTAACATTAACGCCCCCTTAAAGGAAACTGCTTCATTCTACCAGGACTTCAAAAACGCCGATTACGAAGCTATCTCTCGAGTCCTAGGTTCCATCGAATGGGAGAACGAGCTCGATCTCTCTAACCCCAATGCTGCCGCTGCGACTTTTTCAAACATACTGAACTACTTAATCGATCGTCATGTTCCGAAACGTAGCTTACCTTCCAACCCTTGAGCTCCCTTGGTCACTAACCAGCTGCGACAATTGAAGACGGCTAAAAACCGTACTCTTCGATACTACAGCAAACACAAGTCCCTCTGCAAAAAAGAAGAATACCGCAAACTGAACACAGCGTACAAAAAAAAGCAGCAGGCGTTGCTAGCAGAACTATCTTCACCGGTTACAACGCAATTTTAAAACCAATCCGAAATCTTTCTGGAAGTACGTCAAAAATCAGCGGAAAGAATTCGGACTTCCGTCTTAAATGTTCTTGAACGGCAACTCAGCAAACACCGATCCTGAAATATGTTATCTTTTTGCTGAGAAGTTTTCAAGCGTTTTCAGAACGGGGTCCATTTCCTCAGAGCAACTGGATATGGCTGTAAGAAATATTTCACCTCTAGATTCTTCCTTAAACGGTATCACATTCGATGACGCAGCCATTTTGAAGGTGACAGCTAAGCTTAAAAATTCATCTTCTACAAGTCCGGACGGAATACCAGCTATCTTCTTGAAACGTTTCATGCCACACCTACTGACTCCCATTAGGCATATTTTTCGAGCTTCGCTGGACTTCGCAATCTTTCCCTCGCTTTGGAAAGAAGCTAACATGTTCCCTGTTCACATAAAAGGAGATAAGGAAGATATAAACAACTACCGCGGAATTTTAGCTCTCTGTTCGATAGCAAAACTGTTTGAATTGGTTGTTCTGGATCCAATTTTTTCGTCCACGAAGCAATAGTTTTCCAACGATCAACACGGATTTTTACCAAAACGATCCACGACTACAAATTTACTGACTTTCACATCGTTCGTGCAAGATAGCTTTGCCATGAAGTCTCAAACTGATGTCATCTATACCGATTTGTCGGCTGCTTTCGATAAAGTAAATCACGATATTGCAATCGTTAAACTCGAACGCTTAGGATTCTGTGGATCTTTACTGGACTGGTTTCGAAGCTACTTAACGGAACGAAAATTATCAGATCAAATAGGAAATTTTTTCTCAAGACAATTCTCCGCTTGTTCAGGCGTGCCTCAGGGAAGCCACTTGGGACCGATAATTTTTGTCATCTATTTTAACGATGTACTCACTGTCCTTGATGGACCTTAACTTGCGTATGCTGATGACCTCAAACTTTTTCACACCATCAACAGCCAAGAGGACATCGATTTCTTGCAAAGGCAGTTCAATACCTTCGCTCACTGGTGTGACCGCAACTGCCTGCCTCTGAACCGGAGTAAATGTGCTGTCATTTCATTTTCTCGCAAGCGGAACTCTATACACGCGGAGTAGAGTAGAGTGGGGTAAAAGTACGACCTTAGTGCTATACTATTTTTAAAAAATTTTGCAAGTATTTTTCCAGAAAACCAAGAACAGCATTTGATTTCTAGGGGTTTTATCTCTCTTCTAAAAAATTTAGAAACTAATCGATCGACTCATTTGATAACAGTAGTAAAAATGCCTAATTGACATCGAAACGTACTTTTACCCCATCTCTGGGGCAAAAGTTCGAATGATGTGGGGTAAAAGTACGACCATTCAAAATTCCACATTTCTGCATGAAGTTAAGAGAAAATTTATTTTATATAAATCTTTGTTTACAGCAGCAGCTTCTGTGCTCGCTTCTGATACGTACTTTTGCCCCTTCAAAGTTTCTCCTGATTCATAGTTTATTGTGCAAAATAGAGACATCCTAATGAAATTCTTTCTTCTGCATTTCAAAGTGGTTGAAAACAACTAAACAGACACATAAACACTTTCATTGAAACCTAGAATTTTGATTGCTCAAATATGTTTGCCGTTATTTTAAATATAACATCATTTATGCAAAAAAAAGCAACTTTCCCTTATTTTTCGGAGTATTTTCAACTTCTACGAAAAAAAAAATTGGTCTGCATGTAGGCTTTCTAAATCATTATCAATCAATGCCAAAGTTTAGAATTTTGCTGTTTTCGGTTTGTGATAATCTCAAAACGAACTTTTTCCCGACTCGTACTTTTATCCCACCCTACTCTACACTCTTGGCAACGAAACCATCGCCCGGGTGAACCACATCAACGATCTGGGCGTGATCCTAGACCATCGGCTGGAGTTTAAGACTCATACGAATTACATCGTTGATAAAGCATCTAGAAGTCTTGGCTTCTTATTTCGCGTAACCAAGGAGTTCAAAGATGTGTACTGCCTAAAAAGCTTGTATTGCAGCATCGTTCGCTCAACTCTCGAATATGCATCAGCAATTTGGTGCCCATTTTACCAGAATGGAGCCGAACGAATTGAGGCTATCCAGCGGCGCTTCATGCGGTATGCCCTGAGACACTTGAACTGGCTGGATCCGTTTCGTTTACCCAGTAACGAAAGCCGTTGCCGCTTAATTGATTTGGACACACTTCATGTCCGCCGAAACGCTGCACGT
Organism: Uranotaenia lowii; assembly: GCF_029784155.1. NCBI lineage: Eukaryota > Metazoa > Arthropoda > Insecta > Diptera > Culicidae > Uranotaenia > Uranotaenia lowii. The sequence continues at coordinate 191,860,925 of NC_073693.1, forward strand.
GTTTTAGTCGTAGCGGATCTCCTCGCATCGAGAATTGACTCTCTCGTGTTGCTGGAAGCTATTCCCCTCAGAGTGCGACCCCGAGGACTAAGGAACCAAAATCTGCAGCTCTATGTTCCAATACGGATGAACAACTACGGAGCCAACAGCGCTCTTATAGGAATTTTTAGAACTTTTAACCGCTTCGCCGAGTACTTCGATTTCAACGTTTCGAAAGCCACTTTCCGAATAAAAAATTTAATAGTATCGAGGACAGTGTAGACTAAGGTAGTTTTAACTTGTTTGTAACTTATTATTTTATTAAGCTATCATTAGGATCAACAGGGATCCGTCGATGTTTTTACACAAATAAACAAATAAACCGTCAACTTCTATAAACACAGAAATGCACGCCGTCGCCGTTACCCATCACAGCCTAGGGTACGGCCTAGTCGGGGCGAAAAATTAACTTCAAAAGTGATGCAATACATACCCGTGTTTAACAGAAAATGTATCATCTGAAACCGTCAATGCTATAGATCTCGTGCATTGATTTATTCTCACCGGACCGCCGAAACGCGAAAGTTATAAGTAAATTTAATTTTCGATATTTCGACAAACTCCATTATTCGACGCGCTGTTATTGTTCTCGGTACTCACGATTAAATGCCACAGTTAACCCTTACGGAGATGACGGGAATAGCCAGAACTCCACCACGGTCGTTTGCTCCTGCCGCGAAACAGTCTTCACCAACGATTGCCAAAGCTCCCGAAGGGTAACTCCAGTCACTCAAGCTAACAGCTCCAAACGTCATCGTACTGATGATGATGATACATCGTTTGGATCATCATTGACTTTGGACAGCGCAGTTGAAGTGCTGATGAACCAATTCAACCAAACCAAAACAATGATCAACGCTATTAACACCAAAATTGATTCGGTTAAGCTCGAGCTTGAAGGAAAACTGGTGAATGTGACGCAGGAAATCACATCGTTGAAGCAAGAATGTGCTGCCAAATTTAAACTCTCTTCGTTCGTCGGACAGTAGAGTTGATAAAATACATCAATCCGTGGAGAGCCTTCAAAACAGGAACGAGCTGATCTTCTCTGGTATCCCCTACATGAGCGGTGAGAATCCTATGACGTATTTTCAAGCGATCTGCCGTCAGCTTGGGTATGCAGAAAATTATACACCTTCAGTAGATTTACGTCGTGTCAGCTCTAAGCCTTTGAAAGATGGTGACAGCAGCCTCATAGTTGTGAAGTTCTCTTTACGGATTGCGCGAGATGATTTTTATGGATCCTACCTCAAAAACTTCAACCTTACGCTGGACCATCTGGGACTTCAATCAACGCGGAGAATCTATGTGAACGAAGATCTATCCCTTCCGGCGCAGAAACTAAAAGCTATGGCTCTGCGATTGAAGAAGGATGGGAAAATTGCGACGGTTTTTACAAAGCTAGGAGTTGTATATGTTAAGAAACTGAGTGAAGGTTCATCCGTTGGTGTGCATGATGAAGAAGATCTGAAGGAGTTTTTATAGTTTTATTTTCGAATGTATGAATGCTTTATTTTTAAAGTTGATTGACCTGATTGATTTGTATATACTTTTGAAAATTTTAATTTTTTTAAGAATTGTAAAATGCTCAAACACAGTTTATTTATTCGCAATTTGAAATTGCTTCTGACAGTATGTATTTATGATGTCCTTTGCTTTTAATCCCTCTCATGCAAATATACCTGGAGCTGTTTTACACGCTGCTCTGTTTACTGGTAAATTAAACATTTGCCTTGGTAATGTTCAAAGTTTATGCGCAAAAAGTATGCTCAAGTTAGATGAGATAAGGCTAGCCCTGGTTAACTCTAAAGTTTAAATAGCCTGTTTTACTGAGTTCTGGCTGTCGGAAAAGAACAGCGATAGAAGTGTCGCAATTGATGGATACTAATGAAACGACGTAAATATAGGCGTGGTGACGGAATTGTTGTTAACTACCGGAATACTTTAAGGTGTAAAATGTTGTTTTGCTCGGAGCTAGCTTCAGATTGTGTAGACAAAACAGAGTACTTGGCACTTGAGTTTCACATAAACGGGATACAGTTTCTTTTAGTGGTAGTCTACAATCCTGCTATGAGAATATAGTCCTTGTGGGTGATTTTATCATCAACTAGCTGATCCCATACGAACTCCGTTTCGCTATCAACTTGGAATATGTCATGAACAGTTTGTATGAAAGCCAATTGCCAAGCATTTTCCAGAAGCACTTCTGAATTCATTGTTAAGTAATAATTGCAAAAATATTGGACGATCACTTTGTCTGTCGTCTGCTACTAAATTTGAAATCAGAAATCCTTTAACCGTGACAAAAAACCACGTGTATTAATTTCGACTCGATCATTGCATAACAACGCAATTATTGCCAAAAAGCTAAACCCCTTTCGGGGGCTCTTATATAATCTTAATCGATTGATCGATAATCTTAAATCGATTGCCCTTCCCTCTAAACTGCCGTGTGCAAATTTTCAAAGCAATCCATTGTATAATAACGTCAATATAGCTAAAAACAGTGAAAAATTAATTTATATGGAAGACCCCTTTCGTCGACCCCTGGCAAAATATTTGACATCTGAAATCGGATGCTCGTCCCTGAAAACTACCGTGTGCCAATTTTCATCCCAATCCGATGTAAAATAACGACGATAATGCAAAAATATTGAAAGGTTTATATGGACGACCCCCTTTGCCGGCCCCTTACACTGCATTTAATACCTGAATTCCATTGCTCATCTCTCAAAACTCTCGTGTGCCAATTTTCGTCTGAATCCGGTATATAATTACGACAATATCGCATCAACAGTAAATAGTTAATATGGACGACCCCTTTGGCCGACCCCTGATTTTAGTTTGGATAAGTGAAATCAGTTGTTTGTCCCTAATAACTCCTATGTGCAAATTTTCACCCCAATCCGATGAATAAAAACGTCAATATCACTAAGATACTGAAAATTTAATATGGACGACCCCTTTTGCCGGCCCCTTACACTGAATTCGATACCTCAAATCGATTGCACGTCAAAACTATCGTGTACCAATTTTCATCTGAATACAATGTATAATAACCTCAATATCGCAAAAACAGCGAACAGTTAATATGGACGACCCCTTTGGTTGACCCCTTACACAAAATTTGACACCTTAAATCATTTGCTGGTCATTCAAAACACTCATGTGCAAATTTTCAACACGATCCGACGAAAAGTAACGTCAATATCGCGAAAACAATATTTGTGTTCTATGGACGACCCCCTTCAGAAGGGGTCATCCGAAAATCTAAAAACATTTTTCATCATTCCTGGTCCTAATGAGCATCCATGCCAAATTTCAACTCTCTAGCCTCTAGTCTATAGAGGACAAAAAAAAAACAAACAAACATACAGAAATTGCTTTTTATATATATACTAGCAGACCCGGTAAACTTCGTCCTACCATGTTAAACTTGGCGTCCATTTTCCTTTTTTTCGTTAATTAATTTTAAAAATTTTGTGAACATGTCCTAGTCTTTTTTTACATTTCCCTCTTTTCCGTTAACTCGAATTTTCCCACTTAACTCTATCGAATTACATGCTGGTAATATTTATGTTTCATTTCATTTCATTCATTACCATTAGTTTACTTATTCCGCAATGCTCAAGTTCCCATTAAGGTTTAAATCGGAATCAAAACTTTCTCTTTAATTGGAATTTATTTTGCATGAAACTTTATGGAAAAAGAATTATGAATATCGGGAGTATTTGCCCAATATTCTGCCAAACGCAGCACTTTCAGTACCCAAGTAGCTTTGTATGGTACATATATATTTTAGAACTGAAGAAATAAAAATACATCAGAAAAGATTTTTTACTAACCATTTTCAAGCAACTTTTTGTTCACTATCCTCACTTTTGGAAGCAGTGGTAATTAATATCCATATTTTCATCAAAATTATGTCAAAAATATTGAATCAAAGCAATCGAAAGATTCCTTTTAATTCAACCACGGTACATACCACAACAGAGTCAAAAATATTAGCGTTTTTTTATTTGTTCGAGCAAAATATGCAAATTAAATTCCTTTGATCATTAACCCAATCAATCATGAAAACGATTGGTTTTGAAAGGAGGAAAAAATATGTTTAGATTTTTTGTTATTCAACCGAATTACAGCATTTTTATTCTTTTCATCCTAAAGGACATGTCTGACAATTCAAACCAAAGATTCTAACTGAAGTATTGGCGTGTTCTGATTAAAAAATTACCTGAACAGTGTTGGAGGTGATCTGCGATTTCATTTAAGATTATGTGATATTTTCAAGATTCAATAACATTTAATTGGAATGCAGGTTTTAAAAAATTAAAAAGATTGAAAAGAACTAATCTGTTAAGGCAGATTTTTCATGTAAATATACCTCGAAACCTTAAAAAACATTTAAGTGTCTTTTTTTATTACAAATTGTAATATTAAATAAAGAAACATCGGGGCTTGTGCAAACGGATATCATCACAGTTCAACATTCATATTCTTTCAAAAAATATATATCTAAGTATACATTTGTCCAATTTATGGATGCAACTGAAAACACTTTGCTCTTTATAAAATGCGTCAGTGCAAAGACTTTAAAATGTTCATGTTTGTTTTTTTATCAACTTTCATTTATATATCTGCAGTTTTTTCCAGAATAAAATAATGCGTTGTACTCTAATTTCATTGAATACTGTTTTACCATAAGACCATCATTTACAAAGACATATTTAATTATTTTGAATATCTGCTTCAGATTTAACACTCGGGATACCCTTTCTGATCATTTTAGAGAAAAAAATCTAAAAAGGTATATGTTTCATGGCTAAAAGGCGCGTTGCATTATGTTTCACGCTATGAAAACAGGAGTTAAGATCATTTTCAACACTCTCAGGTCATTAGAAAAACTTATCAAAAAATTCTGCTTCAGCTATCAAAAAAATATGCTTCTGGAATATCAATCACAAAAAAAACATTCCAAAAAAAAGCGGATCTAAAGTCTCTTCTATGTAGCCAAAATATGTTAAACAAAACACACGTTTATGATAAGTAGGTACTACGTAGTACGTACGTAATTCTGTGTTAACAAACAGTGATTCTGTAAACAGTTTTTCGGTGAATGATTTGAAAAAAGATGAGTTAATTTAGTCAGATTGTTTATTTGGGCCCAACCATTTATGAATGAAGAAACAATATATACATTTTTGTAAATGTTGAACTTTTACACTTGCTCTAGTGTACCTTTCAATTATTTTTTTTTTCTTGTTTTAGTGATAACTTTCACTTACGCTTGGAAAAAATCTAAAAGTTCTTTGAATTCGGCCTTTAACTAAACATCAATCCTAGATACCCCATTTTAAAGGACAGGCTCTTGTTCAGTTCATGTGTCTGTTTATTTTCAACGGATTTTGTTGATGTTCTGTTAATTTAAAGGCGCTTTATACATCTTCCGTTAAGCACATTTGTACATATTCGAAAAATGTTTCTAGGCGTATTGGACTGTAAAAATATTAGGTAAATCTCCTCATTTTTTTTTTTCAAATGTCCGCAAAGAGTCATACCATTATTTCATATGCATCATTACTAAATTCATATATTTCATACAACAATTCCATCTTTAATTAACACGAACTCAAAATGGTTTTATTTTTTTAAATAGTTTAAATCGTTTAGATTTGATCGATAAAATATCAATCGGGGTCACATCAAGGCGTCACTAATTACCATGTGCTGTACAAATGATGTAGGAATAAAGAAGAAAAAAACACATCTAGGCTTCATATCGCTACCACATGTATTGAAATTATGCTTGGTTTAGAAATGCGCGCCCAAATATTTGAACTAATCAGTATGCTATGCTAGGTTACTATCCTCTCTCGACGTTTGCTTGCGACGCCTTGGACGACCATGGAGACGAAAAACAAATCGCTCGGCGCCCGAAGTAAAGAAAATCTCTAAAAATGGATGTCATGACTTTAATTTCATTCAAAAAACTACAAATTTAATTATTACGGACAATTGATGCAACTTTTTGTTATTTTTATTCGATATAAACCGATTCGCATGCCTACAGAATATTCTAAAAATAATTTCATTTGAATCGTTTGGGTCATTTCGGAGGAGTAGTACTACAAACACCGTTACAAGAGAATTTTATATAATAGACTAGCAGACCCGGTAAACTTCGTCTTACCATGTTAAACTTTGCGTCTATTTGCATTTTTTTTCGCTGTTTGACTTAAAAAAAGCATCAAATCTTGAGTTGTTAATCGTCTCGCTTTCTTGAACATGTTCTAGTTTTTTTTAACATATCCATCCATCTTTTCCGTTTGCTCGAATTGTCCCGCTTAATTATATCGGAATCAAATCTAAGAATTTCAACTCAATTCTACGGGTTTCATAAATTATTAAAAAATTCTCTCCAATTAATTTTAAATGCATCTTACATGAATCCTTTTCATTTACATTTCTTTGATTCGGATGCTTTGAATATTGCCAAATGGTATCAGGTATCAGCTTCCCGTTGCAAATTCGATTTTTTCAGCACTCAACGTTACCATCAAACTTGGCAAGCCTTCATAACTTGTTCCATAAATAACATATGTTGATTATATCTAAGTTTTATTTATTGTATACCATTTAGTTGATTTACTCCGCTTTGCTCGAGTTCACTTTAAGGATTAAATCGAAATCAAAATTTTCTCATTTATTGTAAATTCATTGCATATGAAACTTTATGGAAGAAGAACTTTGAATATCGGGAAAATTTTTGGAGTGTCTGCCCAATATTTTGCCTAGCCCAGCACTTTTAGCTCCCGAGTAGCTTTGGATTTACAAACCATGTTCAAGCAGTTTCACTTTCCTCACCTTTGGAAGCAGTGGTTAATTATATCCATATTTTCATTAAATCATGTCAAAAAAAAGTTCGCCCTTAATTTATTTGTTCGAGCAAAAATGCAAATTAAATCAAAAAGACTTGATTTATTGGGTTAATGTTCAAAGGAATTTAATTTGGTTTTGATAAAAAGAGAATATAGGTTTAAATTTTTTGTTATTCAACCGAATTAAAGCATTTTTATTTTCTTTTTTATCCTTAAAGACATTCCTGCAAATTTAAACCATTGTTGTCTGATTTAAAATTTTCCTAAACAGTGTTGAAGATGATTTGCTATTCTATTTAAGATTATGTGATATTTTCAAGATTCAATAACATTTAATTGGAATGCAGGTTTAAACAAATTAAATACATAAAAAAGAACTTAGCTTTTAAGGCTACGATGATTTCATGAGTTCATTCTTTTTTCACTCGGGATACCCTATCTGACTATTTTAGAGAAAAAAATGGTATATGTTTAATGGCTTAAAGGCGCGTTGCCATTTGTTTTTTTAACCGTGGGAAATAACAGGAGTTAATATTATTTTTAACACTTTCAGGTCATAATAAAAACTTATCAAAAAAATTATTCTTCTGGAATATCAATCACAAAAACAAATTCAACAAAAAATCAGATCTAAAGTCTCTTCTATGTAGCCAAAATATGTTTAACAAAAACACACATTTATGTTAAGTACGTACTTGAATTCTGTTTAAACAAACAGGGAATCTGTAAACAGGTTTTTGGTGAACAATTTTAAAAAAAGTAAAGTTTATTTAGTCAGATTGTTTATTTGGGCCTAACCATTCATAAATTAAGAAATCATGGATAAATTTTTTGTAAATGTTGAACGTTTGCACCTTTTGCATTCGCCCTTTAAATGAACATCAACCCTATATATCTAATCCATTTCAAAGGACAGGCTCTTGTTCAGTTCATGTGTCTGTTCATTTGCAACGGATTTTGTGGTTGCTCTATAAATTTAAAGGAGCTCGATACAACTTCTGTGAAACACATTTGCACATGATCGAAAGCGTATTGGATTATAATCCAAATCTTTCCACTTTTCTTTTTTCAAATGTCCGCAAAGAGTCATACCATTATTTCATATGCATCAGTACTAAATTCATATTATTCAGACAACAATTCCTTCTTTAAATAACACGAATTAAAGTTTAATTTTTTCAAATCGTTTAAATGGTTTTGATTTGATCGGTAAAATATCAATCTGGATCAAATGTAGGCGTCATTCATTACTATGTGCTGTACAAATCATCTAGGAATCAAGAAGAAAAAACACATCAAGGCTTCATATGGCCACCACATGCATTGAAATTATGCTTGGTTGAGAAATGCGCGCCCAAATATTTCCACTAAACAGTATGCTATGCCATAGTTACTAACCTCCTACGACGTTGCTCACGACGCCTCGACCATGGAGACGAAAAACAAACCGCCCGGCGCCCAAAAGAAAGAAAATCTCGAAAAAATTGAAGGCCATGACTTTAATTTGATTCAATTTGTTACAAATTTAATGATAACGGACAATCGATGCGACTTTTTGTTGTTTTTATTCGATATAAACCGATTCGCACGCCCACAGAATATTCTAAAAATAATATCATTTGAATCGGTTGGGTCATTCCGGAGGAGTAGTACTACAAACACCGTTACAAGAGAATTTTATATAATAGACTAGCAGACCCGGTAAACTTCGTCTTACCAATTTTTTTTCTTTCTTTATTTGAGAGGTTTTCAGCCACAGGCTGGTTCACCTCTAGGACGTCTTACCATGTTAAACTTGGCGTCTATTTCCATTTTTTCTTCGCAGTTTGACTTTAAAAAAGCATCAAATCTTGAGTTGTTAATCGTCTCGCGTTCTTGACCATGTCCTAGTTTTTTAACATATCCATCTTTTCCGTTTGCTCGAATTGTCCCGCTTAATTTTATCGGAATAAAATCTAAGAATTTTAACTCAATTCTACGGGTAATTTCTTAAATTATCAAAAAATTTGCTCCAATCAATCTTGCATGCATCTTATATGAATACTTTTTATTTACATTTATTTGATTCGGATGCTTTGAATATTGCCGAATTGGTTTTCAGCACTCAACGTAACCATCAAACTTGGCAAGCCTCATGCTAAAAAAATCCACTCTGAGTTCTTCCACTTGTTCCATAAATAACGTATGTTGATTATATCTATGTTTCATTTATTGTATACCATTTAGTTGATTTACTACGCTTTGCTCGAGTTCACTTTAAGGTTGAAATCGAAATCGAAAGTTTCTCATTTATTGGAATTTATTGCATGTGAAACTTTATGGAAGACAAATTTTGAATATCGGGATAATTTTTGGAGTATTTGCCCAATATTCTGTCTAGCGCAGCACTTTTAGCTCCCGAGTAGCTTTGGATGGTTTTTTTTTGAGAACTGAAGAAATAAAAAACATTGGAGAAGATTTTGGACAAACCAATTTCAAGCAACTTTTGGTTCACTATCCTCACCCTTGGTTGGAAGTAGTGGTTATAATATAAATATCCATATTTTCATCAAAACCATGTCCAAAAAAAGTTCGCCCTTTTTTTATTTGTTCGAGCATAAATTGCAAATTAAATACCTTTGAACATTTACTCAATAAATCAAGTTTTTTTTATTTATTGGGTTCATGTTCAAAAGAATTTAATTTGGTTTTAAGGGGGGAAAATTGTTTAAATTTTTTGTTATTATACTGAATTACAGCATTTTAATTTTTTTTTATCCTTAAAGACATACCGCCAATTTAAACCATTGTTGTCTGATTTAAAATTTTCCTGAACAGTGTTGAAGGTGATTTGTGATTTCATTTAAGATTTTGTGTTTTAATCAAGATAAAATAACATTTAATTTGAATGCAGGTTTTCAAAAATTAAATACATAAAAAAGAAATAATCTGTTAAGGCTACGATGATTTCATGAGTTCATTCTATTTTCTAGAAATTTTCAAGTAAATTTACCTCGAAACCTTAAAAACACATTTAAGTGTCTTTTTTTTGTAAAAAAAAACATTTTCATTAAAAAAAACATCGGGGCAAGTGCAAATGAATATCATCACAGTTCAACTTTCATTTTCTTTAATAAAAAAAAGACTTTTGAATGAATTTAATACTAGTTCCTGTTTGTCTTTTTTATCACGTTTCATTGATATATCTGCAGTTTTTCTCCAGAAGGAAATAATGCTTGGTACTTCAATTTTTCTGAGTACTGTTAAACCAAAAGACCTTCATTCACAAAGACATTTAATAATTTTAGAATATCCGCTTCAAAAACACTCGGGGTACAATTTCTGACTATTTCAGAGAAAAATTGGTATATGTTTCATGGCTAAAAGGCACGTTGCCACTTGTTTCACCGTGTGAAATGACAGGAGTTAATATTATTTTCAACACTTTCAGGTCATAATAAAAACTTATCAAAAAAAATTCTGCTTCTGCTATCAAGAAAATTATGCTTCTGGAATATCAATTCCAAAAAAAAGATCAATAAAAAAACGGATCTAAAGTCTCTTCTATGTAGCCAAAATATGTTTAACAAAAACACACGATTATGTCAAGTACGTACTTGAATTCTGAATTGAACATACAGGGAATCTGTAAACAGTTTTTCGGTGAACGATTAAAAAAAATTGAGTTTATTTAGTCAGATTGTTTATTTGGGCCCAACCATTAATAAATTAAGAAATCATACATACATTTTTTGTAAATGTTGAAAGTTTGTACTTCTTTGCATTCGGCCTTTAAATTAACATCAATCCTATATAATCCATTTTAAAGGACAGACTCTTGTTAAATTCAGGTGTCATTTTCAACGAATTTTGTAGTTGTTCTGTAAATTAAAGGCGCTTGATACAACTTCATTAAAGCACATTTGTACATGTTCGAAAAATGTTTCTATCGTGTTGGATTATAAACCAAATCTTTCCACTTTTCTTTTTTCAAATGTTCGCAAAGAGTCATACCATTATTTCAAATGTCTCAGTACTAAATTCACATTTTTCAGACAACAATTCCTTCTTTAAATAACACGAATTAAAGTTTAATTTTTTTTTAAATCGTTTAAATGGTTTTGATTTTATCGGCAAAATATCAATCTGGGTCACATCTAGGCGTCATTCATTACTATGTGCTGTACAAATGATCTAGGAATCAAGAAGAAAAAAACACATCTAGGCATCATATGGCAAGCACATGCATTGAAATTATGCTTGGTTGAAAAATGCGCGCCCAAATATTCCCACTAATCACAAACAGTATGCTATGCCATGGTTACTACCCTCTCTCGACGTTTGCTCGCGACGCCTCGACCTTGGAGACGAAAAACAAACCGCCCGGCGCCCAAAAGAAAGAAAATCTCGGAAAAATTGAAGGCCATGACTTTAATTTGATTCAATTTATTACAAATTTAATGATTACGGACAATCGATGCGACTTTTTGTTGTTTTTATTCGATATAAACCGATTCGCATGCCCACAGAATATTCTAAAAATAATTTCATTTGAATCGGTTGGGTCATTTCGGAGGAGTAGTACTACAAACACCGTTACAAGAGAATTTTATATAATAGATATATATATAGATTTATTAAGTATTAGTCAGAGGCGAACCCAATTTGAAGCAGTTCTGCGTAATTTTGCCTTGAATTCGATCGGAAGTGAACCAACGTATTTTTGTGAAAGCCCTTGTTCCCCATTAGATCTGTTTTTGATTAGTTCTGAAGTTAAGTTGCTTCGATTTGGACTTGGTTTCCCTGGTATATCCCAGTATGACCTTATATTTGCATCAATTGATATTGATATTACTCAACCCAAAAACTACGAAATTTATCGGGACTACGTAAACTTTAATCTACAAATTTTGCAAGATGCTCTTGATGTTCGGAAAGCCATCTTGGAAAAAGATTTAGCCTACAAGGATTGGATTTATGCGTTAGCTGATTTGAAAAGCAGGAAACGTCAAATCTTTAAGACACTTCGAAATCGTGCTAATGCAGCTATAACGAGGGCCAAGAAAGTGTATTTGGAAAACTATTTGGATAGCCGATTATGTCCTGGAGAGCTTTGAAAGAGAGTGCGCTGATTTGGAGTTGGTTGAAAAAAGACTAATTCGTTCTGCGAATTTGATCCAGATGACGTGAATCGGTATTTTACTTCAAGGCATTCCGCAAGTATTTTTGAAAATAGTCTCCATACGATATCACAACAACAACATTTAGTTTCAGACCTGTGCAATGGTGGGAAAATGTAAATGCGATTTGGGAGGTCAAATCCAATGTTGCTGGCTTCGATGGTTTACCGATGAGCTTCATAAAAATTGTTCTGCCTTTCATCATATACCCTTTAACGTTCATGTTCAACAAGTTTATTGCCAGCTCGCAGTTTCCAAAATTTTGCCAATTAAGAAGAACACTCGACTAAACTCTCTAACCAACTTGAGACCGATAGGTATTCTCTGTGCTCTTCCGAAAGCTTTTGAAAGGATCCTAAAACATCAAATGGCTTGCTACACAGATGAAAGTAATCTGTTATCTGAATTTCAAGCAGGTTTTCGACAAGGTCATAGCTGTAAAACTGCTGTTTTACGAGTCTACGATGACTTGGGAGTTGCCTTGGATCGAAAAGGAATTGGCATTTTGCTTCTACTGGATTTCTCTAAAGCTTTTGATACGATTTCTCATCAACTATTGTGTTACAAGCTCGCAACTAAATTCGGATTTACAGAGGCAGCTGTAAAACTAATAAAATCGTATCTGAAAGATCGCAAGCAGACTGTCTTTATCAACGGAGCTTATTAAAAATGTGTTTTGGTGAAATCTGGCGTACCCCAAGGTTCAGTTCTAGGACCACTACTGTTCTGCTACTACATCAACGATCTACCTACAGTTATTAAACATTGCTCGATACAGCTATATGCCGATGATGTTCACCTTAATGCACGGGAGTTGGTACTAGTATTGAACATTTAACAGGATTGGTCAATGATTGGTCAACGATATACTAATGGATGGTGTGGGTATTCAATGGACTAACCAAGCCAGTAACTTAGGTTTCTTGTTCCAGGATGATCTTTGCTGGGACGCTTTCATTCTTCAGCAGTGTGGAAAAGTTTATGCCGGACTTCGTGCTCTATATTCTTCCACGTAATTAGCACCTACTAACACCCGATTGAAACTTTTTAAAGCTCTGATTTTGCCGCACTTCTTGTTTGGAGATAATTTGCACGTGTGTCCAATTGAATATGCATACGGACGTTTGCGAGTAGCTTTCAACTCATGCGTTCGATACGTATATGGACTCAACTAATACAGCTCAGTGACCCATCGCCAACGAAATTCAATCGGATCCTCTGATATTTCGATCGATCTTTTCCAGTGTTAACAAGGGAGAAATACTTTTATAAACGTTTTAATTTAGGTTTTGACGATGTATCGAAATCGGCATACAAAAACTCCACAAAAACAAGTGAAACTCCAATATCGAATAGATTAAAGTTTCCAGAATTTACACTACCCAGAACCCGGTGACACATCCGGCCAAATTTGTGTAAATTCCTGATATGAAGATTCAACAAAAATTTAAGAAAAATAGAACTTTTTTTTATTGAATTCTTTTAGCAGATATTTTGAATCGTCTTTAAGGCTTAAAATTTTGTTTCTATGGCGCAAAAATAAAACATTAGAAAAGTCCATTTTTTTTTTTTGGTTTTGCAAATAAGATGAATAAATCTTGGCGAAACAGGACTTTTTTAAAGGAAATTCGCACAGCAGGACCAGACCGGACCATTTGAGTTGAAAAGATGACAAAGTGACATCATTTGTAATGAGTAAAAAAAACCTTTTTATATAATGATTATTTCTCGAAAAATATTTATAAATATTCAATTTTGTTTTATTTTGTAAAGTAGTTTTCAAATGGTTAGGCACTGCCTCTTCTCAACCGCACTTGCTAATAGTCAAGAAACCCTTAAATTTTTCTTTAACTTCATTTTTTTTTTTGTTAATATTTTTGAAAAAAGTTTGAAAATCTACCTACATTAAGCTAACAATAGATGAAACAAAAAAAAAACTATTCTTCTGATTTTAAGTTATGTAGACACAAGCGAAGCACGAACAATATCCTACAGAGCCTACCCATAGACAGTCTCTATCGTTCACATTCCACAGCAGGAAACAAGTTTTGATTCTCATGCTGGCATTTGAACGTCACCTTGACTGAAAGTTCAATTAAGCCGGATATCCCACAGATTGCTTTCGCTCAACTTTGCTAAAGGGTTATCTTCCGAAATGAGATGAAATTCGGTTTGATCTCGCATTTCCTTTTCATAACCTATGAAGCGAGTTAGTTGCAAAGGATTCAGAATAAATAAGCTTACCACTGAAACTGAGCTGCTAATTTTGGTTAAATTTTCTTATGATTTTTTCACAATAAGCTGAAGAGCTATTTGTTTTCCAACATGTTCAATCCAATATAGAAAAAAAACTTACGTTTTTATTCGGCTTCAGTTTCAGCAGGTCTAGGCACAACAAGATGCTCAGTCGAGCAAGATTCATCGTTGATTAAAAATGTAAATTAGAAGTGTCTAAATTAAAAATCTGATTTGGTTTCTGTGGCTGCTGCTGCTGCTTTGAATGGAACGAAATTTTACAATTCCGATGAAAATGATAGCCGAGCGAAACCGTGACTAGATTAGATTCTTTGATGGGAAGTCTTCGAAAATTATCTGATTTGAGACCGAACGCACCGAACACTTTTAAGAAATCAAACAGTAATTTGATTGTGGAGATCATATATTTGATTAATTTTAAATACTGGATGATAATCTTGGTGGGAGCGAATAATTAAGCTCACCTAAGAAACATTTATGTGAACATTAGTAGTGAATATCATTTAATGCTGAGTATTGGAATAAATAGATTGTTATATTTCTCTCCAACAGCAAATAAAATTTAAGAAATGAATTCCATTTCAACCTTGAACATAATATTACTAGAGAGATAATTCTTCTGTACTGAGAAGGTTTTTTGTTGTGCTGTAAATTCGGTTTTAATATACACAAAGAAATGCTTGATAACAGGGTACGTAAACAACATACCAAAAATAAACAAATCAACCTAGGGAAAGTTTTCTTTCTCTTCCAGGCACATTCCATTGAAAAATTATCCTCAGATCTAGGCTACGGAAAGCAAAAGACCGTGGATGAAAGTTTATAAAGAGCCATTTATCTGGCCACTAATAAACTGGAACCCGCTCTGCACCTGACTGACTTTCCGCGAGTGTATATTGCATTTATTTTTCATGCTGGGAAGAAAAATCGCGGTATAAACTCACTTGGCAGAAATCAACCTTCCTGAGTGTGTACTCGTGTAAGTTTAGTGGTAATACACATTTTTCGTGTGGAAACTTGCCGGTTAGAATATTATCCGTAAAAGGCTATTCTATGAAATTGTTATGAATGTTTCTGCATGTGTATTCATTTTTTTTTTGTTTTAAAATGTACAATTAGAAAAAATAAAGGTACTTTTCAAAAGATCATTTTTGTTTCCTCGAATGGGCCCCCAGTAACGGAAGCATCTTTTGTGAAAAATACAATACTTATCAACGCGCTCCAACTTTATGAGAAAGTAACGAAATGAATTGTTCGAAACCTAGAAAAAAGAAAGTATTTTAGATGTTTCGTTGCAAATGCTATAAATCATGCAACGGTGCGGTGAAATAAATGATGGCACGTTGTTGAGCAGTGGAATACAAACAAACTGTTGTAATTTCAGCAAGCGGAAGCAGCTCTCGCGCGAAATACTAATTTTATTTTGATTTATGAGCCGTCCGTGATTCACTTGTTATGTTAAATAATACCTTCATTCCAACTGTTGTATTACATTTAACAGAAGCTACCATAAATGTCACGCATTTGAAACTTGTTACGCTTAAGCTCTATTAACTACCGAAGCTAGGAATTTACAGGTGATCGAATCAAATAACATTTCACATATATTAGGACAGTTATGGTTTATGAAAAATTGCTTTCTGATTAGAGGTGTTTTGAAATAGAGATTTATTAGCTCAACAAATCACGTCCATATTGGTTACGTAACAACAAAAATTGATTACGATATCGACCGATGTCTACTGTATATAAGTACCGCCATGGGTGGCAAAACTCCTCAGATCGGCTTGTCCAGTGAAAGAGAGTGCAATTTTTTTCGTCTGCTCCCCCAATCGGTGCGGGGAGAGATAAATCGCACTGAAATTGGGAGTGAGATTGTCAACACATAAGAGAGAGCGAGAGCATTCATATCCGCTGATGAAGAGAATTCCCTTCTCCGGAAAAATCTGTTACGCAATGTGCTGAGGAGAATCCGAGAGCTAACTCAGTTTATTCTTGGTACGTTCACGAGAAAAGATGCTACTTTACGAATCAAAGCTCCCAGCGGTGTCCTGATTTTCTAGAAGCCGTCCTGGTCTTAATTGCAATTGATTTTGCAATAAAAACAGTTTAACCTCTTAAACCAATGGTAATCTTCGGTTCAGATAATATTAGAACGGTGTTTTTCGGTATAAACGAAAAGCCACCTAACTTCATATCTTCATTCTGCTGCATAAATTAAGGCGTATACTGCACCGCTATTTCGCCTAAGAGAGCTGCATTTCATTTCCACCAATCTACTGGGGTCCTGAAAAATCCTGGTTTTTGTTCTTCGCGGTGTCCTAATTTTTGGATGAAACCACCTGTCACCTCTTCTTCGAACGCTACCTTTTGCAAAAAAAAATTCAAAACAGCTAACAGCAGTAGGCATGGTAGCGGAGTAGAAATTGTTTATATTTTTTCTACGTTGTGTGGTGGGGTCTAAATAATTTTTTCCTTCTTTACTCTGAGGTGTATGACTGAAACACAGGGCGCTCTTTGTTTGGAATTCTCTTTCTCCCACTCGGTTGCAAATGCTCTCACACTTGCCGTCCGAGTCACTTACAGCTCGTGTAAACTCGGGTAACGAGTGGAGCACGATCAGCGAAAGAGGATTACACTCGGAAGCCGAACTGAAAACAGTGTTGGTTGCTCCCGGCTCTTTGTTGTTTGAGAAGAGCCGACCAACCCTGAGTACCGCAAACTGGGAGAACTTTTATCATCCTATTTTTTGCAGATAATCGTTATTAACTAAGCAGTTAAAATATCTTAAACCTGTTTTCTACGTTTGAAAGCCTTTAAATTGAATTTTAAAAAGGCTAAATTTGGTTTGATGTTTGAGATTTTTTTATATTACTTAAAATGTAGATTTAAAATATCTGTTTTTTCGAAGACTCACAAACACATATCCTGCTAAAATGATAGCATTTAAAAGAGAATGGGTTGTTATAAACAAAACTTTAACTTTTTTCCTTTGTATAGGTATAGTTAAAGTGGTATTTTTATGGTCATCCTATGATAATTTTTGGATATTTAAAAAATACGGCATTTTCCATGAGGAAGTCTGTATAGTACAAATGGCTAAAAACCTTATCAAATGGTCCTATCAAGTTTGAATAAAAAACAACATAGTAACAGTGGGAGGACCTGTGAATTGCATGATGGTGAAATTTCATTTGTTTTTGAGGCCAAACAATATTGAGAAATGTTTATAATTTTTGCCCCTAAATGTATGCAGCAACATTGTCCATCTTTTGAGTATAGGGGAGAATGAGGATACTTGATCCCTGGGGATACTTGATTCCTTAGCTATATATCGAAACTGGAATGTCTTACATAGATCAAGTGTTCTAGAAAAATGTGCCAAATTGAGCAAAATAACAATGCTTGCAGTTTAAATTTTTTTAACAAAATAATTGTTTGAGTAATTGAACTTTGTTTGAAAAATTTCACAAAATGTATCCTGAAGATTTTTCATCACTTTAAAATGTTCTTTACATTGAAAAATTATGAAAAAAAATATTTGTTCCAATGAATCAATCGTTCGAGTGTAATATGACCTTCATAATGCCATATTTTCAAAGCAATAGAAAACTCTCAACTTTTTTCAGAAAAAGTTTTCTAAAATGTTGATTATGGGTACAATTGATCCCTAGAGTTAAAAACGGCATATTCTTCTTCTGAATTGATCGTTATGATTGCTTATTATGAGATTACTAATATTTATCCAAAAACTAATATTTATCAATCATTTGTCTAAAGAAAAGTGCCAAAAAAATAATTTTCTCTTAATTATAAAAAATAGCGCCTCTAAGTATGCAATGTTATTAGCGTTGAGAAAAAGTTATAGAATTCTTTTCTTCTGTCAGCTATAAATTGTGAAATGAGAACATACATGACCAGAATATACAATTAACATTCTATCTTGGAGTTTAGTTTGATTTTTTAACAAGGGTTAGGGCTTCCTGAATAAAATATCAAGTCTCCTTCAATAAGGGATCAAGCCTCCCCTAACTTCAGAAAAATCGCAATTTTTTTACTCCCACGAAAATGCTTCTAGTTCATCAACGGGTTCAAGTATCGTTCTAATTTTTGGAGAATAGAAACTTGAAGTTACAAGGTCTCAGAAAATGTAAAAGACGGCGAGTTGCTAAATTTTTTCCAAAAAGATATGGTAAAAATAAGAAAAGGGGATCAAGTATCCCCACTTTCCCCCTACTTGTTTTTGAAAAAAAAAACACGTTGAAAAAATCAATTGAGTTCAACCAAAAATTTACTGTTATTGATATTTGAAGCCTTCTGTTTAAATTGGCATTATAACAATGATTTTGAAGATGTTGAGATACGTTAAAACCAACGTGAACGAAGTTTCCCCGAAATATGAAATCTGGTTTTGTATCAAACATTTAGTTAAGGGGGGAGTAGGGTCTAACGGGTAAAAAAACACCATTTTCACGATTTTTTTAGAGCTATCGTTCAAACAAATGTATTCAATTTTTTTTGCATTATACAAAGCATTGTTAAAAGAACATTTTGTATTTTTTTCGTAGAAAAATATTGAAAAATGAGCCGGTGACTGAGCACTTTCGAGGATGCCTTTTAGAAAACAGGATTTGCGGTGGACACTGTATCTCAGCACAGAATCATCTTAAGTCAAAAAATCAGATCAAAATATTTTTAATAGATGTTTTTCTGCACCCCAACGATTTTATTTAACTTAAAAAAAAATTTTATCAAATTTTTGTGGCTGTTTGAAGTAAAAACTACGATTTTTCACGAAAAAATCCGCAATTTTTTATCTGTAAAATCTCCCCAAAGTAAAAAAAAAAGAAAATCGTTGGGTTTTGGTATTTTATATGTAGAAAATATGTTCCAAATTTGAAAAGAATCGGTGGAGAAGTTTTCAAATGACGATGTCCACTGACTTTAAAAATGTGCTTTCGAGAAAAACGCTTTTGAAGTTTCTGCTCTCCCTCTCTCTTGCAGTATTAGATAAGAGGAGATAAAGGCCTATAATTTCTACAGTTTTGCTTCGATTGACTTGAAAATTTGACACGACATTCTTGAAATGTTTTACAATAAGAAAATTAAAAAATAGATTTTTTTTGAAAGTGTTAGACCCTACTCCCCCTGTTTTTTACCGAAATTAACGATATCGGGATTTCTCGGAGGGAATGATTGACGACACTAATTAACTGGACAAGACGTTTATTTTAACAAAACGAATTAAATACAACGCGACGGTTCGGACGGATTCTAGAATTTATTTCTAACAAACGATACGAGACACACAACAAAAGATGAGATGCGTGCGTTCTGCTGGACAGTTTTTGTTCTATTCTATCTAGATTATAGACACTATAATTTCATATAGTCTGGCAAAGAGAATGACGGGAGCCAATCGAACTGTCATTCGCGGAGCCAATCGAGCAAACTTTCTAAATATTGGAAAATCATGGTTGAAGTATTGTGATTCACAAAGTTTTTCTGGCTTTTTGATAACATCAACTAAAGTTATTTAGCATAATTTTCACTATTTTTTTCATCTATAAATCATAATATAGTTTTCAACAGCGATTTCCAGTTGAATTGACTAAAATAGCATGTAATTTACAAATCTGAGAAACTATTTTTTATTTTGCATCTGGAGAGAGTTATCAAGAGCTTGAACATTATCGTAGAATGCTCGATTGGCTCCGCGCGAATGACAGTTCGATTGGCTCCCGTCATTCTCTTTGCCAGACTATATGAAATTATAGTGTCTATAATCTAGATGCGCTATGGGAAGCTGCAGGAGGCGCCAAATTACGGCAGCTATTTCTGGAGAGCGAGAGTCATAGTGGCTAATTATATAATTGGGAAATCTGAATGGCACTTTATATGGATAGGGTTTGCAATGACCGGTTTTTTGTATTAACACCCCCCTTAACAAAAGAAGCGATTTTACAATTACTCCAAATGGTAGGGCAAAAATATTTGATCTATCTCCATATTCAATGGCACATTATTATTTCCGCCATATTCTTTTTCTATTTAGAATTTGATAGATCTTCTACAAGAACTCTTAATAGAATAATGAATTTATCGAACATTAGATAGGCTGGTATGAATCATATCCTACTTTTTGGTGCAACGATCATGTTTTCTACTTCAGAAAATTCCTACAGGGAATTTCAAACATCACGCGAGTCCAAATAATATTTGAAAAAGATTTGTGAGGCGGCGCAAATAAAACCGGCTTTCGTTCTCTTGAAAAAAATTTCTTTAAAATGCATAAAAAATCATTAAAATGTCTTTTTGAAATTGAAATAAAAAAGTTTAACCGTGAAGATAGAAGCTTCAAACTATTTATTATATTTTATTTGGTTGATAAATGCATTTCACATGTGGTCGATTCCAGCCGGTTGCATAAGCTGGGATGCCATGCGTTTTAATTGAAATGGTTTTTTCGTTGGTAACATTTTTTTTAAATGCCCTAAATCTGTTTTCTTACTAAGTAATTTGCTTGCAAGATTAAGAAACTTTTTTCTTCATATACCGTCAAACGGGGCATCATGCAACAGCGGGGTTCGATGCAACATTTATATAACACTACATTAAATCAATTTTTTATTTGATGTATTGTAATAAAGTTATCTTTTAATGATCACAAAATGATGATGACATAATTTCTCACATCTTAAGCTAGTTTTCTTAAGTTTTTTATTTTAATGTGAAATTTGAAAAATCTAGCAATAAATGTACAAATTTTAACATTTTTTTATGCCGAAAAAAACTTTACCCAGTATGACGGATCGGCTTGATAATATTACCTACAAACTTTTTACTGGTTTCCTCATGTTATATCAACATTGTTGATGTAAAAATATTTTTCAAACAATCACCCAATTTTTTAATATAAATATTTTTAAAATTCCGTTAGGTGTGTGGGGTTAAATGCAACAAAATGCAAATCAAAGAAATACCTTGTAAATCTCGTTTCCATGTGTTGGAATATGAATGTTTTGCATCACGCGTTTGTAAACTTTGGAATTTCATTCATCCAAACATTTGTTTTAATGATTTCAGCTTTTAGAATTTTTCTTAGTATTATTTAACCCCTAAATGTATGCAGCATCTTCATTTTCAGAAAAAATGTGAAAATTAGTTATTACAGACACAAAAACTACTGCAATTGGTGTTGTCATGCGTAATGATCTTTTAGGCATCGCTAATATATTAAAAACTATAAATTTTCGTACGTGTTCATAAGATTTTTCATTGAAAACCAAGTTTGTTGCAAGTTACCCCATTTTGAAAGGAGGGTGAAAATCGCATGTTTTTAGAAAATTAAAAAAAACTGAAGAAACCAATAATTTTTCTAACTACGCCAATTTGATACCCCAGCATCCTTAAAACTTTTGATGCATAAGGGGTAGGATTAATTGTGAACATAAGTTTTTTAGAAGCCATTGAAGTTGAAAATTGTTGCATGTTGCCCCAGTTGACGGTATATTAAAACTCTACATACAGCTATCTAAGAATTTCAACTTCGTTTTTTAAGTTGCCGCTACAAGTAGGAGCAAAGCATAGCTCGAATGCTATAAATGATATCATGAAACTTTTTTCTGCAAAATTGACAAAACACTTTCGGTAATTCAAAGTTAATAAATTTGTAGAATTAGGCCCAGTGGATCCTGAAAATTTTAATGCTGAATTTTGGTGTTTCCCAGCTAGTTGTCTTTGCGGTGCTAAATGTGTTAATGTTTAAAAAATCAAATATGTAGCTATTCAGATTTTGATAGTTTTGTTTCTAGTTTCTTGAAATGTCCGGGAGATTTAAGATGTTTTTTCTGGCAAGCACATTAAGTCATTGGGGTTTTTTTTGAAGAATTCTGAGCTTGGGCATTTCAATGTTTGCGTTTCTTTGTCCATGATGAAATTGCAAAAACTTTGCATCAATGTTTTAAAAAGATTTAAAAGTACATTACTGTGGGAAATATAATTTCATAATTTACATGTCTTTAATCGTCTGAATACGAGCGAGACTTATCACATCAGAATAACATATTTCAGTGCAAAGTGTGTTCATAAATACCGTCAAACGGGGCAACATGCAAAAGCAGGGTTAGATGCAACATTTGTATAGCACAACACTCATTCAATTTTTATTTCAATATACTGTAATAAAGTTATCATTCAATGATAACAAATTGATAATGACATAGTTTTTAACATCGTGAAGGAGTTTTTTTCAGGTTTTAATTGTCATAAAAAATTTAAAAATTCGAGCAATACATGTACAAATTTTTACATTTTTCGGTGTCGTAAAAAACTTTGCCTAGTATGACGGATTGGCTTAATGATATCACCTACAAACTTTATATTGCTTTCATTATCCTATACCAACACTGTCGGTGTATAAATATTTTTCGAATAATCACTAAATTTTTTTAAAACAAATATTTTTATAATTCAGTTAGCGGTCTAGGGCAAAATGCAACAAAATGCAAATCAGAACTAAATCTCATAAATCGCGTTTCCATATGCTAGGATGTGATTGTTTCGCATTATGCGCTAGTTAACATTTAAATTTCATCCATCTTAAGAATTATTTTCATGATTTAAGCTAAAAGAATATTTTTTAGATTTTTTTTACCCCTAAATGTATGCAGCAGATTAACACTTTTTTCTTTAAAAAAATTTTGACAGAAAAAAATGGATAATTAAATTTGAACAACACCAAACATTACTGCAAATGGTGCATTATGCGTTATGACATCACAAATGTATCAAAAACTATAAATTTTTAAACGTTTTCATTCGATTTTTCATTAATTACAGAGTTTGTTGCAACTTACCCCTTTTTCATAGTAGGGTGAAAAACGCATGTTTTTGTAAATTTAGAAGAAAATGGTAAAAGCAATAATTTTTCTGACTACGTCAGTTTGGTGTCCCCTCAAACTTAAAACTTTTCATGTACAAGAGGTAAGATAATCTGTAAGCATTAAGATTTTAGAAGCCATTGAAGTTGAAAATTGTTGCATGTTGCCCCAGTTGACGGTACCTTTTGCTCATTCTGTAAAACTTTCATTAAGCTAAGACAGAAATATTATAATCAAATTCTTACAAGTCATGATAATACATTCTTCAGAAAGATATTTTCAAATGAAAACTTTCATTCACAATCAACGTTAACGTTTCACACTGAGATTCAAAAAGGAAAAACCTCACTCGATAAAATCTCAATCTAATGAGATTTCGCAACCTTGCTTAAGACAGAAATAAAATAAACAAATTCTTATCATTAACCTGATTAAACTGAACTTTAAACTACCTATTATTTTATTTATTTACATAGTCTTCCGTCTCACGACATAATTTGACGAACATAATTCCTAAAATTCACTCGGTCCATGGCAACCGTTCTCCAATTCCTCGGGCACCCCACGTTCGCCAAATCACGCTCCACTTGGTCTAACCACCTCGCTCGTTGCTTTAAACTATATGTTCTCTATAAAAATGTTTTAAAAATGTATAACTGGCCTTTAGTATTCATTAGATATAACTGACAGTGTTTTAAAAAGTTGTGCTATGTTCAACTCTGCACTTAAAAAAGTAGTTTTTCTACTTGTGACTCTTAGGATGAGAAGGCATCGACATTCAAGACAAGAACCGTTTGTGATGCTTACGATGAGATTACCTAACATCACACTGAGATTCAAGAAGGGAAAATCGCACTCAAAAAATCTAAATCTCATGAGATTTTGCATCCTTGGCTGGGACCTCCTAAATTATATTCCTAATTCAATAGTTAGGAGAAAGCGATTCCTTATTGTATGGTAAGCTTTCCAGATACCCCAGATTTTTTTTTTTTTTTTGAAGATGCCCAGGTTCTCAAAGTAAGGAAGACAAGTAAAGCAATAAACGGTTTCCAGAATATTTTTTTTAACTAGGTGTTGGTACCCAAGCTTTATTTTAATTATTGTTCTCGGGAGTTTGGAAAACAATATGCAAGCTGCTGACGTGCTCGGTTAAAAATGAAATCACAAGGTGTTTTTTCTTACTTTCTTCTTGAATTTTCTTCGAATAATTACTAGATCCTGCTTGCATTTTGTGTTGAAAAATTCGAAATCAAATGTACAAATTTTGTTTTGAAAAAAAAAAAAAAAACAAAAAAATGGTCCAGATTTGATTAACTCGCTTAGATATGGGAAAATTCTGCAATGTTTATTCTACGGGGACCCCTTAACATAAATTACACTGGAACTATTCGAGTTTTTGTTTCAGGGGCCCTTTTCGGTGTTCCAATTCAAATTTCCTTGATTTCTAGCACTTGTATGATTAAAGTAATGTTAAACTATTATACCCTCGCCCTCACCACCTCCTCCTTCAATCCAGTGTTGATAAGATAGGTTGTTTGCATACGAATTAATAAAGACCTTCCGTTTTTTTTTCAGTGCGAAGTAGCAAAGGAGACAAGTTTTTTTTTCATATTATTATCGAACATGGAACAACATGCGGTAAGTGACATTATTTAGATACTAACAATGTTTTTATGGAAGTTCGTGAGCCCTCCCCACTTTGAAAGAGTAGGAGGTGGATAATTCATATCAATAAAACATACATTTTGGGGCAATTAGAGAACTCATGAAACTTACAAATACAAAGTAAAACCTTCAGATCTGGAAAAATAAATTCAAAGATCAAGTTAGACTAAAAAAGATGAAATCATTTATTTATTGACATTAAAATGCCAGTTGCAGTTCTCATTTTAAAATAGTTGTTTGATATATGCTGAAATAGATTTATAGTATTACCTACAAAAAAACTTATAAATTTAGATATCTTTAACAAATTTCATTTATTTTTGGGGGCTTGTGATATAGCTCAGTTGGCAAGTCCGTTGTCTCCTGAGCCGATGTCCGCGAGTTCGAGCCCAAGAGTAAACATCGAACACAGTTGTACCGGATAAGTTTTTCAATAACGATCCGCCAACTGTAACGTTGATAAAAGTCGCGAATGCCATAAAGATGGTAAAACGACTATAATCGAAACAAAAAAAAAAAAAATATTTTTGCAAGGTGTAGCAAAACACACCGGGTCAGTTATTATGAGATAAAACTACATAACAAAATGGGAATCTAGGGAAAAAAAAATCTGTAATTGGTTTTAGAGTTTAGCTCCTGGAGTTAGGCATCTCCGATTACATTTCTTCGAATTTTGGAGTGGATAATGAAAAATGTAATAAATGGATAAATTGTACAAATAATTCCTTGTTTTTTATTTCGTTGACTTGGTTTGATGTAGATCTTCAAAATTCACCCTCTAAGTTTTAAATGAAAGAGTAGCATATCCGTTCTGATCCTTATTCAAAAATTACCAAATCGTGGTATTGTTACTTTTGTTCAGCCAAAAAGAAAGCCATTGGTTTTTATTTGAATTCAATTTTATTTATCATCAATAGAGGTTTGAATAAATGACTACCATTTGCTTCAGTATATTTTGCTTTGGGTTCACGAAACTGCTCTGAATATGGAAAGCAAATGCTGGTGTTCCAATTTCAACTTTAAAACTTTTTTTTTTCCTTTTTTTTGTTGGATTGAATCACCACATGTTCTTGAGAACTTTTGTAATTTTAATTTCTCGGTGGCTTAAGTAAATTAAAGAAGACGACAAAAATTATTTTTTGTTCATAAGTGGCTCCAGAGACAAATTAGTGTTTTTATCGATTAACCCTCTGAAACTCAAATTTTTTTTCGCTGAAAAATTTACAGAAGCTTAATTGTAAAAAAACAAATAATTATCGAATAACAACAAACTTTATCGTTGGGAAATTTTATTTTTTTAAATAAAAATTGCATAACCTCAGGGGTTTGCCTTTCAGAACTTTTTTGTAGTTTTTACACACTGCATCCGTTTTTTTGTATAAAATTGGTAACATATTTAAATTGCCTTACAGATTTACTTTTTACAAATATTTAATGTGTACCACAAATAACTGAGATATTTCAACTTTTACGAAAAGTGCGAAATGTACATAATTGTGATTTGTTGCCATTTCACGTTTTTCAGCTCGATAAACACATGGATCAATTATTTCTAGAAACGAAATGATTTTTTTTCGAAAAATTGATCCATTTATAGTTTTCTTATGTTTTTAACATCTCATTTGTATTGTTGTAGCTGTAGCTGTAGCTATTAATTACTACTTGTCAAACAGTTGCCATTAGTATACTTGCTAGACTAAAATGCTATAAAGGCAGGGTTGTTTTTAGAGGGTTAAGAAAGATTGATTTCGGAAGAACCAAATAGGAAAGAAAGTGTTTCATTTCAAGTTTTTTCTAGATGTTGTTTTCTGTTCAAAACAGATCACAGATCTCCAAAAGTGGCTCCAGGCTTTATTGATTAATTTTTCCTCAAATGGTGTATTACGTACAAAAAAGTTAAAAAATGGCTCCAGAGACTTTTTTGTTTAGTGATTTCAATCAACTTGGAATCGATATAACAACAATGAAAATCTCTTTCAGAACATTCCTCTAGATAATATTCCATTTTGGATACCAAGAAATCTGATATTGGCACCTATTTGAGAATAAGATCCTATGGCTAATATGTTCGCTGGATGTGTGTTGCTATTGCAAGTGTGAAGCTTTGACTTTTCCTTGAAGGTACGCTCCATGAGCATGTCAGTGCAACACCTCAACATCCTATATACGTCTCAAATGGTACAAAGGTAAACATTCTAGTCTTTACCCACAATAATGTGTTCACCCGTAACACTGCTTGGTTATGTGGAATGTCAGAGATCTAAATTATTAGCTGCATGCTTGCCTTTCAAGCGCGCCTCACACGTATTTATGGGAAATTTTGCACCACACATAACGTGAAATCGCTCAATAGATCTTGAGGAAATATTCCCTTCAGACGGAAAATTAAGACCTTATTCTATCGTTTCCTGTTGTGCTGGACTTATGGTTGAATGATTCCATCTTGAATTCCAACTTGAAAAATAAAAGACAAATAATATTTTAGTTGATGAAGCAATCGTTTATTTTTTTCAAATGCACCTTAGTTCAGATTAATTTTTTTCTATGGAATACTTTTAGAATTCGATCAGGATTCCTTTAAAGTTCAGTATTGAGTCGTCCATCAGCCAAATGAACAGTTTTATTCTGTCTTTCGCGTAAACTGATTCCTATACTGCTATGTTGAGAGAAATTTACTTGGAATCTAGAAAATTGCTCAAGCTCGCCTATTCGAAGTCTCGAGTGGGCTGATGGTGTTTCGTGACCAGCATGATGCAAAATATTCAAGCAATTTATTTTGTAAATGGCTATTCCAACTTTTGGAAGCGGTTTCTTTTTTCCTGTTCCATTGAAGGTGAATCACACTCCAGCTGGTTTTTACTTTCGCAGGAGCCCCCAGGAATAAATATTCCAAATGTGCAGGATGAAAATGCCTACAAAGCATTTCAAGTTGGGTTGTTTGTATTCACTTCTAGGCTAGGCTTGAATATCTGTATGCCGTACGTAAAAATAAAATATTACGCTGCTGGCTGTTTTGAACGTCCTCCCACTCTACAATAAATTTCTCGGCAAGTGGTGAAAATGTGTCCTGGAGACTAGCACTTTGGTTTGGTTCTTTTTTCTCACTCGTGTTCGGCTCTGATAATTCTTCCGGATAATACTATAAAGGGTTGTTTTTCTTCGGTTTTCAACTCTATGCCATGGGGAAATAGAAGTAAAATTGAAAAAAAATCGCTACAACGTGTAAATTTTCACAGCGTGGAGTGAAAATTGATGGCATATTGATAAAAGATCTGGTCATAACAATTCCCGAAATATCTCAGGTTAAACTTTCTTCAAAAAGGCTATCCTTGAGTTGGATTAGTCAAAAATATTATGTTGATGCCAAATGACTTAGAAAATATATAAAACGTCGAGCGCTGGTGTTGTCAGGAAAATAAGTTTTACCGGAAATTGGATGAATCGGATATTTATACGAGCGTTACGAGCGTTGAACGTCTCGGTGGTCACGTGATTAGCGTGGTAAGACGCTTATCCACTGACGGCATGGGTTCGATTCCCATCTCGGTACTGAGTGTTAAATGTTTATCTTGAGTTGTCCACGTCATTTATTCAGTCTGTAAAGCCTAAATCGACTAAGACGGTGTATGTCTTTTAAAACCATAAACAAAGATGCTGGCGCTAATCGAGGACGAAAACACTTATTCGAGCCTCACACGTGACCCAACAACCGGTTTTCAAACCAAAAACTATGAAGACAAGAAGAATAATTATATTGTTTTATGCAATACTAGCTGACCTGTCGTGCTTTGTAACATCTTTCTAAAATAAATAAAATCTAAGGAAATTATTGAAATTTCGTTTTTTGTTGGCATCATCTTAAAGCAAGTTTCAACATAATTTAAAAGCAACGGCTTTGAAATGAGAGCTGCACCTGGAATTTTGAAATACACTACAAAGATAATCTAATCCTAGTTTCTGAAAACTGATCTCTAAATTAGTTTTTCCAAGATCTGCAATTTTCGCTTTGTTTTTATAAGCTTCATTGATTCTTTAATTATGCCAAATTGTATGTTTTACTGGTTTGGGAGAGTGGGGAATCATGGGCCACTATCTTCTATGCTCCATTATTTCTTTATTATAAAAGATAAAATGAAAATACAAAATGGTTTGGTTTTCTACATTTTCAAGGTATCATAAGGTTTTTTTTTTAATTTTTAATAAGTTATTTTCCCCAAATTCTGACTGTTTGAAAAAAGCTATATTTTTTGGATTTTGAAAAATGGTGGGAAATCGTGGGCCACCAAATCCAAATTGACCAAATAACATGCAAAGTTTATGAGTTAACCCAAAACTGTAATTTCATAATTCATTTCGTTATTTCGAAGTAATTTCAGCTGAGGGAATTCATAAGAGAGTTGTGTATGATCGAAAAGTTTCGAAAACATGGCTCGCGAACGTTTCGACAATACAGACCCCGTTCGATTTTGGCAACATTCGATTTTGGCAACATCCAAAAAAGACGGTTTTTTTGTCACTTTTTTATTTTTTATTTCCAGTTCAAATAAATCAATTAATGTAAAACGTAATATACGCATGACATTTTTAAATTCGGCTTATTGATAATAGTTTAAACTGTAAAAACTGTTTTGCTGCTTAAAACTAATATAATTGAGCCAAATTGACAAATTTTATAAGGTTTTACATCAATTTTGACCAATTTGAAATAAAAATTAAAAATAAAAAAGTGACGAAAAAACCGTTCGATTTTGGCAACATAAAATTTACGGGCGTGTTGCCAAAAACGAACGAGGTCTGTATTCCTTATATAGTATGGTTGCCAGATTGCCCGGTTTTATCCGGTTTGCCCGGATGTTTAATATAAAACTTGAAAAAAGTCCGGTCCAGCCCAGTTGCCCGGAGTTCATTGGAAAAACCCGGATTTTACCCGGTTTATTCTCATTTTCATTCTCAAATCACACTTCAAAAAAAAACAAATTGGGGGCCGTTCACATACCACGTGGACAACTTAGGGGGTGGGGCGGGGGGAGGGAGTTATGGAAATGTCCACGCTTGTCCATGAAGAGGGGGGCAGGGGTTTAGGTCATGTCCCCGTGGACATACTTTCAAAATGTTTTAAAAAGTTGAATAAATATTTACCTAGATGTTTAAATCAAAGTCTTAAAATAGTATACCTTTCCAGTTTATGTTTGAACTATAAGTAGCTACTTGAAAGCAAGTCATAAATATGATAGTTGAGAAATTTAAAATTTTTAATGATTTTTTATATCAAGTAATTCTTATTCGGTTTACAAAATCAGCCATTTCTATAACAAAAAGGCAAAAAGTGGTGTTTTCTATCTGTCAAATTATAGGTATTTAAAATATTTTTTTTTTCAAATGAGTCCACGTGGACATCCGTGGAGGAGGGGAGGGGTTAGCCGAATGTCCACGCTTGTCCACGGAGGAGGAGGAGGAGGAGGTCAAAAATCTCATTTTTCTGTCCACGTGGTATCCTTGTGATATTTTTTTTTATTCATGCGTCGAAAACGAAGTTTTCTGAGCCAGTTTCGTAAAAATAATCATGAAAAGTGTTTAAAAGCCCAAAATACAATTTAAAATTTGTCGACAAATTTTGATGAAAAATTTTTTTCTTTATCTTTTTTTTCTTGATTTTTGCTGAGTAATTTCTAAGTTTTGACAAAATTTGTCCGGATTTTGCAGGTTTTTACATAAA
Source organism: Uranotaenia lowii (assembly GCF_029784155.1). NCBI lineage: Eukaryota > Metazoa > Arthropoda > Insecta > Diptera > Culicidae > Uranotaenia > Uranotaenia lowii. The sequence continues at coordinate 191,891,520 of NC_073693.1, forward strand.
TATAGCCCGGTTTTCCGGCTCGGATACGTGCTGAAAAAATTCTGGCAATCTTTTTATATAGGATGGACAAAATATTTTTCATAACTCTTCATTTAGCATAAAAGAAAACTTTGCGGATAGGAAAAACGTATTTTAAGTTCTGAATGTGTATACAAACACCAAAATATAGGTGGCTAAAGGTACCCCACAAAACGTGGCCAACAATTCCTCACAAACTATGATTTGCAAATTGGTTGCATTTGTGTGACTTATTGATGTTTCATCAAAAATTCTTTTTCCACGTGTAAGATCAACTAAGATCATAAGCGCATGATCATATTTTTGTTATGAACTTTTGGTTCCCCATCGACGCAATTAGCGGGTGCGTTGTCTATGTATTTATCATCCTTTTCCAGTGCTCGGCATCGCTAATTGAAAAAATTAGCGACGCTAATTGAATTGCCAACTTATTCAAATTTAACGATCACTAATTGAAACCGCTAAATGAGCTGAAAATGTTATCGCTTAAAGCTTAATGCGCTAATCGCTAACTGTTGACTAACAATAAAGTAAACAGCATGGATTATGGTTGCATATCGATTCTTTTGACTCAAATAAATGCTTTACAAATATTTATTGGGCCCAGTCCGATGAAAAATCTTTAACCAGGTTTCATCTTTTTCAAACTTGCAAGGTAGAAATGCCAAACTCCTATGATAGGATCATTGCCAAACGAGAACCTTTAAAATTGTTCTTTTCAGCAGAATGGCTAAATGAAGCTTAAAAATGCAATTCATACTATGGTAATTTTTTCTTATGTTTATTTGACCTGATTTAAAATACCAGTAAAAACTCTATGTATTGTGAAAAGTAAATATTTAGTCACTTAAACACAAGTTGTAAAAGTGAATTAGTCAGCACGATTCGTACATTTATTCAACGAGGCTTGCCGAGTGGGATAAAAAAGCCAAAATCTGAAAAAAATGGAAATTTGAAAAATCCATCGATTAACCAAATATAATAATAGTAGGAATATTCCTCACTCCCCAGAAACTTGAAGGACACATGAAACGCGCCTCCATGTGAGGAAAGTTCTTACGAACATGAATAAATGCTATCGAGAAGACCTATGTTGCCTTTGACTAAATTTCGAAAGCTTCTGGCGAAAACTGTGAAGCTCATTATCACCAAAACTTTGTGTCCCGATCTAACAATTATACTAAATACAACACAAGTATATCAACTATTTTTTTCCTAATATCTTTCATGATAAGTAAGTTGACTTGGTTAATAAATTTTATACTCAAAATATGATTTTGATTTATCGGTTCAACATGTTTTGGAGTTTTCAAAACATCAGATGTCCCTAAATGAAAAGTATTAAAAAGAGCTAATTCGACACGAAGAATTTATTCCTTTACCAATTTATTCATTTTTAGAGAAATTCTGATTTCCATTTACCAAACGTGCTCCAGATAATAATAATAATAATAATGATGATGTGGTCATCAATAAATCTCAAATCATACTGTAGAGTAGATTTTAAGATCAATTTATTTCGTAAATTTGTAAACCTAATTCTAAACTCACTGCCCTCAAATTACTAAACCTAACCTAAACTAGTCGAGCTCCGGCCTCTTTCAACCACGTCTTGAGCAAACGACTGTTAAACCGAGAGTGAGTCCAACATACTCAAGAGTGGTAGTAGACTACGCGACAACTTTACACGCAGACTACAAGCTCGACTAGCCAGGGCTGTATTAAAGACAAGGAGGTTCGGGGTAGAACTAGCGCAGTCTCCTCAAGGCCTCATGAAGACTCATTCTAGTTTACCCATTCTAGCTTACATTCGGCCATCCTGCATATCACCGTCCCGGTGATGTATGCTTCACACCATTTATTCACGACAACTCAACACGTTCCGTTGTCAAACAACAATCAGTAACTCTCAAAGCACCGTTACTACAACATCACAATCCTTAATGAAATTTTATTTCTTATATCATTTCAATGTCATCATCAGTAACTCTCAAAGAACCATCACTGATCATACTACATTAAATTTATCTAATACATGAATCCCTCCGAATCATCATATAACTTGACACCAGGAACGATTCATGTAAATGAAAGATCAACATGTGTAGTTGGATATAACTTTTAATATATAAGTTCAAATAAAATCCAAGTTAACATTAAAATATCTCTTTTTCTCTGTAATTATTTATTTATCATTGCTCTCATCATCAATCTCTTCTACCTCGGGAAATTCGTCTTCTGGTGGTTGTCCCCAAAGTTTAATCTTGTCCGCTGCGTAAACCGACTCAAATGGTTTTTGAGTGACTTGTGTAGCTGGTGTGTCCTTAATGACATATCTGTCTCCCAGCAAACATTTTTGTAGGTATATTTCTCAACAAACTTTGCTATACGTTTCATATACATTATAAAATCATCTTATATAACTCGAAAAAACAGCATTTACGTACTAAAGTGGAGGCAATATACAGACATATTTTTAACTTCTGGCTTATGCGATAAGTGTTGTAAAAATTGAACGATATACAACACCTTTTACCGTACATCCTGACAGTATGCGAGAGAGCGCAAGTTCTGCTCTCAATGCATGCAAACCGTTGCCAGCGACAATATTTGCTGCTTCTCTCATTGGACAGTTTAACGAAATGGACCCTCTGATGTTTAGAAATCTGGTTGCACTGCTAATCGCAGAGAGAACAACAAGGTTGTTTTCTCACTTGAATCCCGCACGCGGGAGACAAATTTGCAAACATGGCGCAATTTTGTCATATGGGGATTTTTTTTTATTATCTGACGGGTTTGCGCCGGGGGTCTTCAGATTTTCCCCAAAATTGAAAATTTGGTGCATTTTTGCGACTTAAAAACACATGTATTTTTTCAGATTTCTAACATTTTTATTTTTTGAGTTAGCTTCGGTTACATTTTTTTGTAAATAAAAAATAACCATTTTTCAAAGCTACATAACTCTGTTGTTTCTCAACGGAAAATATAAAATAACACATCAAAATGCATTGAAATTTTATCAGCTTTCCAAATAGAATAGTTGAAAAAAATTAAATAATGACCTTCAACAGGAAAAGTTGTAAATAAACTTTAAATGGCGTCTAAAAGTACCGGCTGCACCACCGAATATTTTGCAAAAAATACCATTGTATAGCTCGATTCATGATGCAACTTTCATCTGAAGACACCAAAGTGGGCCATCAACTCCTTGAAGAGTTATGAAAGAAATAATGACGATAAATCTCTTTTTTTGCGACGAAAACAAACAATGGTCGAACAACTGCACTCACATATGGAGATAGCGCGCACTTCTTACAACATGGAAACAAAAGAACTTATCAAAGCAGGTAAAAAACACTATTTTTCGTCCTTTTCAGACTGCCCCTACTCGCATAACAGTCCCATATGAATTTTCGTCATTTTAGGTCAACATAAGGCTTCAACATAAAAGACTAAAAAAAGAGGTTTTGTTCTAGAAATTTCGAAAAAAGAATATCAATTCGTGGCTGTCCTATATGAAATATACCTGAATAACAGTCCCATATGTGAAATACCACGGATTTGGATACTTTTCAATGCTTCTTTCGGCGAAATAGTCTTTGGTTTATTGCTTTGAATCATTTAAACATTTTTTTAACTCACTTGATGTCGAATGATGCACACTAGTTTTCGAAGGCAGGTCTGACTTTCTTAGGAATGACTTCCTGAGCGAAAAACTATCGGATGCAATCAAAAATCGTAAAAAGATTCAACTTACAATGTGGAATTCATGATATTTTTTTGCAAAAGTATGTTTCTTTTTCTGACAATTGCATTTAGAAGTTCAAAAATGATCAAATTTAAGTCTTAGAAAGTAGCTTGGTGAGAAAAAAATATATTTTGTATGGGACTGTTATGCTAGTAGATTCGAAAAAGGTTTCAAATATGGTCGATTAACAGTCCCATAATGAATAAAAATGGTGCTCTCGACCTTACCAACAACCCAATTTCGAAAATTTCAGGTCTAACGATTTATTATGTGGTGGTCACAATTTAAAAATATATTCCAAAACAGAAAAAGCTGATTATCTCACTTGCTTATTTTTGTATATGGGACTGTTATGAAAGAAGGGGCGGTAGATTGTTGCAGCTTAACTGACTTCATGTTATATCCAAAAATCTAATAACGTTTTCATTTATACCCAGTTTTGCACCTGGTCACAACAAGTTATGCACATTTTACTGTCATTTTTAGAAGTTTATGCGCTAAGTTTTGCATCCGTAATTTCCCAGATTTGATTTAAAATGGACGGTGGAACACTGAAGATTCGTGTGTGAGCGATCGAGGTAGCAAAACACTGACGACGAATTATGTTCGTTCTAGTATGGTAATCACATGTTTGTGATCCCAAACACAGGGACTGAACCTTCTACTATTGGCATTGATTATGCTTCACAATGATCTTTGATCGAAAAATTAATAAGTTATATAGTATATGACCAGGTTGTAAAAGCAACATTCCCATTATTAGTTATATCACACAAACAATACGATACTCAGAATTTTGGTTAAAATTTAAAGTCAGTTTTGCTGCAAACACTCTACAAAGCACGAAAAAGTAGTGTTTTTTACCTGCTTTGTTAAGTTCTTTTGTTTCCATGTTGTAAGAAGTGCGCGCTATCTCCATATGTGAGTGCAGTTGTTCGACCATTGTTTGTTTTCGTCGCAAAAAAAGAGATTTATCGTCATTATTTCTTTCATAACTCTTCAAGGAGTTGATGGCCCACTTTGGTGTCTTCAGATGAAAGTTGCATCATGAATCGAGCTATACAATGGTATTTTTTGCAAAATATTCGGTGGTGCAGCCGGTACTTTTAGACGCCATTTAAAGTTTATTTACAACTTTTCATGTTGAAGGTCATTATTTAATTTTTTTCAACTATTCTATTTGGAAAGCTGATAAAATTTCAATGCATTTTGATGTGTTATTTTATATTTTCCGTTGAGAAACAACAGAGTTATGTAGCTTTGAAAAATGGTTATTTTTTTTTTACAAAAAAATGTAACCGAAGCTAACTCAAAAAATAAAAATGTTAGAAATCTGAAAAAATACATGTGTTTTTAAGTCGCAAAAATGAACCAAATTTTCAATTTTGGGGAAAATCTGAAGACCCCCGGCGCAAATTGTCAGATAATAAAAAAAAATCCCCATATCCGAGTCGGTAGACTTTCACCAACCATTTTTACGATCATTTACTTGGTTTGGTAGGAATTACGATTCGCATTAACATTGTTAACGAGTTGAATTGACATTTCTAATGCGATGTTATGTTTGCTGGGCTGCTCCGAGTACCTTATCAATTACATAGGGGCCACGGTAACGCGGCATTAATTTTCGGGATCCTCCATCAGCTGCTGGCTCATGTCTCAAAAGTACTAAATCACCTTCTTTGTACGATAGCGGAGGCTTATGCGTCGAGTTATATCGTTCAGCCTGCCTTTCGGCGTTTCGGGTCATTTGTTCCAAAGCTCGTTTTCGAATAGTCGGTAGTAAATCTTTTTCTTCTTCTTGATCAGCTTCATCACGAAGCGCGTTCATCAGTTTATTACAGAGTGCATTTCTTGGGCGATATCCAAATAACAAAACCTGTGGACTTTCGCCAGTCGTATGATTCTTCATGGAATTCATAGCCCATTGGATAGCAGGCAAATTCAAATCCCAGTCGCGTTCATCCTTTTCCATCGAAAAGCACTGGAAACATATTGGAAGCACCTTTCGATCTGTCCATTTCCACGGGGTGTTTTAGCTGCTACAGGAGAATGCTTAATATCAGATTCCTGACAAAACTCTGCGAAAGTTTTTGACATAAAGGCAGCACCTCTGTCCGTCACCAGTATCTTAGGTACTCCGAAGTACTGCGAGATTTCTTTCAAAACCGAAATGACTCCCGACGTGCTGCAAGTTTCAGTGGGTCGCAAAATAATAAATCTCGTGAAAGCATCAATTATTCCCAGAACTTGCGTGTTCTGCCTTTTGCTTTTAGGATACGGGCCACAGTAATCCGCGTGAATAACCCAAAAAGGAATTGGGTGCTTCACATGAGGATGTAGTTGGATCCGGGTTTCATCAAGACCACGCTTACTTGCCGCGCATTCAATGCAACATTTTACGTATTGCTTAATAAAGGCGTTCATATTTTCAAACCAGAAATCCTGATGAACCAATTCTGCAGTTTTCTCAATCCCTGGGTGACCCATGTCGTCGTGTAAAGATTTCACAACATGGAAACGTACTTTAGTTGGCACTACAAACTTAAGGCCATTCGGTGTTATTCGGAATATTCTACCATTTACCTCTTTGTAATTTTTCAGAATATCTTTCTCACCCTTCAATGAGCCTTCTAATATTTTTTTCACCTTGCAGATCTTACCGTCCTGTAACTGTAGCGCAGCTACCCAATCGAAACTATCTACATTGATTGACATAACTCGTTCATTGGCACTACCGGCGCACGTTATATTGCGGCTAAGGCTATCTACATGGTTCATTTGGCGACCTGATCGAAATTTCAAATCAAACGAGTATTCTTGGATTGTTAACCACCAACGAGCTATGCGAGGGTTAAGTTCCTTTTTGGCTCGGGTCATAGCCAACGATTAACAATCTGTATAAACAGTAAAATGTTTATTGAGAAAATAATAACGGAATTTCTTGAGGCTCTCTACCACTGCTAGAGCTTCTTATTCGTAACTGTGGTATCGGGATTCCTGGTCCGAAGTAGCTCGGCTGAAGTACATGACCGGTTGACCTACGGAGTTCTCAGCTATCCGTATTAGAATACCTGTGGAAAATCTCAAGATTTAAACATGTTAAATTAAAAAGAAATCATCCATAACTACCTGCTAGGCCAAAACTGCTTGCATCACAATGCACTTCATGCTCGGAAGCTGGATTATATAATGCAAGTACTGGTCTTCTAGTCAATGCCAATTTGAGACTTTCGAAGGCTTCCTGTTCCGCATCACCCCATACAAAAGGAACCTTTCCCGTTAGTCTCGTAAGTGGTGCTGCAATTTTTCCGTAATTTTGTACGAAGCGCCTAAAATATCCAGTAAGACCCAAAAATTGTCTTAAACCTCTGGCATCCTCGGGGACGGGAAACTTTTCAACTGCCTCAGTTTTAGTCTCGCCTGGTGATACACATCCTTTCGTGATGATATGTCCAAGATATTCCAGGGAAGTTTTGAAAAACTCGCATTTACTCAACTTTAGGGTCATTCCGGATTTTTGGACTTCTATAAGGAACCGTTCTAGCAGGAGTAAATTTTCCTCTTCGGTCTTGGTGGCAATTAAGACATCATCGAAGTAGAACGAAACTTCATCACCCTTAAGTGGTTGGATTATTTTGCTCATTGCTCTACAGAATACGCTTACAGAATTCGAAAGACCAAATGGAACCCGCTTAAATTGGTACTGCCCATCCGGCGTAACAAAAGCGGTGTATTTCCGGGAAGCCTCGTCCACACCAATTTGCAGGTATCCATTCATCATATCAAGGAGAGTGAACACTTGTTTGCCACTGAGGTTATTAATCTCTTCCTCTACCAAGTTAGAGGGAAAATACTCTTTTTGGATTATAGCATTTAGTCTGCGATAATCAACACACATACAATATCCGCCAGTTTTTTTGGGAATAATAACCACAGGGCTGGCGAATTCAGAAGATGATTCTTCTATGATGTCATTTTCTAAAAGGCTCTTAATCTCATCTTGCAAATATTTACGCTGGCCATATGCCACCCTGTAAGGCACATTACGCACAATCTTATCCTCTTTTAGGGAAATGTGCATGGTTTCTAATTCAGTGTATCCTATTTCGCTAAGCTTTACGGCAAAACAATTCCGGTAATGATTGACCAAAGTTTTTAATTTTTCCTTAACTTCTTTTGGTGTTGATAAATCAATATTTAGATCTTGAATAGTCTAGGCTGCTCGATCGGAAGAACTATTTGTTGTCTCAACGTTCATAACATCAACGACTTTTTCCTGTTGAATAGTTATCGCATCAGGGGTACTAAAATTACTCCCTCTTTGCGGAAAAAATCATCTCCAATCAACACGTCATATTGCATGACATTATTCGGAACAACAAGCACCTTAAGTTCATTGGCATATTCATCTAAAACTATCCGGGCAATTGTGGCTCCAACCGGCACACATGTTCCACCTCCAAACCCTCTCAACAATGAAACATCTTTCTCAATATCTAACATAACCTTACGTGCTACCTGCTCCTTGAGGAGAGTCCTCTCACTACCTAAGTCGACAAAAGCAGTAAACTTTTCATTTTTAATAAAGGCAATTTTGGAGTAAACCACGTTATTTACTGGGTGGCGTGGTTGACTACCACCGGCGAACGAAAATCCTTCCGTTGAGGACATTTACGCGCAAGATGATCTTCGGCTTGACAAATAAAGCACTGTCGTTTACGAGTAGATTCGGGCGTCTTACCTGGCGTTGTTGACATCAAGCGTTTCGGTAACGGAGAATGGTAACCAGAGGTGGTAGGCGTTTGAGAGGGAGAAGGAAAAGAAGAACGTCTGTTGTCGTTAGACTTCCAGGCATCGGTAGATTTTCGACCAATTGATCGATTGCTACTGTCGAAACTTCGTTTCTCAATATCTTTTGTTGCACGTTCAACTCGAATCAACGCATTTAAAAATTGAGGAAGTGTTACTGCTGGATCCTGTGCCAAAACAGCTCTAGTGGACGCGTACGGCAGGCCTTTGATCAAGTAGTGCTTGATTAAATCATCGGAGATTTTTATCTTCCGACCCAACGCAACAGTCTCGTGAAAATAAGACTCCACAGATTGTTCCGGTTTCCGCTTCAAGTTGATTAACTGCTTATGAATTCCCGCAGTATCGATTACAGTGGGAAAATTTTCCAAAAGTGTTTCCTTGAAAAGCTGCCAGTTCCGAAGTTCCAACTTGCACCCATCGAACCAGAACTTTGCCGGACCTTTAAGTCTCATGCAGGCGTACAAGAGAGTTCTTCGTTGATCCCAACCGAAAATTTCAGCCATGGAATCAATCTCATTGAGCCATTCTTCTGCTGATTGACCGCGGTTGGTATCGGGATCAAATTCCGAAATTACTGCTTCCACTTCATTAGAGCGCATCACTAGACCCTCGTCGTTATCACCGCGAGTGGAGATTGGTCGGGCTAGTCGATCATAATTCACTCGACGCATTTTCCACCTTCTGTTCTGGATTAGCACTATTAACGAAAAACACATTAAACGGACTGTTTTCATCACTCCCGGCGAAGATTTTTTTTTCAACTTACCTTATTGGAAAAGGTTATGTCGGAAGACGCAAATAATGTTTGATAGATTTGTAGAAAACTGGAGAAAATCAGACCGTTAGATAGGCAAATATCAATAACATATGGTATGAAATCAATAACTTACTGTTTTCCAGCAGTGCAAAGCAGTTTCCAGTAGTTTTATCCACAAAATTAATTTTTTTCAATCCTTGTTGAAATCGAACGTTCGGATTCCGGCTAAAAACTTCAACAATGGCGTTTTTGCTATGTGTGAGCAAGAAGCAATTTTTTCACTTGTACACATACAGCATACATGTAACATAATACTCGAACTCTCCATACGCATACTAAACACTTTCATGGGCGCCCATTTCATTCTCTCTCTCATGCATTCAACACAACAACAAATGTACACACTAAATTGAGATTAGTGAGTAATAGTTTTATTTTTAAAACATAAGAAAACTCAAAAGCACTTATGATGAGGAAAATCACTTCGGAAAACCATTAAAATAAGTATTATAAGATTTATAATACGTCGTTAGAATAACAACACAGTGAATCAAATGATAATTTCTTATTGAATCGTTCTTTTTAACTAATGAAATTTAATTCAGGTAATATAAAATTTTAGACATTAAAGCACTCAATGGGTAATACCCAGTGATCGTGTCTTTTCGATTGTCACCCCTTAAAATCAACCCCCAATGTATTGGTGAATTAAATCTTTTCATATTGTATACTCACGTGCAACGGATTTATTCTCTCGGATAGCGTTCCTTCGTTGCAATACGAAGAGTGATATTGCATCATGGAGAATTATAATTCATACCTTTTTTTAAATCCGCGATTGTCAAAAATCATGGGCACCAGATAATCACCCACAACGACCTGGACGTAGTGTATCCCACTTCTGAAATGTAAACCTAATTCTAAACTCACTGCCCTCAAATTACTAAACCTAACCTAAACTAGTCGAGCTCCGGCCTCTTTCAACCACGTCTTGAGCAAACGACTGTTAAACCGAGAGTGAGTCCAACATACTCAAGAGTGGTAGTAGACTACGCGACAACTTTACACGCAGACTACAAGCTCGACTAGCCAGGGCTGTATTAAAGACAAGGAGGTTCGGGGTAGAACTAGCGCAGTCTCCTCAAGGCCTCATGAAGACTCATTCTAGTTTACCCATTCTAGCTTACAAATTGTTGCCTTCTTATGATTTCTTTTTTGAAACATTCAGTATTGTCCAAAAAGTTAAATTTCCATCAATGATTGTTCCAATTCAAATGACATTAGAATCTCAAATTGTAGATTTATTAGCATACTCCGTCAGTCGGGACCTTTTTTCCATTCGGCAGAAAACAACACAAATTGAGAAGGGGCCGTTCGGATACCACGTGGACAGAAAAATGAGATTTTTGACCCCCTCCTCCCCCTCCGTGGACAAGCGTGGACATTTGGCAAACCCCTACCCCCCTCCCCGGATGTCCACGTGGACAGATTTCAAATTATTTTTTTATAATCTTATTTGACAGTAAAAACCACAATTTTTTGCCTTTTTGTTATTGAAATGACTGATTTGAAAAAAGAAAACCAACCATTTCCTGATATAAAAATGTTTTTAAAATTTTAAATTTCTAAATTAACAAAAAAAAAGAAATTGTTCAAAACTGGAAAGCTTAACCATTTTAAGATTTTGATTCAAACTACTTGATATTTATTCACTCTTAAAAAATATTTTGGAAGTAATTATGTCCACGTGCACATGACCCAAACCCCTACCCCCCTCTTCGTGGACAAGCGTTGACATTTCCATACACCCCCCCTCCCCCTAAGTTGTCCACGTGGTATGTGAACGGCCCCGAACCATAGCAACATACTTTGCTACACGAATAAAAGTTGGAGTAGGCTGAAATTCCTATGTTGAAAATAAAACATAAACAAAATTTTCTGCGTGGTCATAGAAATGCAAGTTCAAGCACGAACTTGATTAAAATATGTTTGGATTAACCTAAGAAGCACATTTGAACAAATCACCACAAATTTCAGCATAAACAAAAATTGTTTGCTGGAATGTATTTTATAGGTTGTCATAATAAATCGTAGGACATAAAATTTAAGATTAAGTTTGTAAAAGTTTAATGCTGTTTAAAAATATTTATTGATTTCATCTCCTATGAATGTTGAGGAAAGAAATAAGAAATCAGAAAAAAAAAATAATCTGTGTGACGCTCTCCTGCACTTAGACCATTCGAAGTTACCATTTTTACCTGAAGTGCATATTGGTGTGTCAATGTTTCCTGAACTTGACAAATGACAAAAGCTCACTTCCGTTAGTGATAATTCGTGAGTTTGAAACAAGTAAACGAAAGTTAGCGGTCTTCAATTAGCGGAACCAAAAAATAGCGGATAGCGGATTAGCGCTTTTGTGCCGAGCACTGTCCTTTTCTCTTTTCAATGCGGGAATGGCTTACGAACTACTCACATTTTTAGTATTTAAATAACGTTACATTTCACTCCATTTGTCTGGAAAGTTTTTTACGGTCTCTATTTTTTGATAAGAACTTGATTTAAGCCAAAAAAAACTTGTGCGGAATCCTCCCTTTACTATCCGCAACTGCTGGAAGGAGGTAGGGATGTGATTTTTCTCGCAATCAAAAACTCTCTTATATCAAATTTGGTTCCATGAGTTGATAAGTTCTTCAAAAAACCACCAGTTATTCCAATAAAATTGTATTGTTACGTGACTCCCTCCCCAATTCCAATGTATTCCCTGAAAAATGGTTTATGTTTAAAATAGTCAAATAACCACCTCTTGTACCTTTTTTCGGAGAGTTTTTTCGGCTTGCAGTCTTGTTTATGGGAACTTGAAAATATTAAAGCAGACTACCCAATTGCAAAGCTGAGCCAACAAACTGCACTTCAGGATCACGAAATCACCACGCACCACCTTTTTGACATCGAAGGAGCCAGGATTATCGACAGGGGAAACAATCAGGAAAAATTGAAGACATTGGAAAGTTGCCACATTAAAACAACTAAAAACACAGTAAACATTAAGAAAGACACTGAAAACATCCACTCTTCATACGCCAACATTTTCCAACTACTCGGAAAAATAAGCGAACTGCCAGATAATTAAAAAAAATACACACAAAAAAATTACACCATCAACACACATACATAACAACTGATTTTTGATCGAAACAAAATAAGTGAAAAGTGAAGACTGTGCTAAAAGTTCGATGCTGTGGATATTTAATCCCAAAATCACTAGACAAACGGATTTTTATCCGCAAACATCTGTACGCAGTAAGTCGATACACTACACCTTATAAATAAAAACACGAATTAAATTAAATTATTCGGAAAACAGATCAAAAGACAGCTATACACGACCAGCCGAGTCGACACTCACAAGAAAACTGCATCTTTTCGGTAAGAAAGCAGCAGAACTAACTAAATAAACACTATTTTAGTCCCTGAAGAAGATCCAATAAGGATCGAAACGTTGGAAACGTAAATCAATACGTCGTTTTTGCTTAAAACAAGACTGCAAGCCGAAAAAACTCCCCGAAAACGCATATTTCCAGTCGAATTTTTTTACCACAAAAACATTTCTTGCACCGAAATCCGGATTCGGAGTAAGATTGATCTGTTTTCTCAGTATTTTCCGATTTTTTTTTCTGTTAAGTTAAGTATTACGAAACGCAATTTTCGATTATTTCCACCCCCTCCTACGTAACACATTTGGATAAGATTTTCTATCCCAAAATCCACAAAGCGTAACAAGCTGTTCTAAACTCCGCCCCCCCCCCCCCCTCTAACGCGTTACTTAATATTTGCATGGTTCTTATGGGGAATGTGGCATGTGTCATTTTCAAACCAGTACTGGACTCCTATGAACGTAAAACAAGATTGCAGAAATTTCTTAGACTACTTTAAATTTGTTTTAAAATGGATTTCGTCTCGGTTTAGAATTTGACGCTTTTGGATAACATTGATCAGTTTCCCTTTTGACGGTTTTAACGAGATTTCTTGACCTGAAAGGATACAAAACACCCTCATTATATTCAATTGCTTAGGCAGTTCGGAACACTGAGGATAATTTAAACTAGGTGAAACAAATTAAATAAATAAATAAACAAATAAAATAAATAGCCTTTAGACCAAAAGTCGTGGAGAACTAGATTACCACTGCTTATAAGCGAAAACACTCATTATTAACAAATTTCAAGATTTTAAAGTTACATTTTTACTTACACTTGAAATTTTCGAAAACAAGCCAAGTTATTCCCTATCTGAAACTCAACTTATAGTAAGGTTGCCAGATTGAACGGTTTTAACCGGGTTTGCCCGGATATTTAATACAAAATTTGACAAAAGTTCGGCCCGGCCCGGTTGCCCGGATTCATTGAAAATTGCCCGGATTTTGCCCGGATTTATTCACTTTATTTGCCAAAACAAACAAAAGAAAACAAATTGTGTTGTAAAATTTTTATTTATGCGCCCAAAATGGAAATTTTTGGGCAAGTTTTATAAAGATAATCATGAGAAGTGTTTTGAAAGTCTAAAATACAATTAAAAAACTGGTGATGAAAAAAAAAAAAAAAATCATGTTTTTTTTTCTTGATTTGTGTTGAGTAATTCCTGGATTATGACCAAATTTGCCTGGATTTTTGGTCGGAATTTTAAAATCAAATGCCCAGATTTTGCCAGGTTTTTAGATGAAATAGCCCGGATTAGTCCGGTCCGGATAGATTCTGGAAAAAAATCTGCCAACCTTAAGTTATAGGTTTTTAAACGTACAATTTTTTTTTTAAATATTTTAACTTAAGGCTTATTTATAATTAATTATGGGGAAAAATTGATCAAATTTTAAATATTGATCAAATCTACTCTGGTGATCAATGTAACCCGGTTTTAAGGTACCCAAAAGATTCTCAATGTCATGTTTGGTTCAATTTGTTAGATAAACTCTTGGCTTATGCAGAATAATTGTATGGGAGCTCCCCTCTTCCCTAACTGTATCCCCAGCAAACATATATGAAGGTATAACACAGGAACAACAGAATTATTCAAACAAATATACCAAATTATAAGATTGTATTAAACTTACCAAAATAGCATATAGCTACATAATTGGAGGCGATATATCTACAATGACAAGATTCCAACGATTCGATTTTCCCACAAAAAGCAAAATAAACGAAAAAAAATTTCCCCGACCGAGATTTGAACTCCAGTCCTCCGAGTTGGCTGTCCGATATCTTACCACGATGCCAACTCATCAACTGAAATGATCCACGCTATAGCTTTATGGGTGAGATTCTCTTTTTATGAGAGGAGGCCGGAAAGAGTGTTAATTGAAGGACCGCCCATTTATCGTAAATCAGTTCACTCAAATCGTAAATGTTGAATTAGCATATTCTCAACATTTTGGAGACATATTTGCGAATTGACTAAACTGCTATCCGATTCAACTTTTTTTAGGCAAAGCTTGTCGTAAATGAATGATGGAAAATCACTCAATACCAACGTGTTTACGATGGTTATTGAAAATGTCTTAATATTCGATCTGGATTATCATTTCTATTACGATTTCATGTTAGCTGGGTCCCCAATTAAGGGATGAAGGAGTCTCAAATAAGTATACATTTATTTCTCGTATCCATATGCTATCCCATGCCAAATTTAGTTCCATTTTCTTGGTTGATTCTCGAGTTCTATACGAAAAATTGTAAAGGACCTTCCTTTTCTCCGTCCTATCATCCCACTGGATGAAACCAGTAGTACCAAATATTCATAAAAACATTCCTCGTGCTAAAATATCCTCCCAAGCAAAATTTAATTCCATTGGCTGCATAAGTTCTTGAGAAATGTAACAAATTGTATGGGAGCAACGTTCTCCCTTAAAATGTTCCTACTGGAAGAACAGAAGGTTCTCAAAATATCATAGAAACATTCCTCGTTTTCAAAAACCTTCCCATTCTAAATTTGGTTCCATTTGCTTGAATAGTTTTCCAGTTATGCTGAACATTGTAAAGGAGCCCCTTCTCCCTTTTTATCTCCCCACTGGAAGGAGGGAGCTATACAAAGATTTATGGTGTCTTTGGGAGACCCACTCCCTCTTACTGGAAGGAGGGGAACCTTCCCAGTCCTCAAAAGTCTGCCACCTGCTTAGTTTCAAGTAAATCGGTTCAGTAGTTTCCGAGTCTATAGAAGACAAACAGAAAGACAGGCAGAAATCCATTTTTATGTATATGAATTTTTAAATTTGCTGCGAAAATTATAACTTTAAACGATATCTCGGTATACTACATATCTATATTCTATCCGAAGATTTCGAATTCACATTTTAAGATTTGCTTTCACTTCGTCAACATTTCTTAGGCTCTTTAATCATTTCAGATCCACATAATCTTGAAAAGTAATCGTTGTCAATTGAGGGTTGACAGTCAAGTATCGTCTAAAAGATGTGCTTTAAGTATTCTTGAAACAAATAAGATTTTGACAGATATGCCGTACACATAAAACACCAAAGTTCATGCATACAATTTTCAAGTGCATGTCAACAGCCGTAAACACGTCTGTCTTGATTAATTCCATTCCAGTGATTCGTAAGTACGTACCTATGTATGTAGCCTTGGAATGTTATCAGTCTGCGAATTTTCTTCAATTTATGACATGGTTTTACTTTTACCAATCAAGAAATGTTTGTGATGAGGGTGTCTTGTTTGTCTCGATGGGTTTTTGCTCTCTTCCATTGATTGGACGTTAAAAAAATAGTTTAATCAATCAAATAAATATTTGATTTTCCCCAAAATGAAAAAAATATTGGGAAAAAGTAACATAGTCGAGAAGGTGATGTCAAAAATTCTAGAATGTTCTTACAAAGCTACATTACAAATCTACCATAAATTGACACTTTTATATTTTGATTAAATAATTTTATTATTGCAAATAGAGTAATTTTCACACATGGTGATTGATTAAAAAAAAGTATTCAGAAAGAATGGCATTTATTTTAAAATTACAGAAAAGATTCAACATTTCGTGTTGCGTGTTCTTTATCGTAATATTAGTTTTGGTAAATAATAAAAAAAAATCCTATTAAAACCTTTCCTTGCATGTAGCAGCGCGAAATAAAAGGACGTTCAATGTTGAGGAAATCTACCGCTCTAAGCCGATGTGCTTGCTGGTGGGAAAAAACTTTTCCACTGCCTGTGTTACGTGTGTACCGCAGACAATTTTCCCATTTCGGTCTCACCGCTAAGAAGAGCAAAACAAAAAATCGGTTGGTGAAACAGCAAATAAAAATGACGAACGCAACCTTGTGAGTCGTGAGGACACAAAAAAGATGGTTGTTCTTTTGTAAACTTCTTAATTAAATTTCGCAATGAAAGCACTCATTCAGTGGCACCGCAAACAGCCATAGAGGTTCGTTGTTTTCATTTATTTGATTCCTCCAGAGAAAATGGAACACCTCGTCGACGATGATGAGCATAAAAAACCATTCCAACTACACATAAACTTTGGCCCCGGCAAAACTTTCGCAAGGACGTCTCGGGGAAGCATGGGAGAAAATTGACAGATGAGTGAGAGATTATCATCGCCCAGCATAAGGTGTGATTGTGTATAAATGAGTTTGGCACGTAATTCAATTAAGTGCTAATGGAAAAGTAAGTTTTGATCACGTGTCGCCATTTTCTTTGTCTCGGGTGATGCCATTAAAAGTGTCATCGATTTTCATTGTTTTTTATTTCTGTTTGCCGTTTTTTTTTTCTCGGAGAAAGTTTAAATGACATTTTCTGTGGGTGAGTTTCCAATCCCTTTGCTTTAATCGTGCTGCTTAGGGCGTTTAAAAGATTTATCATCGGTAGCAGTTGAGTGATTTTTCTGGATGGTTCTCATATTTAATACAATTGAAATAAATCATTTACAGATTTCTAGATTTGATCATAATTCATGCTTTTTCAATTGAGGCGCTTGGGATCAGAGGGGTGCAAGTGCCTAAATGATAGTTTCGAGAAAATGCGCTTCAAAGTTATGAAGGTGCTCGATTTTTCATATATTTTTTTAACTCGAGCAGTTCAAAGTGTTAAAAGAAATTTTAAAAAATCTGAGTTTTGCACCAGATGTACATTGAAACATAAAGAACTGTTAGGTATACTTAACTCAAAATTGATGATTTCGGTACTTGCACCCCTCTGATCCTGAAGGCCTCAATTATGATTATTATTATCGATATCATACCAAAATCTTTGAATGGTAGAAAAGCATTTTTTAATAATTCAGTTATCTATCTGGGGTAAGATGCAAAAAAAAAATGCCTGGTGAATTTCTTTTCTTGTCGTTTCCACATGTTTGAATATGATATTCCTGTAAAATATGTTTATTACAAGTGAAAACAGTAGAAAATGTAGGATTTCAACAACGTAAAGCAGTATTTTTTTTAAAAATAATGTTTAACCCTAAATATACAACAACATTTTAAGTGACAGAAAAAGTATAAAGTTTGGCTTGCATTAAAAAATCAATACTGAAGCAAGTGTTTCAAGTAACAAAAATTTACATAAAACATGTTCTTTAAAGCTTACTCAGCCCTGCTTGAGCGCTGAATATCATTCTGTTCAGCTAAAAATTTAAGTTCTTATACTCACTTTCAAGTTCCATAGCCAAAGCTGAGTAGAAGGACTATCACTGAAAAAATAGCTAGTTGCTATCGAAATACCGGTATCTGAACTTTTCTTTTACCGTGGTGGAATTAAAGGGAATCATTCGATTGCTTTGATTCAGCAATAAAGTGAAATTTTTGTTCTAAAAACCTTGATCATTTACATTTAATTGAAAACAATTAAGCTGCATCATTTAGGTGAAGATTCACAAAATAAATTTACAGAATCTGCTTCTAAATACCTTTATAATAGGGTTGCCATCCGTTCCGTAAAAGCGGGACATGTTCCGCTTTTTTTGGAAATTGTCCCGCCGTCCCGCTTTTTTTTTCAAAAAAGTTGTTAATTGAAAAATAAGTTTTCCTAATTTAATTTGATTGATTTGTTTTACCCAAACTTCACCACCAACAAATAGGATACCTTCTTTCTCTTTGATCACAAATCTCTATGAAAATTATATTTTTAAATTTTGCGACGCAACTCACATAAAAGCATTATGTTCCATCTTTACATATCACGTAACCCCACAAGAAAAAATTTTGAATGAAATATTAATTCTTCAAGAATGCACCTCATCTCAGCCCTAATTTCTACTTGATTGGGTTTGGTACGGGGTGGTGAGGGTGGTGAGGGTGGTACGGTCAAAATATGGTCAAGCAAAAACGCGTGTAAATCGGTGAAATCGTTTATTTAAGAAATCAAAATAAATTTCATTTTCAAGTTAAATTAGTATAAAATTCATGAAAAATATTCAGTTAGGCTTCCGCTTTTCCAAATCCGAATTGCCAGGCCTTACGCTTAACCCCTGCCATCAGATTTTGTACAGCCACCTTGGCCACCTTCTTTGCCGCAGAAAGCCAGTTTGCCTTGAACTGCTGCTCCTACTTAGCAGTTTTTTTTATCTTCTTTAGGTTCCGCTTGACAATAGCCCAGTATTTCTCAATTGGGCGGAGCTCTGGCGTGTTGGGAGGGTTTTTGGCCTTGGGAACCACCTCCACGTTTTTGGCGGCGTACCACTCCATGGCCTTTTTACCGTGATGGCAAGATACCAAATCTGGCCAAAACAGGCAGCAGACGTTTATTCAAACACTCTTTCACGTAAATTTCTTGGTTGACAGTCCCGGAAGCTATGAAAATGCTTCTTTTCTAGCCACAGGTACAGATGGCTTGCCAAACCAGATATTTCTTAGCGAACTTTGACAGTTTCATGTGCTTGAAAATATCTGCTACCTTTCTCCCTCCTTTTGCCGTATAAAACTCCTGTCCCGGAAGCTGCTTGAAGTCGGCTTTGACGTAGGTTTCGTCGTCCACTACCACGCAGTCAAAATTCGTCTCCGGCATCGCGCTTTGGCCGTCGTATTTTGTTTATCATCGCGATTTGGAGTCACTACTAGAGATGTACCGAATATTCGGTCGGCCGAATATTCGGCGCCTAATACCGCCAAAAAACCGTTAAGCCGAATATTCGGCTCACCGAATAGTTGAGCCAAGTATTCGGCCGAATAGGCCGAATAGGCCGAATACTTATTTTTCAAATTTTATAAACTATCAGACTTGTCAAATTTTTCAACTGATGTTGGATAATTAATAAAATATCCAAAAGTAATGATGAAAAAGCTACAAAATCATCAAAAACTTATGGTTTCAGTAAAAGATCTTAGGCGTATCCGTGTTTATTTCACTGTAAATAGCTTTATACTTTGATTATTTATCGTTTATTCCAGATTTTTTTTCATATATCCAGGCTTGTCCATAAATCCAATAAAAAATTCGAGAAAAGTCAAATCTTACCGGGAAGGCCAGATATTATTTGAAATTTTTCAGAAATTTTCTGGGGTTTATTTAGATTATTTGCTGAATCAAATAAAAACCTAAATTTTTCTTTGAAATTTTATAGATTTTCGTTCAAAAACGATTTGTTAAAGTTAATTTAAATATAAACATTAATTATTCTTTAACCCTTAGATACGATTTTAACACTGCTGCTGTCATTCGATGAAAACATTAAATTTTAAGCAATTTACTTTCTTTATCCTCTTGTATGTTAGAGAATGATGCCTAAATTATGTTGAGATATGCTCTTTTTTTTACAAATTTTTCAAAAAATCATCCAAAACCGGCCGTGTGGATTCGTTTGGTCGAAAATATGGTATTTTTAAAGTTGGAGATCATCGTTTTTTTGGCAACTGGAAGACATCTAGCTAAAATTCAACATTTATCTGATTCAATATTAAGTAAGTAATTTCAAATAACTTGGCACCTGTTTTGACATATTTTGTCCCAGATTTCACTGGAACCCAATCTTTTTGAGGATAAACGTCCTAGAAGAGACAATCCATCTGATGTCCTTCTAACTATTGGTGGCGTTTTGAAAATCAAAGAGACCTCTACTAAAAAAAGATGTGATGTATACATCTGGTTGAAAATAATCGATTCAAAAACATAAGAAGTATTAAGATAGAAGAAGTAGAGAAAAAATGAACTTGTCGCTTTTGAGTTTCTATTAATAATTCAACAGAATATTCGACCGAATATTCGGCCGAATGTTCGGCCGAATATTCGTTTGGCCGAATAGTTGAAAAGGTTACTATTCGGTATTCGGCCGTTCGCCGAATACCACTATTCGGTACATCTCTAGTCACTACCTTCTTGTAAGTCGGTAGTCCGGCTCGTTTTTTGGCTCGATGCCGGTTGTAGACGATACACCCAGCTTATTTGCGGCATCTCGGAGAAAGAGGTTAGGGTTTCGCTTGAAACTACTGACAACTCTCTATGTCGTCTCAGCGGCTTCCGGTTTTCGATTTCCCCCCGATCCAGACTTCCTGGCTGTCGACAAACGTTCCCCAAACACTTTAATTAAATTTGTAACGGTTGATTTGGCAACTTTTAGCGATTTTGCCAGCTTTGCGTGCGAGTAGCTCGGATTTTCGCCATGCGCGAGCAAAATTTTGATACGCTGCTATTCTTCCTTGGACGGCATTTTGACAACTGAAGAGTGAATTCCAAAATCAAAATAGGAGCAACATTCTACAAACACACCTTCAAAATGAGGGGAGTTCAGGTTTTTTAAATGCAAAATTGAAAGAATTACGTCAAGTTGATATTGACCAAATTTTGACCGTATCACCCTTTATTTAAATATTTTTCAAGTTGTTGATATTAGCCAAGCTCCATATAAGCATTTTATTTATCCAAAATAATGTTTTCTGAATAAAATATTTGTAGACTGGACAACATATTCTATATGTGAGATACAATTTTTAAAGTTGTTTTGACCACTTTTGCAGCAGGTTTCTGTGAATTTATAAGATGTTTCATACGACGTAATGAAAGCTCACGCGAGATATATGTTCGTTGATAAAACTTTAGATGGCATCCTAGCCATTGGAAAGGGTTTATTTCGAGTAGCTCCTCGATATAAACCATGGCCGTAGGAACGTTGGGGAGGGCTTTTGAGGGTTAACCCCTCCTCCACGAGGTTCCAAAAAGCCAAGCGAAATATTCTTCTTTAAACTCAAAATCTTAAATTCTGAATCAAATTTTGATAAACGACAAAACTTATTCAACTCTAATAAACTCGACTCAGATCTAAACCCAAACCTCGAAATCTTATTCCAGGTCCACAATTCTACTAAAGTTTTTCGAAAAATTTCTCACTTGTTGATAGAAATTGAGTTTCGAATATCTAATTTGAATAATGAATGAAAACGAACACAAACACATACAGGATCTCAATGAAACTAGATTTTTCCTCGAAGAGATTCCTTTTTATTAACTCTAAGCGTACATATTTCGAGGATATGATGGCTAGCATCTTACAAATGCTAAAACCACCAACCTACAGAAAGTGTACTATGTATGCCGTGACCGGGATTCGATCTCATACCCGCTGGCTTAGAAAACTTGAAAGCTATCCTCTACGCCACGGGCGGCGATAAGACTTAGCTTAAGCTTTCCAGATTACCCAGATGTGGCCCGATTTTGTTCGTTTATTATCAAAATCAAAAGAAAGTTTGAATTGATTCATTAGAAATATAACTTGAAATATGATTTAAAATTGATTAATGAGATTTGATTAAAAAAAAAAGGTTTTAAGTGCTTTTAATCATGATTTTGATAATGGCGGATATTGGGGAAAATATCCCGAAAATTGGTCATAAAACATCCCCCCCTCCATGAGCCGGTTCTTCCAACGGCCCTGATATGAATAAACTATTTTTGCTGCATAACGAAATTTGCAGTTTTCCAGAAAGCAAAAAAAAATCCAAAAAGATGTTAATGTTAGTGCTAGTGAGTGGCAGACTGCTTTTTTTTTTTATTTTTTTTTTATTTTTTTTTAAATATGTCTTTATTTGTACCAATTCATCATTACATTTATATTACATTATAACATTAAATTAGGTGTTCAGTTCAATGATGAACTGTCCAGAGCCCTATAGTTTATTGATCACTATAATTTATTTATTTGAATTAATTTTGCTGAGTGCAATCAAGTATTTTTATGTAGGAGAACATCCTGTAATGTCAAAAAATATTTTAAACTTACTACTAAAAACTAAAACTATCCTAAATTAAAACTAATTATAGAGAGAACGAATCTCTGCGATGGAAGACTGCATCGATTTGCCTCTGAAGTTGGAGATGATTTTGTTGGCCATCTCTTCGATAGATTCAATGCCTGCAATCCGATGAAGATCTTCGGTGCTGTGCCAAGGTGGAAGCCGCAAAATCATTTTCAGAACCTTGTTCTGAATCCTCTGGATGGCTTTCTTCCTCGTCGCGCAGCAGCTAGACCAAATCGGAACTGCATACATGATCGCTGGTCGGAAAACTTGTTTGTAGATGAGCATCTTATTTCGCAGACACAACCGGGATTTCCTGTTGATGAGAGAATAAAGAGATTTAGTATATTTATTACACTTAGATTGAATATCTTCAATGTGATTTTTAAATGTAAGATTCCGATCAAGTGTAAGTCCCAAGTACTTCACGTGATCAGACCATTCTAATGAAACCCCATTAAAAGTTATGGAATGATTTTCATTAGGTTTTAAAAATTGAGCTCTTGGCTTATGGGGAAATAAAATAAGTTGAGTTTTGGAAGCGTTAGGAGAAATTTTCCACATTTTCAAGTAATTCAAAAAGGAATTAAAATTTTGTTGCAATCTACTGCGTACCACCCGTAAATTTCGACCTTTGGCTGAAAGCAAAGTATCATCAGCAAATAATCTTCTACCTTTTCCTTCTGGTACATAAGGAAGATCAGAAGTAAAAATATTGTATAAGATTGGCCCAAGTATACTACCCTGAGGGACACCAGCTCTAATGGGTGTCCTTCCAGAGCATGAATTTTGATAGCTTACTTGTAAGGTTCGGCTAGTCAAATAATTTTGAATAATTTTGGTGAGATATACAGGAAAATCAAATCGAGCTAATTTAGCTACTAAACCTTTGTGCCAAACACTGTCAAATGCTTTTTCAATATCAAGAAGAGCAACACCAGTTGAATAACCTTCAGATTTGCTAGCGTTAATCATATTAGTTACACTCAAAAGTTGATGTGTAGTAGAATGTCCATGACGAAAACCAAATTGTTCATCAGGGAAAATAGAATTCTGATTAATGTGAATCATCATTCTATTCAAAATAACTCTCTCAAATAGTTTACTTAAAGATGGAAGCAAACTAATTGGTCGATAACTTGAAGGCTCTGAAGCACTTTTCCCAGGTTTTAAAATTGGAGTTACTTTGGCATTTTTCCATTTATTTGGAAAAAAAGCCAAGTGAAAACATTTATTGAAGATTTTAACTAAAAAATTTAAAGTGCTTTCAGGCAACTTTTTAATAAGAATATAGAAAATCCCATCTTCCCCTGGGGCTTTCATATTTTTAAATTTTTTGCAAATCAATTTAAGTTCATCAATATTTGTTTCATAAGAGCTTTCAAATACATTTTGTTTAGAAAGAATATCATCAAATTCAAGGGAAATTTGAGCATCAATTGGACTTACAACGTTTAGATTAAAATCATGAGCAGACTCAAATTGTTGGGCTAATTTTTGAGCTTTTTCTGCATTCGTTAAAAGAAGTTTATCCCCGTCTTTCAAAGTAGGAATTGGCTTCTGGGGCTTTTTCAGAATTTTAGTTAATTTCCAAAATGGCTTTGAGTAGGGTTTTATGTCCTCTACCGCTTTGGCAAAATTTTCATTACGAATGAAATTTAAACGACGTTTGATCTCTTTTTGAAGGTCGCAATAAATAAATTTCAAATAAGGATCCCTAGTACGTTGATATTGGCGTCGACGAATGTTTTTCAGTCGTATCAAAAACTGAAGATCATCATCAATTAAAGGTTGATTAAATTTATGTTTAACTTTGGGTATTGAAGCAGCTTTAGCATTGACTATTGAAGTTGTCAAATTTTCTACAGCCAAATCAATATCTTCTATTGAATTCAGTGGAACGTTTACATCTAAAATACGTTCAATAAAATTCATATATCGCTCCCAGTTAGCCTTTTGAAAATTAAAAGTTGATTTTAAAGGGTTTTCAATGGGACTTTGAGATAAAGAAAATGTTACTGGAAGGTGGTCTGAATCGAGGTCCGCATGAGTAACTAATTGACTACAATGCTCGCCTAAATCCGTTAGAACCAAATCAATTGTGGAGGGATTTCTAATTGAAGAAAAACAAGTATGCCCATTAGGATATTCAACAGTATAATAACCTGCAGAGCAGTCATTAAACAAAATATTCCCATTTGAATTTGATGAAATATTATTCCAAGATCGGTGTTTTGCATTAAAGTCACCAATAATAAAAAATTTAGATTTATTTCTGGTGAGTTTTTGTAAATCTCCCTTCAAAAAATTTTTCTGTTCACCGCTACATTGGAAAGGCAAATATGCGGCAACAATTATAATTTTCCCCATAGAAGTTTCTAATTCAATTCCAATTGTTTCTAAGACTTTTGTATTGAAAGAAGGAAGAAGTCTAAATTTGAGACGACTATTGATGATAATAGCTACACCCCCACCTTGTCGATCAAGTCGATCATTTCGTAAAATTTTAAAGAAAGCATTGCTTTTCAAGTTATTGTCTGGCTTTAAAAAAGTTTCAGTGATGGCAGCAATATGTATGTTTTGAGTATTCAAAAATAAAAAGAATTCATCTTGGTTTGCCAGCAAAGATCTAGCATTCCAATTCATAATATTTAAACATCTATTTGGATCCATGAGGGAATCGTAAAGTCATAATCATTTTGTTAGCATAATTAAAAGAAGTTTGGAAAGCTTCAAACATTGAATTTGCTTTCAACATAAGTTGCATCATTTCCATTAAATTTTGATGCAAAAATTTTAATTTTTCCTCAGTAATCTCACCCAAATCAACAAAATTGTTAGGATCAGAAAAGGAAGGAGAAGAGAAAGTATTTGAATTTCGGGGATTTTCCCAAGCCTTCGCATGAACGTTGAGACTTGGTTTTTTCCCATTTTTATTAGTTGAACCTGAAGAGGGACACCCATTTTCAACCACCTCTGAGAACGATAAACAACGAGTCTGTGGCGCAGATTCAACACAGGTAACATTAAAATCACTTCGGGTATTACCCAGCCGTGATTCCAATGTAGACCGAGGCTGAATGCGAACAGGCAGGTTGTTTGCCGGCCCGACGTGTGAAGACGAAAAAGAGGAAGGAGGAGAAGAAACTTTTCTGGAAACTTTGGGATTTTTCCTAGAAGCAATAATTTTTGCCCTGATGGGACAGTCTAGCGAATTCGAGGAATGATTACCTGCGCAATTTGCACACTTGAAAAATTCTGTTTTTGGTTTATCACCACCATAAAGGCATTTAGATTTTTCATGATCGAATGAGCCGCAAAGCATGCATCTGGCATTCATTCTACAATTTTTAGTGCCGTGACAAAAAGCTTGACAACGACGACATTGCGTAATATTTTGAAGGAAATTGGTTGAAGATTTTCGAAAAGGTTCGAATTTGACTCGACAATGAAACATAAGACGGGCCTTTTCAAGAATTTGCAAATTATTAACTTGATCCTTTTTAAAATGGATCAAATAAAGCTCAGGAGCAAAACCAACACTACTGATATTATTCGTATTGGTTCTTTTCCTCATTTGAATTACTTGAATTGGAGAAAAACCTAACAAAGAATTTAATTCAGATGTGATCTCATCCGGTGTCTGATCGCCGGTGAGACCACGAAGTACAACTTTAAATGGACGATCACTTCTAGTGTCGTACGTAAAAAATTGATGTTTTTTATTATTCAAATAATTTAAAATTTTTTGAAAATCATTAAAAGATTCCGCCAAAATACGAGCAGTTCCCCTTCGACCGATCTGAAAAGAAATCTTCACATCTTTGACGGAAGTGACGATTTCTTTCCGAAAGGCATTAAAGTCAGGAATCGTGACCGTAATTGGTGGAACCTTTTCGTTTTTAAGAGTATAAGAAGACGAAGGTTTCTTAGTACTCTTATCAGAATTAAATATGAATATTTCTTCATCACCGATGTTATGAAGGACATCAAATGAATTGGAAATTTCAACTTTTTTGGCAGATGGCCCTGGATTAGGTTCAGCAATCCGTTTTCTTCCGGCCCTTGAGCCGGCCGAAGACTTCCCCATGCTGGAAAGAAAAGAGAAAAATATGAATAAAAGAAAATGAAAATAATTTAGCACTGAAAAGTGCTGATGGAAAAACAGGTAAGAAAAAAATAAATAATTTAAAATGTTCCTGCAGGTACACAGCAACGATACGATGCTCTGGCGTACGTGTTGACGGCTCAACGGTACAGATGGAAGTGAGTGGAAGACTGCTAAAATAATGCCCCACTGACTCTATTTTACACTAAATGGATTCATTTGTTTGGTATAAAAATTTCTAAGTTGGCGGAAAAGCATTGAAAATTCTTTGATTTTCTTCAATGTTTAATCCTGTGTTTGAAACAATGGACGTTGAATCGAAAAACATATGTTCTAGAGACTAAGCCACGCCTTGATTGACGATTTTTCAAATTTTATACTTTTATATCTAGACACTTTTATATCTAGAGCATGGGTGGCCAAATCAAGGCCCAACTTTTTGTGGCCCGCGAAGCTCTTTTTGGAAAAATCATATTCTTAAAATTGAACTTTTTTCTGAGTCTTCATATATCATTTGGTAAATATATCTGAATCTACACTAGCTAAATTCAAAACAAAATCTCTTTGAATTAATATACAAAAAAAATTCGCTTTTAAACTGTTGTGTTTGGCCATTTTCCATACAGTTTTCGAGCATTTGCAATTTTCGTCGAACGTAAAAGTAGGCGAATATAATTTAGAAAATCTGAAAAACTCAACAAATATAATTTTAAACATGGAGAATTGTTTGGCAATATTTACTCAAAATCGATCATTTTGGCACTGTTGAATTCAATGATTTAGCAACAGGGAATTGGTTTGGAAATGAGATACCATTTATTCATTTCTGTTCGTCAAGTCTTTATAAGCTAACTTAGACCTATAGCGATAACAATCTTGTCGCTTAACCTAGGTGATTCTCAACTCAAAATCATTCCTTAAATACTATCGTATTCTGGGCTAACCACTCAGAATAAACTGCCAACACTGCAGGGTAATTCATAACCACTGGCTGTGTTGGCTGAGTTTAGCGTGCATGATGACAACATTTATATTGTTGTCATCATCATTGACCATCATTAACTGTCAACCGCTATTGTTCTCAATATGCGAATTGACGAAAGAGGACGAAATCAAAACAATCGGTTTTGGTTTTGTCCGAACGTGGCCGCGAGGATTTTGAGTCCGGAAAAACGTAAGTATCAACAGGCATTTATACCCCTTTGGCGCTGAGGGCTTCATATAATTTTACAAAAAAAGTTCCCGTCTTTGAATAAAAAAAAAACAATTACAATTACAATTTTCAATTTTCAAAATCGTACAGTATTTGAGACATTATCTGTAAATTCCATCACTCATGTTTCAATGTTTACTGATTGGGTTTTGGTTTGAAGTGTATTCAAGCAAACTCTAGTTTCAAAATTGAGGAGTTTGGATAGCCTCAGAAAGATAGTAAGATCGTATGACAATCGTTTAAAAATCGTGAAAAAAAAATCACCGAATCATATCAACATCACAATAAACATTATGATATTATGATTTATAACTTGAATTCTATTTCAACAACTTGGTTCATCCATCAAATTGTTTTGTGAAATACCGAAAGCTTGCTCTGTAATTTTTTTCCAATTTGTTATTTTTTGCTAAGTTTTAACAGAAAAGGTTATATTTCCGAGAATTCAATCAAATCCAAATATATTTAAATTGGCAATGTTCTCTGTATTTATGAACATCAAGAATAAAAAAAACTAGACAGAATTTGCAGTTGGGTAGTAAAACTCAACTAGAACCGGTTTCTCTCTCAGAAGAGCGGATTTTTTTTAACAAAATTTTTATTTGAAAAAGGTGCTATTATTTGAAAAGGCTCAAATTTGTTTTCATCCTGTCCATAGAAGGTTTTCCAAATTAACTTGTCAAATCAAGATATTGAAAAATTGGGAAAGAGTTGGATCGATTTGAGGTTGAGATTCGTACTTTGAAAAATCAATATTATTCATGATATAACTCAGGCATGTCAAACTGGGGGTTTGCGGGCCGCATGCGGCCCGCGGCTTTGGTCAATGCGGCCCGCGTAGCCCCGTCTTAAATTGTCACAAAAAAAACATCACTGATTTTTATGTAAAATATTACTGCAAAAAATTGAAGTTGAAGGTAACATTTTCAACTTAATGCAAATGTTTCTCGATGTTCAAATTTCCTCTCAGAAAAACACGAGTAACATTGTTGCTCTGAACCACAGTTTGAGGTGATTCCCGCTCCCGTGTAAGATTGTGTGTGAACATCCATAGCGTAAACAACATAAATATCATCCAAGTATTTCGGTTCTATTATTTTTGTTTTACCGAAGGATCAACACATATTGTGATATTTTTTAAATTGAAGATATACGTAAGCGTGAATATCAACATTATTAATTGTAAAGAAGCACATCCTAAAAAATAAAAATAAAATCGTGATTAAATTTGTAGCTCTGAATATCCAAATACGTGAGTATAAACAGCATACATTTTTAATAACACTATAACAATATTTTTTATTCGTGAATTGAGAGTCATTTTTAATAACATATCGGTCACTGAATAAAAAAAATCCGAAAAATCTAATTAGAACAGTTTTTAAAATACTGTAAAATGAAAAAAATAATCGTGTGTTTTTTTTAATATCTTCAGCTACTGTTCATAAAATTATCTTTATCTATAATTTGACCAATTAACTGCTCTTCGCAGATATTTTTTTTACTTCTATTCGGATTCAGAGGTCGATTTTAAATTTGAAACTTGACGTCAATAAATAAAGTTCAGTTTTTTGTAAACAATTGCTATCCCTCAGAGCCAAAGGGGTATAAGTGCACAAAGTTACTTTCGAGAAAGCACGCTTCAAAGTTTCTTTGTTGTGGGATTTTCCATATACTTTTTGGAAAGTTGTAGTGTTTGTCCGTTCAAAAAAGTATGAGAACATTATAAAAATCTGAAATAAAATTTTATCCGTTCCCGTGGCTTAAATCATTGCCAGTTTTCGACATTTTTGGAAGACATTGGACATGAATTCGATTGTGTTCCCTACTTCGCAGAAGCACGCTGGCTTTCCTGCCACAATATATTAAAAAGATTTTTTTGCTACGAGAGGAAAAATATTACTTTTGGAAATGGAGCCGTTTTCTTGACTTTAATTCATACGAGCAAGAATTTTCCTTGATTGTATCTCCATTTTCGTTTGCTCCTGAAAATGATAATTTGCAACTAGAGTTGATAGAGCTGCAGTGCGATTCTTTATTAAAAGCGAAAAACATTGAAGTGGCTGTACCGAAATTTTACAGCTATTTGCCTGAACGCTACGTTTGCAAGTATCTATGTGAGCAGTTTTTTTTATAATGAAAGCTACAAAAACTTTTCATCATTTGAGATTATCTGATACAAATTTATCATCAATAATGAAAGTGTCAGTGACAAATAAACTTCAACCTGATATTAAAAAACTAGTATCTCAGAAAAGATGTCAAGCATCAGGACAATAGATATAATGCATTATAATATAAGAATGTTAAACATTATAAACTTTAATAAAAATTTAACGCAAAATTTCATTCCAAGTTTACCTTTAACTGTATTCCATTGTATTGAATCTAATCTCCGCGAAACTAATATGTTATGTTTTCTAACTGATTTTGGCTGCGGCCCTCAACGTCATAGAAAATTTTTAATGCGGCCCGCACACCTAAACGAGTTTGACATGCCTGATATAACTAGTGTTCGATGGAAAAAAAATCTTTTAAATGTCAAAAGCTTGTGAACGCTTCTTTTAACAACGATTCCAATTTGCGTTTTTTTTATTTGTCTGTCAAATTTTTCTAAGGAAAACGGTGTAGTTGAAAACTTTTTTGTATTTGGACACCATAAAATTGACTTTTTGTCCATTGTAGTCACGCCATTTTACAAACCGCCATTGAATAAATTGAAGAGATTTTAAATGCCTTGGAAAGATTGACGTACATACATACACAAGTTTAGAGGGATTATTCATTTCGTTTTGCGTATCATTTATACTTTTTTTTTAAATGGAGCAATATTTTGTAAAAATATGCAAGTAACACAAACGATTTATTAAGATGAATCTATGTATACCAACAATAACAAAATTTTTTCGATAGGCATGTTTAAATATGAAAAATACCATTTGAAATCTGCTGATAACCTTTGATGGACTTTTTTCATCTAATAACTTGGCGAAATCCGGGCATTTGATTCCAAAATTGTCGGTCAAAACTCCAGGCAACATCAAAAGTAAATCAATAGCAAAAACCATCTTGAAAAAAAAGTCCATCAAAGGTTATCAGCAGATTTCAAATGGTATTTTTCATATTTAAACATGCTTATCGTACTTTACATGATTATTTTTTTTATAAAATATACTCAAAAAATCTTGATTTTTATGCAAAAATGATTTTTTTAGTGAACAATTTGAATTTCGGACCAGACGATTCGGACCAGACTATTCCTAAATTTTGTATTAATTATCTGGGCAAACCCGAATAAAACCGGGCAAACTTAATCTTTAGTCGATGTGAACTAGATGTAGGGATGAGATGA
Organism: Uranotaenia lowii; assembly: GCF_029784155.1. Taxonomy (NCBI): domain Eukaryota; kingdom Metazoa; phylum Arthropoda; class Insecta; order Diptera; family Culicidae; genus Uranotaenia; species Uranotaenia lowii. Next base: position 191,922,756 of record NC_073693.1, read on the forward strand.
ACAACACTGAAGATAGATAAAATAAAAAAAAATTCATTGACAACATTTGCTATTTTGGCAACACTTGACAAACAAACAAAACATAGTCAGTCATTGATTTATTCTTGTGAGCGAAAGACGTGTTTAAGTGAATCTCTGAATTGAGATTCGTAAAATCACGACACTAGGCAAATGTTTTTAAAGCGTTTTCAAAAATCTGTTTTTTAAAACTCCAGAACCATTTGTTTTTGGCCCTCAAGTCAATCTCATTTCTGAAATTTGGCCCGCCTGTTGAAAATGTTGCCCACCCATGATCTAGACTCTAGAGTATCTACAAAAAACATGACAACCTACATATTATGACTTTTTCTAATATACTTTAAAATGTACCGCTGTTATTTCTCAAAATGTCCCGCTTTTTTCGTAAACCATCTGGCAAGCCTACTTTATAAAGAAGTAATGATAAATTAAACATTGAGTTAAAAAAATTATAATAGGGAAATCAAATCAAACGGCACCCCTGTACTGCATCTGCATCATAATTTTTATACCTGAAGAATTAATCTTTTTTATTGCAATTTAAAACTCAAGTAACGGTTCATATTTCAAAGAGGTGTGATGTTGGAAATCAATTGGAAATTATGTTTTTTTTTCATTAATATCGAAAACTTTTGGAAGATTTAGCAAAGAACACTGGATCAGCTAGTATTATAAACTCTAAATATATGCAATGAGTTGTGTTCGCTAATTGAAACAAAGTGTGTTTGAAATTAAAATCTTTTTTTTCCATAACTCCGTTGCGAAGATATTTTTTGATTAAAGGATTTTGAACAATTCCATCTACTCTGAGAGATGGTGTTCGACATTTAATGGTTTTATCCAGTAAAGTTATTTGCGCAAACGAAGTGAAAATTTCCTTGAAGCATTTTTTTCTGTGTAGCCATTAAATTTATTAACAGATCAAAACAGGTAACTGACGTGTTAAAAAAAAAGGAATAAGCCAATTTTTGAATAACCTATCCCAATCGAACAGTCAATAAAACAAAAACAAAAAAAGGTTAAGGCTACCACCTATTGGTCTCGGGATTAAAAAGTGCCATGCATGTTACATGTGACGGTTTTCCATTGTACTGATTGCAAACATTGAGATTACACAAGTTATTGCTGAACACACAACCACGTACACACATGCACTCGAAGAGTAAATTGTACTGTAGAAAAAATCCAATTAACACCTGGATACAATTGTCCCTCATGGTGGTAGATATATAAACTGTCTATCGCCGATTGGGCAAACTTCCTGATAGAATATGCAAAAACTGGCACACACACCAATAGTTAACAGCATATGTTAGCAGAATACGTGAAAAATAAACTGTAACCTAACGTTCGTAGTCTACAAGTCTACATAGGTACTAGGGGTTTTTAGAACATGAGTTAAATTTCATTTTACAGTCCAGGGCAGATTTACTGGAACAAATTGATCTCAGATTAAAAAATTTACTAAAATAAGGAACGGTGCTACTCTTGCATTTGAAATTTATTTTCAATGAAGTTTGATGGTGAAAGTTGTAAGTAGAAATATTACGGGAATTTTCACCAGTTTAAGAGTTGTTAAGTTGTATCTGTGTTGAAACCTTCGAGTACAACTCTCAAACATGAAACACTCCATGTATCTACATTACAGGAAACTTTTCTACGAGCTGCTTGAAGTGTTCTCGAAAAGTCCTCTGACATTATCACCATCCGACAGAAGAATGTGCTGGCCTACACAAATTCAGAAGCTAAATATTTGCACTCATAAATCATGGAGTTGAAATTCATGCTCTGTGAGCCCTACGTATTTCAAAATCGCCCTTAGCTCTCCCATCTAACTCGAGCTCCATCATCCCTGGGTGGGTACCCATCCGGGAACATCCGAAAAAAGGAGGGAAAAAAGTGAAAAGGCATGGGGCGAAATAGGACGTTCATGCATTGGTGAAACGAAAACAATTTTCCGCAATCCCGCTGCGGCGTGGAACCAATCATCATTTCATGTCCTGCCTGATGCCCTGGAATGATACACCGACGACCAATGACGGCAGAAACGATGCCAGAATAAGGCAGGCGCCCATTGGATTGGATGCTGCGAAGCGGGAATTCTATCTAAAACTCAACACCTTTCCTACTGGATGAAACGCGCGAGGAATAACAATTTGTTGCAAACAATAGATAAAAAAATGGAAAAAGTTAGAATAAGTCACCGGCAAAACGCTGATGCTTTGTTATTATTTATGGTGTGTCGCAATCGATAAACACCGGAAAATCCGTATTGAATCCGTCGTTTATGTGGCTATGAATCTTCAAACGGAAAATTCGCGTCATTCGAATGTGTTGTCTAAGGTTCCATATCGAGAGCATAATAAGTTAAGCTGAAACATAAAAATATCGAGCGTGGAATTGAAATGGAATTCTAAACGCATTTTCATGATCTGTTTTTAACAATTGTATCCCATTTACCCTAAAACGTTTGCCCAGTATGATTTTTGCCCAAATGACGAATATCCGAGATCAATCCCAAGAAAATTTTTTCACAGGATGCATATATTCTGAAAAAAGTCCACGAGCTCGAGTGGAAAGTCTTTAAGCATCCACCGTATTCCCAGACCTTTCACCTTACACCGACCAGATAACACCATCTCCTCTCTATTTACACCGCAAACGTCAAAGACTGCTTCTTGACCTTGATGAAATACAAAAATGAGCAGCTGTCAAAAACGGTGATTTATTCCTGATGAGTTTTCAATTTCTAAGCCTCTGGACTAGTTGGAAAATGTCTTTTTTTAAGTTACAATTAGCATAATTTTGTAGTGGAGATTAAAATCTATGGAATGAATTATTTCATTTTGCCAAAACAATTAACTATCCTTTAAAACCACCAAAAAATCTAAAACTCTACGAACTTATTCTCAAACTAATTCTTGTCTTGTTAGCGAAACTTTCCACAATTGAATTTTGTGCTTTTTGAACCCCATCAAATATACTCAACCAATATTAACCACAGTCGTTTTGTCCATACAACGAAAAGGCGACAGCATCAGCATCCTCTAGCGGACAAAATGGAAGCATTAATTCGAGAAATTCGTGTAACTCGTGACACGACGGACACGACTAAGTCAGGGTTACCATAAATAACCCTATTTTTTTTATTCCTATTCCTACACCATGAAAATCTTAGAATCTAGAATAAATAAAATGATGAAATATGTTTTAAGAACATTCGAAGATATTTTCCCACAAATAATAACATAATAACATAGTATTCCGTCTCACGACATAACTTGACGAACTTAAAATGTGTATCATGGCAATTGTGTTCGATGTATTTCTAATGAGGTTTTATTGTTAATCACATCACCCATGATCTTTCCATAGGGGAGAGTGGGGATACTTGACCCCCTTTTCTTATTTTCACCATATCTTTTTGGAATTATTTAACAACTCGCACTCTTTTACATTTTCTGACAGCGTGTAACTTCAAGTTTCTATGCTCCTAAAATTGGAACGATACTTGAACCCGTAGATGAACTAGAAGCATTTTCGTGGGAGTAAAAAAATTGCGATATTTTTGAAGTTAGGGGAGACTTGATCCTTTATTCAGGAAGCCCTTATCCATGGAAAAAATCAAACAAAACCCCAAGATAGAATGTTAATTGATTATTTTGGTCATGTTTGTTCTCATTTCACAATCTTTAATTGTCAGAACAAAAATCTATAGCTTATTTTCAACCCTTATGACATTGCATACTTACGGGCGCAATTTTTTATAAACAAGAGAAAATCAATTATTTTAGCCCTTTTCATCAGATAATTAATGGATGAATATTAGCGATTGGATAATATTAGTAATCTCGTAATCAGCAATGACCCCGATCCATTGAGAAGAAGAATATACCGGGATCATTTGTACCCATATATATATATATATATATATATATATATATATATATATATATATATATATATATATATATATATATATATATATATATATATATATATATATATATATATATATATATATATATATATATATATATATATATATATATATATATATCACTAAACTAACTGCTAACTGCACTTCCTACTGCTGAACCACTTACTGCTGCCGGGTCGGGAACCAAAGAGAACGAGCATGCCTTCGCTATCGGTATTTAAGTGATCATATTTGCCTACGATGCAATTATGATCACCGCGTGGTTGCGCGTGGCTTGGGAGCGCCACGTTTATACATCCTGTCTCGGGTTCTGGGAGAGGGATGTATGTAACTCCTCCGGGGGGTGAAAAAGTGTCGTCCTCGACACTTAGCCGTCTGTTGATTTCTTGGTTTCTGCTGCTTCCCGTGGTTTATTCCTTATTTTGATAGTTACTCTTTTCTTAAAGATACAAAGAAAGGTTAGAGTTATCAAAATGATTATGCTAGTGGATATTCCACCGAAAGCTGTAAGCGAAAATTTTCGGAATCCAGAGTGTTCAAGTTTGATCAAGTCTAACTTCAGTCTATTCTGGATCGTCTCGTTGTGGATTAATGAGATGTTGTGATCCTGAATAGTATTCCACTTCATCGTAAGATTTGGAAAGGCTCCTTGTATTTCTTCGGTATTACTAACACGTTCTTCTGAAGAAAATTTCTGCCCATCTATGGTAATGCTACAGTTAGAAATTTTAAGCATGAAATTGCCATGCAACTCACGATTATGTGGCCCACAATCTGTTTCTAATCTGGAGCCTCTTGCGTTATTGATCAGAATCTTGTTATTGTCGACTAATGAGATTCTTGTGGCATCTTCTAAAACAGATTTGCATTGTCCTTCTATTCCAAATATAATTGAATTAGTACAGCTATCTTTCAGGGGATTGAGAAAGACATCGCGTTGAATCAATTTTTCTGGGTATTCGGTTTGAAATAGTTGTTCTTTGTATTTCACTATGTGATTCGGAATGTTGGTAATCACATGATTGTTGACTGTTAATGGGATGAGTTGGATTATGTCACAGTCTCCTTTGATTTTAGGGACTTCGAGTATGTATAGCATTAAATCGTGTTTTGATGCTATTTTTGGCTTAGCATAATTTAGAGCTTCCTCGGGAAATTTCGTTTCGATACCTTGTTCGTTGAGAATAGCTTCGATTGTGAGGATTTCTTGGAGAGATAGTAGCTTACTGTTTGGCAGTTCAATTTTTGTCTTCAGGATTGTGTTTTCTAGTTGCTCTAGAATCTGATTCGTCGTGTCCATGTATAGGAGGAGGGTTACGGCATCCATTTCTTCCATTATTAATTTGTTTTCCATGGATTCATGTTCCAATAGCTTGTTGATCGTCCCTGTTATTTCCGAAATTCGGGAATCAATGAGAGAATTGATCCTGACTTGCTGGTTGTTCTGTCCTATGAGTTCGTTCATAGTTTTGTTGATGATGTCCAAATCGTGTGCATCCGGGGTTCCGGCTATCCATTTCCAGGCGGTTCCAATCTGGTCCCATCGTTTGCTTCTTCTTGGTTTCAGCGGTTTCAACAGGTGTAAGTTATTTACTAGCTGTCTGCTTTTCTGAATAACTAAATTTGTTATCGGATGGTTTGTATCTAGTTTCCTTGATATTTTTACAAAATTGTATACGTTTGATTCCAAATTGGTTATGTTAATCGGATGTATAATTTTGACAATCCCTGATTGGATTTTACAATTTCCGGTTTTTAACAAAAGCAATGGGTCGTTTGATAGGTTTCTAATTCCTAAGTAGTTACATTTTGTTGACCCGGTGATTGAAGAGACAAATAGTAGGATCGCAAGTGATTTCATCTGAAAAATAAAAGATATTAGAAAAGGTTGGCTATTCTTTTATAATCTAGAAAACATGATTTTCATGTCATGTAAGTCTTTTTATGTTTTTCTTGTGCCTTTTAACGCGCCTATTATTTTTGAACGTTTTATCTGTAATTTCTTGAGCGTTTGTCGGTTTTGCCCTTGGATCTAATTTTTTTCTAATGTAAGGAATGACGAATACTTTTTTGCCTTCCTCTATGATTGGTGGTTCAATTCTGTTCTTATTCTGTTTATCTTGTTTGTTTTTAGCTTTTTCTAAATTAATTTTTATTTTATTGAAAATTTGAGTAGATTCTTCGTTAATTTGTTGAGGGTTTTGAATATTATTTTGTCTAAAAATGACCTCGTTAGGCGAGTATTGTGTCGCTGAATGTATTGAATTGTTGTAAAGTGCTGTAGCTAATAGAACCATTGATGTTATGTTCAAGTGTTGGTGCTTGTGTTTATTAGTGTTTATGATCTCGATCATTGTCGAATGTGTTTTTTCTACTTGTCCATTCGATTCTGAACACGATGCATATTTGAGGTCAACGTTTAAATTGTCGAGATAGTTTTTCAAGTGAATTGAACAAAATGTAGTATCGTGATCAGTTATGATTTGTCTTGGGGTTCCGAAAGTCATAAAATATTGTGCTAAAGCATTTTTGACGTCTGTTAAATTTTTAGTATCCATAGGGATCAATTGCGCATGCTTTGAAAATGCGTCAACTAAAGACAAAAAATTTTGTTTGTTAATTTGGAAAATATCCATGTGAACTCTTTCAAAAGGTCTGTCTGTCGTGGGTCTTGATGAATTTTTTATGTTGTAAGGTTTACGTTCATATTTATGCATATTGCAAATCTTACACATTTTTGTAACCATTTTAATTTTTTCAATCATTTTGGGCCAAAAATAACTTCTTCTAATTTGACTTTCTACTTCTGTGACTCCTCTGTGGGCTCTGTCATGTTCTTTGCTCACAATGGCGTCTTGACGGGCGTCCGAGTTAACGTCTTCTACCAAGTTTTGAGTCATTACAAAGTGTCCGTGTTCATTAAAGTGTTCCTTGTATACATCTTGGATAAGTTGGGTAATATTTTCTGGTGCTAATATAGCCGTTTGCTTGTAATCATGAAATTTCTTTATACAGTCACGTATTATGTCGTGATTGAATTCTTTTCTAGCTATAGTCACTCTTCGAAATTTTGGAAAGGGGTTGAACATTAAGTCGCTCGTAAAGCTTGCTTTTTTAAATATGATTTGGTTTCTATAAAAGTTTATTGGTCTTTCTGTGAAATGAATAAAGTGATCGTCGGAAGTTTGCGCTGAATGAATCGTTTCAGTGTCATCGTCATCTTCGTCATTGTGTAACAGATGGTTTCTCATGGTCGTCGCCACAATGAAAAACGAGAACATAATTTAAAATTTTCTAATGGCCACTTTTATTTCACCCACCCAATCTCCTTCATCACAATGATGGTTCGGACGTGGTAAAAAAAATCGACTTACGGCTTTCTCATGACGGTGGAGGTCCAAATCGCAATTTCATCCCGTTCTTGGCGCTGCTGCTGGAGCACGTTGATCACCCACCGGCCGCCGCGGAAATTCTTCTCGTCTTCCCACATGGTGCGAATGCCCTGCTTGAACATCGAATAATCGCACCCGGTCTTCAGGTCCGACGGGCTCCTGATTTGGTTGTACAATCTCCAGAAGTCCTCAACGGTACCGACGGTGGCCACCTCGTTCAGATTGTCTCCCCACGACTTGTTCTTATCCGGTTCCTGATACCAGAGCGTCCACTGGAATTGCAGCGGATTCTTGACGATGCGATCCGGATCGACGATGCCGTACTGCTCGGTATGATTTTGCTCGGCGCTCCCCCGTCGTCGCTCAACCTCCTCATCGGTTTCGCCAGCCATGATTGCAAATCGGCTCAGCTCGTCAGCTCGTCGAAATGTCTGTCCAGACACGTTGATTGAAACAGGGGACAGGAAAATTTTGCTTCGCTGGGGCTTTTCGCGGGAAATCCGCCACACTTTTCGAACTTCGTCTTGTCGCAGCCTCGACCGATGTCCGGAAATATCCGATGACAGTTATTTTTCTTTTTTTTTTTTTCCGTTTTTCGTGGACTGTGGGCTGTCGGGTTTTTCTTTTTAAAGTTCGATACAGTGGGCCAAATCTGGTCGAACAAGTTGATTTGTTTTTGATTAGGGTTGGGTTTTCTAACTCTATTTTTGCTCAAATCACACCATAACAAAAGCTCTAAAATTCAACTGTAACAATTGTCGTCTAAAATGTTATCCGTTGCTGCAGGAAAAACATTGTTAGATTGTGATGGATTTTCTTCTAGTTGGCCATCATCGGTTTGATTGTGTTCCTCTTCTGGTGGGTTGCTGGTTGATGCCTCTCCTTGACTCGACCAATTTTCTGAAAATGTATCTTGGGAGACTTCTGAAATTGGAGAATTTGTGTTATTAAAGTTTAACTCGACTTCGTTTTCTATTTTTCTACTCAACGCATCTGCGACTACGTTGGTTTTACCCGGTTTGTAAATAGGGGTATAGTCATAGCTTTCTAGCTCCATTCTCCATTTTAGGATTTTCTGATTTTTATTGCAATTTTTGATAAATTGAAGGGGTTTGTGATCTGTTAGTAACGTAAATTTGTTACCAAAAAGATATGGTTTGAACTTATTGACCGCCCAAATGATAGCCAGTGCCTCTTTTTCAATTGTGCTATAATTTGTTTCGCATTTATTGAGGGTTCTGCTAGCAAATGCTATGGGTCTTTCCACTTTATTTTGTATTTGGGATAGGACCGCTCCTAACGCATAATTACTCGCGTCTGTGGTAAGAATAAAGGGAAGTTCAAAATCTGGATATGCTATTATTTGATCTGATGAAATTATCATTTTCAATTTAGAAAATGCTGCTTTATATTCACTGTCTTCCAAGTTAACTTTTTGGTCTTTTTTCAAATACTTTGTCATTGCCTTAGTTATTTTGGAATAATCTTTTATAAAACGCCTATAATATCCGGTGAGACCTAGAAATTGTTTAATTTCTTTTGTATTTTTAGGCAGTGGCCAGTTAAGAATTTTATTTATTTTGTCTGGGTTAGGTTTTATTCCATTACTTGAAATTATGTGCCCTAAAAATTCAGTTTCTCTCTTCATGAATTCACATTTATCAAGTTGGATTTTAAGATTAAATTCAGCCAGTCTTTTCAACACTTTGGACATATTTTTGACATGATCTTGTAGATCTTTGCCGGTTATAATTATGTCATCCATGTATACAAAACATGCGGTTCCGATCAGATTGCTTAGAATGTTATTCATAGTTCTCTGAAAGGTTGCTGGTGCATTCCGCAATCCAAAGGGCATACGTGCGAACATAAAGTGCCCTAAGCTTGTTGAAAAAGCGGTTTTTGCTTTATCTTCCGGATCCATTTTGATTTGATGAAATCCGGATTTTAGATCCAGAGTTGTAAAGTAAACTGATTTTCCGAGACTATCAAGTATGTCTTCAATTTGCGGAATTGGAAACTTGTCACTAATAGTTTTATCGTTTAGTTTACGATAATCTATTACGACTCTTATTTTTCTTTTACCAGAAGCGTCTGGTTTTTTAGGAACAACCCAGATCGAAGCTGAATATGGACTCTGAGAATGTTCAATAATTCCGTTATCTAATAACTCTTTTATTTGTTCTTCAACGTCTTTTTTAAATGCGTGTGGATATCTATACGATTTTGTGTACACGGGTTCTTCATTGGTTGTCACAATTTTGTGTTTAACTGAAGATGTAGCTGTCAATTTCTCATTAGGTTTGAGTAAGACACCTTGATTTTTTAATATTGTGTCAAATAATTTTTCTTTTTCTAGATGTGAGAGGTGATCTGTTCTAATTATGCTTTCTAGAATTGTTTGATTAATTGCAGATCCTTGTTTTAATGGGATTGGTGTAATTGTTTCAAAGTTATTTACCTTGAGGTTAATTCGGTCTTTGATAACTGGTTTTTCAGGTTTTGTTGAAAGAACCTTTATTGTAGTTTTATTCCCGTTAGAGTTGTACACGCCGGGTTGAACTGCATAACTTTGGTAAAATTTCTGAAAACATGGGACAAACCAGTCTCCATCTACGTTAGTCTCTAGTTCAATAGTGTGACTATATAATTTTTTTGCTGGGTAATATTTTTTGTAAGGAATTTTTGTGTCATTAATTATAACACATTCATTTTTATAATTAATTATAGCTTTGTTTTTGGCTAAAAATTCGGATCCAATAATTCCATCAAAAAAATTATGAAATTTTAATTCATAATATGTTTGTGGTGGAATATTGTTTCCGAGCAGATTTATTCTGCCTTTTTTGTTGATATTATGGGTGCCTGTTATGTTCTTTATTTGCACATTGTCTGTTTGTGCTATATCTGAAATGAAGCCAGGACGTAATACGTTTTTATTAGCCCCAGTGTCTATGAGTAACTTTAAATTTGCTTTTGTTTCGAGATATGGAAGGTAATTCAAGTTATCATGTTTGATGTCTGGACGAAGCAAAAATTTAGGTCTAAATCGTCTATTTCATCATCTATTTCTTCGTTTTTAATTTCGTTGTTATTTATGGTTCGGTTGAGTGTTAACCTGCTTTTAACCGAGCCTATCTCCATAGGTTGGGGATTATTAAAGGTTTTTTTTCTGTTCATTAAAATGTTTCTTATCATTGGTGTCATTCACTGGATATTTGAAATTTTTCTTTTGGAATGGGGGTTGTTGTGCAATACTTTCTCTGCTTTTAAATTTGCAAACGAAAGCATAAGCTTCCTCGATGTTCTCCGGTTTTGCGGCCTGCACATACCCAAAATAGGGTTCTTTAAGGCCAGAAATGAATGCGGCGAGGATGTCTTCGTCAATGAATGCGCTTATCGCATCCCAATTTTGTTTGTATTTAATTTTTTGTTTGGCTAAACTTTTTATATTTTGCCCGATTTCGGTAATTATTTGGTAATATTTATGAAGGGACATGTTATCCTTCATTTTCGTTTGCCATAGTTGGCTTTTGTAAAAGGTCAGCTCCTGCTTGTCGCCTAATGCGTTCCTGAGGACTTCGCTTGTTTCTTCGAAGGTTCGCGGGTTGCCCGCCAGACAAATGATGTCCCGTGCTTTCCCTTCGATTTTATTTATGACGGCTGTAACATAAATTTCGTACTGGCATGTTGTGACCAGCGGTTTGAAAACGTTAAGTGTTCTCTCAGCGTTATCCAGCCAAGCTGGAAGTTGCTTTCTGTTTCCGTCGTATTTAGGAATTGATTTGATGGGGTCTGGTATAGCAAATAAATTTTCTAATCTCCCTGTTGGTTCATTAACTGAATTTGAATTATTGTTTGCTAGTGCGTTTATTGCCAACTGTTATTGGTCTTGGGTTGAATGAATTTGGCTGACCATAGTGGTTAGGTGCGTGATTTGCGCCACGAGGTCTTCCATTTTTGTTTGTTCTAATTTCAGTGCTCCTAAATCGGGGGGATTTTCAATAGGAACGTGTGAAAATTCAGCAGATTCTTCCGAAATTTCTGAATCCGAAATATCACTAAAGATAATTTCCGAACTGAATAATTGTCTTGCCTTTTTCAAAGCGTTTAGCTTTCTTTCTTTTGGCATTAATTTAATTGATGAAACCCCTTTAGTTTGCTTAGTCAGTATGAACGAGCAGAGGGAATCTTATTTCAGTCTCCTTTTATAAACACTTGGCGTGAACTAGCAGCGCGAGCTTTTTGCTTAGTCCGCCTTATGCGCGTTTCAAATGGTGACTATGTGGTTTATTTTAACTTTTTGTAGAGATCTGCCTATCTGGTAGTACAGATCAATACCAACAAAATTTTAGCAATTTTCTAAATTTCAGAGCCTATCTGGTAGTACTCTTTTTTTTTTTTAGTTGGTAACCACAGGTGGTAAATCCCGGTTTACGGATTGTATTCCAAGGCACGGCGAGCCACCGCGTCCCCCCAGTTTGCTACTCTGGGTCCATGGGTACAATGGGCAGACTCATGATATACTCCGTGTATACCCCCTACTCCCTAAACTCCACCTGGGGCCGCAGACCTGGTTCCCACCTCGAACTGTTTAGTACACTATGCTTCAATAGTGGGAGGTCTATTCGCGCTAATGCGCTCAAAGGCAATACTCATTAACGAGACCACTTTCAGCAAAACCTCTCATCCTTACGACTCGACGCCTGAACTCTCCTCTGACGACTTGAGAACCGACATCTCCTCGCAATGACTCGAGATTCCCACACAAACCTCTCCTCTTCGCGACTTGAGGCCTGATCTCTCCTCTGACGACTTGAGATCCGACCCCTCCTCGCATCGACTCGAGGTTTACCTCTCCTCTGCACGATTCAAGGCCCGATCTCTCCTCTAACGACTTGAAATCTGACCTCTCCTCGTAATGACTCGAGGTGACCACTTGTACCCCTCCTCTTGTTGGTAAGGGGCCTGATCCCTCCTCTTACGACTCGGGACCCTACCTCCTATCATAAAGACTCGGGGTTGACCACACAAACCTCTCCGCCTGAAGGTTTGAGGCCTGACCTCTCCTCTAACGACTCGAAGCCCGACCTCTTATCTTCAGGGTTCGAAGTTTGCCACCTTGCCCGTCGTGTGCCAGATCGAGAGCAGCTTATCCTGGACTCGCGCCTGTCACGGCACACGCGCGGGACTTAACGCAACTACTCGGATGATTCCCGACGAAGACGTCATCCTACACCGACTCGAATGGCTCGCCCGGCGTCGAGAGCCACTCTACCCGTGGGTATTCCCCGAACGTGGAATAACCCTTTCCCAACGATTTCCACTGCGAAGAAGGTCAAGTCTTATCCCCGCAGCTTCTGTCGTTGAGAACCGCTCTACTCGGATACTCCCCGAAGGTGGAGCATCCTACACACGAACGCGGCGCACCCACGGCATCCGCTACGCAGAAGGTATTGTCTTATCTTTGTAACTTCAAACCGTGGGGTCGGACGCACTCTACTCGACAGCCCCCCGTCGATGGGGTCAGTCTACTCCGACCGTTGTCCGGTCTTCTTTATCCCCCTTGGTTGGCAACCCTAGGATTTTTGGCCCGCGGATTTTCCTGCCCGTTGTGTGCCAAATCGAGAGCAGCTTATCCTAGACTCGCGCCTGTCACGGCACACATTCGGGACTTGGAACGCTACGACTCGGATGTTTCCCGACGGTGACGACATCCTACACCGACTCGAGAGGCTCGCCCGGCGTCGAGAGCCTCTCTACCCGTGGGTATCCCCCGACAGTGGTTAACCCTCTTCCCTCGAGATCCGCTACGAGGAAGGTAAAGTCTTATCCCCGCAGTTTCCCTCTTAGGAAGCGGAACTACTCGGATACCCCCCGACATTGGGGTATCCTACACACGTTCGCGGCGCACCCCTGACCTCCGCTACGCAGAAGATGTTGCCTTATCTTTGTAGCTTCGATCAAAGGATCGGACGCACACTACTCAGATGCTCCCCGCCGATGGAGTCATCCTACACCGTTCGCGGACTGCCGTTGGTTCCAGCTCCTCTGCAGGGCAGTCATGATCCGGGTGAACCCATCGCTGACCGCGTGCCAAGTGTTGGAATCCGCACACATCCTCTGTACAACGTTATCTGCTGTCGTGTCAGGCCCACAGGCGGCAAATATGGAAGTACGTACCGCCGCAAACCTCGGACAGACAAACACCACATGTTCGGGTGTTTCCTCTACGTCACCACAATCTGGGCAGTATGGCGAAGCCACATGTCCAAACCGGTAGTGGTACTTCATGAAGCATCCATGACCAGTCAGGAATTGCGTCATATAGAAGTCCACTTCACCGTGCCTTCTTCCGATCCAGCTCCCGATGTGCGGGATCAGACGATGGGTCCACCTTCCTCTCGTTGAGCTGTCCCACAGCTGCTGCCAGTTGGACATCGAGTCCTCATTGGCGAGATCTCGAACGTTGGGCGTGTCTCTGTTGTCGTAGCAATAGACATCCTCCTCCAGCAAAACCGAGATGGGCATAACACCCGCTACTACACAGGCGGCTTCGGACGACATGGTCCGGTATCCGCTGATAACCCGCAGGTTCATCAGCCGCTGAACGCTGCTAAGTCGCTGCAGGTTACAGCTTCCTCCCAGGGCCTGCCTCCAGGCCGCTGCTCCGTACCGCAAGATCGAAGTGGTCACACTTGCAATGATCCGCCTTTTGCTGCTTTGGATAGCCGAGGAGTTCGGCATCATTCGTGTGAGTGCGGCCGTGGCCATTGCCGCTCTCTTGCACACGTGTTCGACATGGCTCGTGAAGCTGAGCCTGTCGTCAATCATCACCCCTAGGTACTTAATTGCGCGTTTAGACACGATGTTGCACGGTCCAACGGCAATGGTACCTGTTTGGGGTGATTTCAGGTTGGTGATAAGCACCATCTCGGTTTTGTGGTGGGCTAGACGCAGGCACTTGGAGTGCATCCAGCGTTCCACTTCCTGGATAGCTACCGTGGCCAGTAGCTCAACCTCCGCTGTTGAGGAGCCCCTCGCCAAGAGGACTACATCATCTGCAAATCCTACGAGTTCGGCTCCCGATGGGAGGCTCGTTCGTAGGAGTTCGTCGTAGGTGATGTTCCACAGAACCGGACCGAGAATTGACCCCTGTGGAACACCCGCCGAAACCTCTTGTGTTCGCAAACCCTCGCCGGTCATATACTGCAGTTGGCGATTGTGGAAGTAACTTTCCACAAGCCTATACAGATATGCCGGGATCCTCATTTGGATGAGCGACGACGCAATCGCTGTCCAACTGACACTGTTGAAGGCGTTCTTCACATCCAGAGTGACAACCGCGCAAAAGCGGAGCCCTCTCCTCTTGGTCAGCCTGGCTCTGTCCGCTACCTCGATGACCGAGCGGATGGCATCTACGGTGCTGCGACCTCGACGGAAACCAAACTGTTTCCCCGAGAGTCCGCCCTCACTTTCCGTGTATCTCTGAAGTCGGTTCTGAATCACCTTCTCCAGGACCTTACCCGCTGTATCCAGTAGACAGATCGGCCGATATGCCGATGGGTCTCCTGGACGCTTACCCGGCTTTGGCAGAAGAACAAGTTTCTGCCGTTTCCACGTGTCAGGAAACACCCGTTCCGTCACGTATCGTTGCAACGATGTTCGGAACATATCGGGGAATTCCCTAATCGCGGCCTTCACCGCGACGTTCGGAATGCCGTCCGGTCCGGGGGCCTTCCTCGGTTGGAGAGACTTGGCGATCTCGCGAAGTTCTTCCACCGTTATCCTCTCTTCGGCGCTGGTGTCCCAGTCATACGGGACTGTTGGCCAGCGGGTAACATCGTGCTGTGGGAACAGCTCATTGATGATGACTCTCAGTTTATCGGGGCACGTTTCAGGTGGTGCGCCCCCACTTTTAGTTCTGCCCATGACTATCCGATAGGCATCACCCCATGGACAGTCGTTGGCGTCACGGCATAACTGTTTGAAACGTGCCCTCTTGCTTGCGTTGATGGCCCTGCGGAGGGCCGATCTCGCGCTTGTGAAGAGTGGCCTACGCTCCGTTCGCTCTTCTTGGGTCCTTGCGTTCTGCATCCTGCGCCTTGCCCTATGGCAGTCGGCACGCAGACCCGCAATTTCCTCCGTCCACCAGTAGACGGGTGGCCTAGTGCTTTTATGCTTGGCCCTTCTCGGCATCGCAGCATCGCAAGCGCGAGCTAGAACCCTCGTCAGTTCTTCCGCGGACAGGTTGTCCAGGTTCCTCTCCCAGTGCAACGCTTCGACAAAGACGTTCTGGTCGAACTGCGTTGTCTTCCAGAGGCGTTCTCCTGTACGAGACTCGCGTCTACCTGTCCGCGTACTTGAGCCTAGCCGATAGCGAATCGCGAAGTGATCGCTATTCGTGTAGGCCTCGCTCACCATCCAATCGCTTACCAACCCCGGGCTACCGAAGGTGACATCTATGGTTGACTCGCTCCCGTTCCAACTTTGGTAGGTACTGGTATTCCCTACGTTGGCCAGATCCACATTAAGCCTCGCCAGGGCTTCTAAAAGAGTTTGACCTCTGGGGTTTGTGAGGCGGCTACCCCATTCAACGGCCCACGCGTTAAAGTCGCCAGCAATAACGATGGGGCTTTTCCCCATTAGCACATCCACCATCTTGTCAACCATAGTGCCAAACCTCTCCAAGGACCACCTTGGGGGAGCATAGCAGCTACAGAAGTAGATCCCGTTAACTTTGGCCACCACCATGCCTTCGTTTTCCGTCGCCACAACTTCTTGTATGGGGAAACTACCTGTAACCCATATCGCGGCCAGTTTGGCATCATCAGTCGCCCAATTAATGCCATTCGCAGCTCTGCGATATGGGTCTGCCACTAGCGCGATGTCCAACTTTTCCTCAACTGTCATCTGCCGCAACAGCTGGTGTGCTGTGTAGCAGTGGTTGAGGTTAAGTTGGACGACCTCTATGCTCTTGGCGCCCGGGGTGGTACCGCCTGCGCCTTTGTGTAGGCGGGGCACCTAGGGTTGCCAACAGCGTGGTCTCCAGCGCAGACAGGGCATTTAGCAGGCTTTTTGCAGTTAGCCGACTTGTGGCCGGTTTCGCTGCAGCGCCAGCATATGCCACTTCTGTCTGGCCCAGTGCAGTCGAACGACTTGTGACCGTTCAACAGGCACTTGAAGCACCGGTCCGGTTGCTGGGGGATGGATATCTGACAGATAGACCATCCCACCTTTAGCCGCCCACACTTAAGTGCGGCGTTTGCTGCTGCAACCGGAAGTTTGACCAGCCCAATCTGCATACCAGATTTGGGAGGGCCATTCCGCAGACGAACCGTCATCTGGTCAGAGCAGATTTTGCACTGCTCGACCAGTGCCACCCGCAGTTCGTCTTCCGTCGTGACTTCATCCAGGTTTTTAACCCGGATGGTCACTTCCTTACAGAGGGCACGCACCTCAGCCTTGTCACCAAGGGCTTCGGCGGCCTTAGCCGTAAGGGTCCCGCTGGAGTTTCCAGCACCACGCTTCAGTTCGAGGATCATCTCGCCGGTGCGTGTCCGACGGATCCTCCGAACTTTCTCGCCTAAATCGGCGAGATCTTCGTTCGTACGCATCTGTCGCAAGACATCTGCGTACGTGCCCTCAGGTGCTTTGACGACAATCGCCTCGCCCCTCTCCCTGACGCGACGTTTGCGTCGTTGGGGTTGGGGTTTGGCTTTTCCCGTCTCCGTACCTTTGGGCCTTCCCCTTTTGCGCGATACCGTCCGCCATCCGGTATTTGCGCTCGTCGGCTCATCTGCCTTTTCGGCAGGGCCTTCCGCCCGCTTGGAAGCGCTGGCCGCAGGATCCTGCCGGACAGACGGATCCTCCGCTCTTTTCTTAGGGTCCCCGGGTCTGAGTTCCCCGGGAGACCCTCTCTTACGCTTGCTGTTGCCAGCAAACGCAAGGCTGCCTTCTGTTTGGGCAAAGGCATTGACCTTCTTTGGGCGGATGGTGTCCGCCCTCAGAGGGGTCTCTGCCGGCCCTCGCTCTTTTGGTCTGGCGGCCTCGGGCTCCGCAAGCCGTTCCACCACAGCTTTGTTGGCTGCGATGAAGAGCTGCATCACCCTGGCTAGCTTCTCGCGTATTTCCTTGTGGATGTTGGACTTCCCCTTCACACATTCCACAAGGTCAGCGATGCCAGCCATGGCCGTGACCAACTCTACTGGAGCTCCCGGATCTTGGAGTTCCGGGGAGCTCAGTAGGTCTTCCAGCGCTTCCTGTACTTGATCGTACGGGTCCGCTCGCACATCGCTCGGTGCTTCCACCGACGTTGCCGTCGGGTCCACCGGGTTGGCAGATTGCCTAACCGGTGAACGCCTAAGGCTACTCCCGCCGAACGGATTCGGGCTTTCGCCTTTATCCGTTCCGTCCTTTTTTGTTTCTTTCTGATTTTTTGGCATATTTGATCCCACGAGTAATCAGGTAACAAACGGTCCACTGCGCCAGTGACCTGCTTAGCGCAGCAAGGACTGGGATACTGTGGGGTGTGTCCCGGTGCCCCACAGGCAACCGTTAGAGACTGGCGTGACTTAACGACCCGCCAGCCTTCCAGGTACATCGGCACGGTTAGCTTCACACCTTCACCAATGGAGTCGGTTTCCGATAGAAATTCCATTGTCGTAATCCAAATTCGTTAGCGAGGGTCTTCATAAGGGGGGGGGTGTAGTTCTCTCGGCCGTACATCTGCATAAAGCAGACACGTTTCCACTCTGCACCACGGGGAGGTGGAACTACGTCGCAGAGCAGTAGTACCCTGGGAATAAATAAAACGCTAGCACTTTGTTTTAACTGGGAGCACACAAAATGTGTCGCCTCACTCCCTGTCGCGAAAGCTGTCTATCTGGTAGTGCAGTTTCCGGACGCAAAAAGATAAGCGATTAGCTTAGTTTTCGAGCCTATCTGGTAGTACTCGAGTGAAAAGAGGCCTATCTGGTAGTACCAAATTTCACTAAGATAAACACTAATCTTTTTGATTTGAGGTGAAAAGTAATAAAAAAATCACTTACCTCGGTTTGCTGTCGTGACGGTAGGTTGCTGTAGTGGTCCTGACGGGGGGATCCTCAACTCGAAACGATGACAGGTCATCCGCGTTGTTCCGATGCTTTCTTCGCGAGATCACTTTTTTAAGTCGGTTATTAATCGACTTTAATCCACTTTTTTATCATCAGAATTCACTAAAGCTGCTTCCGTCGGCTGCGCCAATTATGAGACCGAGTCTCCGAGGATGTTTTTAAGAAAGTTTTATTTTCACATTCCTCATACTTATTCACTAATCACTATCACTAAACTAACTGCTAACTGCACTTCCTACTGCTGAACCACTTACTGCTGCCGGGTCGGGAACCAAAGAGAACGAGCATGCCTTCGCTATCGGTATTTAAGTGATCATATTTGCCTACGATGCAATTATGATCACCGCGTGGTTGCGCGTGGCTTGGGAGCGCCACGTTTATACATCCTGTCTCGGGTTCTGGGAGAGGGATGTATGTAACTATATATATATATATATATATATATATATATATATATATATATATATATATATATATATATATATATATATATATATATATATATATATATATATATATATATATAAGTTAAGGAAGTAACAGCACTGGAACAGGAATCAATCGCAACACACGCACCGGGTACACACGCTGGCACCCAGACAGCATGGTCAGCGATATTGAACTCCAAGTTCAAGTAAAGAGGTTCCCGTTCCCACGAGACAGCAGCGAAGACGACACCAGCCACGCGAATTGTCGCTCGGTGCGAATTAGGGAAAACGCGAGGGAACCAAAGGTTTACTATAGAGACAATAAATCATTACTGTTCAGACCGCGAAGCCGTGTAGTTCATAGTTTAGTTTTTTAAAAACGAAAATTCCCGTCTCAATAATTTAACTGGCGCAGTCGGCGCGGATTTTGTTAAGTGTATACTTCCGCTGTTAGAGCTTCCGCGAACGCATATCGCGCGAATTGTGTCGGATACCTTTGCAAAACCGTGAAACCTTACGTGAACGAAACCGCGAGTGTTAGTGTACCAACTTGTTGCATCAAAGAGGAGAAAAAAATATATACGCGAACGGATATCGCGAAGGGTAAGTCAAAAACTTTTCATTTTACTATCTTACTTTCTCTTATAACAAATTTCACTATAATAGATACTAACAAGTGAAAAAGTGAACAGAAAAGATTAAAAGGAAAATAATTAAACGCGGTGATTAATCTCTTCATAAAAATTATAAACAAATTTTAAACAAAATCAAACTTTATTTGAATTTAATTGATAAAAATGGATCTAAATAGACAAGTGGCAGAATTGCAAGCCCTTCTCCAAACTAAAGAAGAGCAAATCCAGCAGCTCCACATGGAAGCTGTAGGTGCAGCCGAGGCAGTGCAAGCTGCCCAGGCAGCCGCCCAAGCAGCAACTCAAGCTGCCACACAAGCTGTCGCCGGTGGAAACGCCATAGCAGCTGCCCCACGGCAACTCACTACAATAGAATTAATTTTAAAGGGAAGTCAAATTCCTGATACAATTAAATGTTTGCCATCCTATAATGGAGACCCAAAACTGTTGTCAACCTGGTTAGATTCGGTGGATCGGGTACTCAGATCTTTGTCGGAAGCGAGAAACTCCCCCATTTATTCGATTTGGCTTAGCCAAATCAGAAATAAAATTATCAAAAGAGCTAACGAAGCTTTATTGAAAAACCACACCCCACTTGACTGGGAAAATATAAAAAATACTTTAATAAATTATTTTGGGGATAAGCGCGATTTATCGACCCTAACAAGCAAAATTGCGTATTTAAAACAAAGAAATTTAACCTTAGACGAATATTACCAACAGTGCGAGGGGTTACTCTCGGACATTAATGGTAATATTCGACTAGACCCTGCTAACACGGGTCATGAATCTTCTATCATGAGAGTGATAGAAGTACAAATAAAAAATGCCTTTATTGATGGATTAGGGGAACATTTATCAACGTACACTAGAACTGGTAGGCCCACTACTTTGATAGAAGCATACCAGTTTGCACAAGAATTCGAAAACGCAGAGAATAGACGTAAAGAAAAATTTGGGCACTTTGGAAGCTCCAAATTCCCTTCAAAACCTTTACCTTTTAGGCCAATGATGCCTGTGTTCGCGGCAAGAGCAACAAATAATTTTAGGTCAGCTCCACCGTTGCCACCAAGACCACCACAGAAAGTGGAACGTATGGAGGTGGACCCTTCCATAAGGGTAAATTATATGAACAGGCCGCAGCAGCCCTACAGACCACCTTTTAAACAACAACAATTCCGACCTAATCTATTCCGCGGACCCCAAATCCCACAACAACATCAACAACAACCATTCAGACCAAATAACTTCTTTCGATCCCAAGGACCACCGAGATTTCATGTGGAGGAACTAACTTCACATGAAACTGGTGACGAAGACCAACAACATTTCTTCAAGGATAATCATCCAGAAGAGATTGCCGATCCCACTGAGGAAAGCGATTACCTAAATTTTCAGGATGCTCCTCATCTAAAGGAGGCAACCTAAACTTTATACCTTTCATCAAATTCTACTCCAATAAAGGAATCCTAAAATTTCTAATTGACACGGGCGCTAACAAAAATTACATTAGCCCAAAACACGTAAATATTGATAAGTGTCGTCAAACTAAACCAACTAGTGTAAGAAATATTAGCGGTTCCTTCAAAATTGACAAATTCGTTGAACTCAACCCTTTCCAAAATACCCCCGGTACAAAAAAGGAAACTTTTTATGTCTTTGATTTTCATCCATTCTTCGATGGCCTTATCGGCTATGAAACTTTGCAAAATGTTAAAGCTAACATTCTGGCTAGTGATAACATTTTACAAATAGGAGGAAAAGAAATTAAAATGTATAAAAAATACCCCGATATGGTTAGTCTTCATCTAAATGCAAACGAAACGGAAACGTTCAATTTGCCCGTCAATCAAGAGAATGGCGACTTCTTCCTAGAAGAAGACTACCCTCTTGCACAAGATGTGATCATAAGATCAGGACTGTATTCAGCACAAGCAAATCGAGCATTTTTTGTGATTTCGAATTATGGAGATATTCCACAAAAGTTGAGCTTTACAGAACCGCTCGCTGTAAATCTCAATAACTTTGAAACAAGTAACCCTCCAAACCACGACCGCCTTATCAAAAGAGATCTTCTTCAGAATCTCCGTTTAGACCACATGAACTCAGAAGAAAAATCAATGCTTCTCAATCTTATAGCGGATAACCAAGAGACATTTTATCTAGAAGGAGAAAATCTAAGTTTCACCAGTAATATAAAACATAAAATCAATACTACAGATAATCTACCGATATTTACTAAATCGTATCGCTACCCTTTCTGCCATAAACAGGAAGTGCAGCGACAGATTTCCAAAATGTTAGATCAAGGGATTATCAGACATTCGAATAGTCCTTGGACTTCGCCTGTCTGGATAGTTCCGAAAAAACTAGACGCTTCTGGACAACAGAAATGGCGCTTAGTAATAGATTATCGAAAACTAAATGATAAAACGGTTGATGATCGGTATCCGATACCAAACATCACCGACATCTTAGATAAACTGGGCAGATCAATGTACTTCACGACACTTGATCTAGCTTCAGGTTTCCATCAAATAGAAGTTTGCGAAGAAGACGTACCCAAAACAGCATTTAGCGTAGAGAATGGAAAGTACGAATTCGTACGAATGCCATTTGGGCTAAAAAACGCGCCCAGTACCTTTCAGCGCTGTCTTGACCACGTTCTCAGAGAATACATAGGCGTCATCTGTTTAGTCTACATGGATGACATCATTGTGTTCTCAACTAGCTTAAAAGAACACATTGAAAACCTTTCAAAAATTTTTAAAGCCCTGAAAAAACACAATCTCAAAGTGCAGATGGATAAATGCGAGTTTCTAAAAAAGGAAGTTGCATTTCTAGGACACATTGTAACCGCAGATGGAGTAAAACCAAATCCTGATAAGATGGAAGCAATAAAAAATTGGCCGATACCAAAAACCGAGAAACAAATAAAAAGCTTTCTAGGTATCGTTGGATATTATCGAAAATTCATTAGGGACTTCGCGAAAATTTCCAAGCCCTTGACAAAGGCACTTCGGAAAGGCGAAGCAATTTCGCATGATCAAGAGTTTATAGAAGCCTTCAACAAGTTGAAAGCAATCTTGACTAGTAGTAGCATTCTACAATACCCTGATTTTGGAAAACCATTCATTTTAACTACGGATGCCTCTAATCATGCTTTAGGAGCTGTACTTTCCCAAGGTAAAATTGGCAGCGACAAACCTATAGCTTTCGCATCACGAACACTGAACAAAGCAGAGGAAAAATATTCCGCAATAGAAAAAGAACTTTTAGCCATCGTATGGGCCTGCAAATACTTTAGACCATATCTTTACGGTCAAAAATTTACCCTGTATACAGATCACAAACCTCTTGTACACATCTCAAATTTAAAAGATTGTAATAATAGACTATTCCACTGGAAAACTTATCTTGCCGATTACAGTTTCGATGTCCAATATCGACCAGGAAAACAAAATGTGGTCGCAGATAGCCTTTCCAGAATTCAAAATGATTTGAACATAAACGAAAATTCTGACCAAGAAGAAATCGAGAGCATATCAACCGATGACGCAACTGCACACTCTGCAGACACGGATGATTCCGAATTCATTCCTTGCACAGAAAAAGCGGTGAACGAATTCAGTAATCAAATAATTTTAAAAATCGGTGAGGTAGACCAAAATAACTATGAAACGATATTTCCCAGGATGTTCAGAAGAACCATTACAAAATTTCATTATGGCGTACCAGCCATATTCAAAATATTCAAAGAATATATGGATCCAAAACGACAAAACTGTATCTTTTGTCCAGAAAATCTAATTGGTTTAATCCAAACCGTCTATAAAAACTACTTCCAAAGATGCAAATCATTTAAAATATTTATTTCACAGAAAATGCTTATAGATCTTCAAACATTGGAGGAACAAAATACTTTAATAGAACAAACACACAACTCCGCCCACCGAGGAATTTGGGAGAACAAAGCACAAATTAGTAGACGTTATTTTTTCCCGAAAATAAAATACAAAGTTAAGAAATTTATAAAATTATGTCGAATTTGCAATAAAAACAAATACGACAGAAAACCATTTAAAATTGTACTTGGTAAGACCCCAGAAGCATCAAAACCAATGGAAATCCTCCACATTGATGTTTTTATATCTCATCCAAACATCTTTTTAACCGCCTTAGATAAATTTTCGAGATTCGGTATAATCATCCCCATACAATCCCGAACAATAATTGACCTCAGAAAAGGCCTCTTAAAGTTATTTTCGCTATATAGTATCCCTCAACATGTTGTTTGCGATAACGAGCCGGCATTGAAATCTATGGAAATCAGACAATTAATGGAAGATTTCAATATCGACGTCCACTTTATTCCCCCTAATCATAGCACAAGTAACGGATCAGTTGAACGATTCCATTCAACACTGGCCGAGATCTACCGCTGCACAAAAGCAGAATGGCGAGATCACCGTAACATGAGTAAAAAAGAACTTTTTAGAATATCTTGCACTCTTTATAACAACACGATACACTCCGCTACTAAACTTAAACCAAGAGAGATATTTTTCGCACTCAAAGACGGAGATGATCGACCTCTTGGATTAGAACAAATAACCCAATACAAAGACAGATTCTTCAACGAAGTTCAAGACACAAACAAGAAAACACAAAATCAAAATTTAGAATTCCACAACAAAAATCGAATTGAACCTCCCCACGTTGAAGAAAACCAAACAATTTTCAAAAAAGTACAAGATATTCGAAAAAAGACAAATGAAAAGTTCACCCCGGTCAACGTAGCACGAGACAAAGGCAGAACACTACTTGACCAGAGTGGACGAGAAATTCATAAAGATAATGTAAAAAATATCTAACAGTTTTTTATTTTTCAGAAAGATGTCGACACAAGGGAAACTCAGGACACCCCTAATATTCCTCATCCTAACATCGTTATCCATTTCCCACCAACAGTCAATTCAGATAAACGATATCACAAACAACGCAGGAGCGTTGATTCTCAATAGGGGGGAAGGGAAGATAATTGCTGGTTATGATAGGTTGCTACACATAATAGATTTTAAACAATTTGAAATCTCAATTTCAATTATGGAAAATATTATCAGTCAAACGAAAAACACATCAAGCGAATTATCACAAATCATAGACATGAAATTCAGAGAAATAAAGTTTCTTTTCGGCACCCTTAATCCAAAAGCAAAAAGGAATAAGAGATCCATTGATATTTTAGGTAGCTCAATTAAATACATTACAGGAAACTTAGACGCCGAAGATCTTAAGATAATAAACTCTAATCTAAATCAAATAAGAAATAAAGGAAACGTACTTGTAAAACAAAATAACCAGCAAATCAAAATAAACTCTAAATTCGAAAACAGATTAAACTTAATAAATACAGAAATTAGAAATCACCAAAATACTATAAATAAAGTTTTAGAAAATGACAATTACCTAATATCTGAAAACCAGAAAATATCGATAATATTTCAGTTAGACACCTTTCTAGAAAATTTAAAATCAATAGAGTACGCTATATTGCTTTCAAAAGTTAACATTATTAGTAAACTCATTCTCACACCCAATGAAATAGAAGTTATTATAAACGAGGTCAAAGATCAAGGAATAGATATCCAGCACCTGAGCGACATCAACAACCTCCTGACGACCACCACCATCTACACGGAATCATCAGTCATCATTTGCGTCAACATTCCGAAGTTCCAACCCACGACCTATCAGAAATTCGTCATCGAGCCTCTACCCATCTTCAACCACTCTGTAAAGGTCATGTACAACAAAGTTTTCACCAATCAAGATGAAATTCTTGCCATAAAATCAGAATGCCGAGAAAGCAACAGAGTCACAATCTGCGAGAGGAGACAATTAGTTGACATCAGCAATAGCCATTGCGAAGCTCCACTTCTAAAGGGACGACAAGGACAATGTCCTTCTTCGGAATCGCCAACATCAACAGAAACCAGAATAATCGCCCCAGGAACATTATTGGTTATTACCATCAATCAAAAAGTAGCCATCAATAGCACCTGTGGAATACCAGCAAGAACATTGACCGGAATTCACTTCATTACATTCCACAATTGTTCGATTTACATAAAAAACGAGCTTTTCGAAAACTACGAGCTCAAATTTAACCACGCATCAGTTCTACCAATGCAACTAACTAACATAAAAACATTGCATATAGAACGGCACGTAAATTTATCAGAGTTACACGAACTTAACCTGATAAACAGACGACACTTAGAAACAGTGGACTTCAAATACCGGCTTAGCTTGGGAACGTTCAGCACCGTCATCCTTCTCATACTTGCATTGTTGGGCCTTGGCATTTACAAGTGGAAAAATTCGAAACCCATGGATTGCTCGGGACGAGCAAAACTTAAGGGGGGACGAGTTAAGGAAGTAACAGCACTGGAACAGGAATCAATCGCAACACACGCACCGGGTACACACGCTGGCACCCAGACAGCATGGTCAGCGATATTGAACTCCAAGTTCAAGTAAAGAGGTTCCCGTTCCCACGAGACAGCAGCGAAGACGACACCAGCCACGCGAATTGTCGCTCGGTGCGAATTAGGGAAAACGCGAGGGAACCAAAGGTTTACTATAGAGACAATAAATCATTACTGTTCAGACCGCGAAGCCGTGTAGTTCATAGTTTAGTTTTTTAAAAACGAAAATTCCCGTCTCAATAATTTAACTTATATATATATATATATATATATATATATATATATATATATATATATATATATATATATATATATATATATATATATATATATATATATATATATATATATATATATATATATATATATATATATATATATATATATATATATATATATATATGTATATATATATATATATATATATATATATATATATATATATATATATATATATATATATATATATATATATATATATATATATATATATATATATATATATATATATATATATATATATATATATATATATATATATATATAAGTTATATTTTGATGGCCGAGTTTCGGGTTTTTAAAAACTAAAACTAAACTACACTTCACGACTGACTTTATTCAACATTATCTTTCACTGCACAACTCCCGTTCACACGTTGGTTCTGCAATCCGATGCCCCACCGTCCGGTCACGTAGTCCTGGGAACGATTAATTGTCGAATCAGCTAAGATGGTGCTGATGATGTTGTCGCTGTTTCTAGGGAAGCCAGTGTTTCTGCTAATTTGTGTTGCGCTTCCGTCAACCTGTCGATAACTACCCCCTCCCTACGAAAGGAACGTCCCGTTCCGTACGTTCTAAGAATCAGCAACACGATGATGATTACCGTTGCAGTGCCAATGAACGAGAAGCTTCCGATCAATTTCCAAAATTTCAAATCCAGGTGGTATTGTTGCAGGTAAACGTGATCAAGCCTTTTCCGGTTAGAAATAGTTTCAGCATTAATTTTCTCCAATTCATATAATTTGTGTTGTTTCCAATTGATTTTTAAATTGTGGAAAGCTCTTTCGATGATATCGATTGGATTTTCAAGTTCGTTGTTCGTAAAGTTTTCTCTGTCGAATATAACGGTACAATTGGTGAATGAAATGAGAACATTTCCATTTATGGTTCTGTTATCTGGACCACAAGTTGATTCTAGCGTTTGATTTTTTGCATTTCTGATCAATATCGTATTATCATTAATAAGTTCCTTGGATGTCTCATTCTGTACCACATAACGGCAAGTGGTTTGTTTTCCATCAATGAGGGATGCTAAGCATTCATCATTAAGTTCTTTTAGATAGGCTGCTTTCTGAACAAAATTGTCCGGTTTTTCAGTAATGTACAATTTACTGCCGGTTTTCAAGATGTGCGTTGGGTATTGGTACAAAATGCGGTTATTTGTTACGAGTGGAAAAATTCGCATAATATCCGATGTTGTCGAGTTTTCCAGTAACGGAATGTGCATAAGGTACAGAAGCATTTTAGAGCTGGTTGCAAACTTTGGTGTGACAAACTGTAAAGCTTCATCGGGCAGATTTAAGTTTACTCCTTGATCTTGGATTAACTCTCTGATCGCCAAAATTTCTCGAATCGACAATATTCTGTTATGTGTTATCGATAATTTCGATAACATGATGGCATCTTGGATGTCTTCGAGCATTTTGTTCAGAATGTCTGTGTTCATAATTGCGGTGATGATTTCAATGTCATTAATCATAATTTTGTTGAAATTCGCTTGTAACATAACTTCCTTGATGGCGTTAGTCAGGTGCTGAATACGCTTGTCGATGTTCTCGTTAACTTTAAATTGTTGATTGTTTTGATCAATGAGATCGTTCATGGTACTGTTGATGACTTGAAGGTCTGCGGCGTCCGGAGTCCCAGCAATCCATTTCCAGATCGTTCCAATAGTGTCCCATCTTTTCGAGCGGTGATGTGTACGTGGTTTCAATTGATATAGATTGTTGTACAATTGTTTTGCCTTATATTTAAGGATGTTTTTTAGTGGGTTGTTAGTTTCAACGTTATTTCTATAGGAAAAACTTATAAGTGTTTCTGTCGCTTCTTCTATTGATGATAAATTTATTGGATGTACTATTTTTATTGTTCCAATTTGGATTTTACATTCTCTTTCCTTTACTAGTAAGATTGGGTCGTTTCCAAAATGTTTGATAGATAATTTTTGTGCTTGACAGAAGCATAATGCTATCATGAGTAGTGCTACTCTGTTATTCTAAAAATAAAGAAAAATAAGTATTAGTAATGGATTAGTACTATAATGACATTTCATTTTATTTTTTTCTGTTTTCCTCCTCGGGTTTATGACTCTGCTTTTTATTGTAACAATTGTCGTAGAACTTTATTTCTGTTCAAACGAATCTTGATAGAGGTGTTTTTTTTCAATTCAGTATGCATCCTCTCCGCCCTTCGAAAAAAAAATCTTGCAATTTGGAATTTTTGTTTTGACTGAATTTTTATTCCAAAAAAGTAAAATTGCAGGATTTTGTTGTGTTGTTAGATCATTAATAACTCTTTGTACTCTTTTATTTTGAAATTGGCAATTAATTTTTACTTGCTCGTTATTTTCTGTTATGAAAATTTTGTTATCAATCTGAAGATTAAGGATTTTTTTTGTGATATCTAAGTTAGATCATTATTGTCAAGGTTTCCAGTAATTCCTGTTCTGACCAAATTTAAAAAGTCTCTATTAGATGTAAATTTTGGTTTTAATTCTTTCCAAATTTTTTTTTTGCTATGTTAAACTTGGTTGACAAAAGTTCGATTATATTTGAGTAATTTCCAAGATATTCGATTCCATTCAGTTTCTGTTGGAGTTTCGTAAAAATGGGTTCGTATAATTCCCTTTTTTTTTATATATATGAAAAGTCTGTGTTGACCCGTTTTTACGAAATAGTAGTCATCTTCCAGGACAAGCTGTTCAGGGTTGTTCTCTAGGCTGGAAATGTGTATGGGCTGAGAAACGATTAGTCTAAATAAAATAGAAATAGAAAGGCTTAGAGAGATGAGCGGTGGTTCCAACCTGAAAATAAAAATCTATTAATTTATGTATGTATGTATGTAGATAATCCACCATGGGTGCACGGATTCACCGCAGTTTCGCCAACGTATGCGCTTAATTGCATTCTTTAGATTATTAGTTCGGCCAATCTTCAATGCAAAATACCACATACCCGACACCATGGCTTCGTTTGAACTGTCATGTAATGAATGTATTTCGTGTATGTGTATGTCTTATTTGTAGAACAAGCAAACAGTTTCGCAACCGTATAAAATTCATAACATTTTCAGTGTTATGAATCTTTGACAGGTATTCCGCATGCGTGTAGATACCTGCCCAGCTGGCAACTGATTGAATGTTCTTATATAATATAGTCAATAAATGAAATAGTTATACAATAGAATAACCTTACCTATATACCCGTCTTACCTCAAAACACTCTAAGCTTACCTTTAGCTGTAACCGACCTTATTTAGCATCATAACCATATTTAATCCATCTGATCTAAAATAAACAATTTTTATACCATTAAAAAATTTCGAAGCATAATATTTGAACAAAGTATCGAAAATGATAAATTCAGTTTAAGTATAAATTACTAAGAACAGTAAACATGACCACGCCCTACAAAAATTTAAAACGTAAATGTCGCCAGTGAATAATATTTAAATATAAGTCTCCAGTATCACGAAAAAAGCTGATGACATTCAGCTCGGACTTTTCTAATTCCGATCATATAATTTCATCATAAACAATTTTTTTTTTTATAAATGTGCATCATGTAACTGAAACAAAATATCTGCTGGGTGCTAAATATCAGTTGAATGAACATGTAAATGAATTACTGTGAATAATGGTCAGTTATCTGTTATGCTATGGTTAAACTAGTATAATTTTATTCTATGGAAGAAAATTTGTTAATTAAATTGTTAAATTATTGAATTTATTTAAATATTTGAAAAATCCCCATAAAATAAAACACGGTCGATATGAATGTAACAATGAGATAAAAATCTGCAGACAAACGAAGCTATCATAGTAAAAATATAATGAAAGGAGTATAACATCATTGAGCCAATATCATCTGAGAAAAAATATAAATTACATGTTGATTGAATGTAGGCTGGAACTGGAAAGAATGATTTAAAATACTTGGTATAAGCATCATTGCGATAATTAAAGAAATCAATTATTCATCACTTCACCTGCAAGAATTAAAAATGGTTATCAAAATAAATCGGTGGTTATATGAAAAAAAAGTAAGTTTAATGTGTGCGTAAAACCAGGCTGAAAAAATGGATGGAATGATCATTATGGACACTGATACTGATCATTCAACTTATAAATGTTCCAAATCACCTGAAAAATAAGAAGTCAAATGACCATGTCATGGAAAGGATTGGAATTTAGTAAACACGTTCAATACTATAATTTCAGCAGTTCCGCAAGTTTTCCGCATATCGACTGATAATTCTATAATTAAGTTTTTGAAGTAATTGAAATATAAATCGTGATGAAATCCTGTCCCTTTATCAGTAAAAATATTTGAATTTGTTTACTTTCCAATGTGATGACAATGTATTATTGAGCTGCAATTTTCAATAAAATTAAGCTGAGTTAAGCTGAGTTAAGCTGAAAATAGTATGTTATTAGCAGTAGAATATTTTAAATTTTGTGTAGGTTGAACAAGACAATAAGAATATAATATGCAAAACATTGACAACAAATATATCATTGAATGATGTTAAGATTATCTGGCCATCTACCTGGACTATCTAATTTGGAATGATGCAACAAAAACATGATAAATATAAATTTCACATTACCTTACATCGACCCAATTTACTTAAGGAATAGGTTAGTTTCAAAGCTAAAATGTACCAGCTATATAAATGTTTTTATTTAAAGTTTGCCCTTTGTGTTGAATTGTTCCTAGATGATATTCCTCAATTCACTGCAACTTTCAAAAATTTTATACAGAATATTGTTCAAAATGAAATTTAATACATATTTTTCACGTAAAACGTAAACGCTACCAAGAATATAAATACCTTAAAACAACTGGATTGATGATTATAGGAAAAAAAGGTCATTAAAAATCGAATGAATCGAATGAAAAAAGTTAAGTTGATCCATGGATAAATATCTGTTACTTATCAAATTTGTTAATATTATGTGAAGTACAACAGTAACAATTGATAACAATACATAATAATTAATGGTTTGGTTGATACAGTGTTTAGAAGGTAAAAAGTGTCACGAGTCGAAAATTTCGGACCATTTAAAAAAATAATTTCTACATTAATGAAATCCTAGTATCTGATATATGTTTGAATTTTTAAAGCGAATACGACCTAAAAGGGAGGAATAATGTAGATAGTGTATGAAGAAAGTAAATTGTTAGGTTGTTTATTACTCAGCCATCAATATAGTTATTTTATGAACGATTTCTTTTACTTGAAGGAGCACCAATTAGATCAGCTTTCGCTACTGGAATACAGAGTTCGCTCCAAATAGAAAAAAAAAACATAAATACTTAGCTTTTATCGGTTCCAGAGCTTTGCTTAAATAATTCATTTGGCAAACCACACACCACATGATTCATGCGTGACGAATCCTTTATGTCAGTGTCTCACAGGAGAAAGCGAGACAGGACATTATCTGAGACAAGAATATTTACTTGATACAGCAGGAAAAAAAAAAGCTCAATTCATCTGATGATGTTTTCGGCAACACTTTAGCCATTTGAAAGAGCGAGACGACACGATTCATCCCCACGCGCATGCGCGTTAGCACTTCAGCACAAAACCGATATGGAGAAAAAAAAACCGTCTCCCGAGAATGATTTCACGAATTAATTTGAAAATATGCGACCGGTTTTTCACTTTAAAGCACTCTGTTTTTAGGAAGAAGCTCACCCTTAACTCTTCTTCTTAACCCCATTTAGTTTTCAACACAAAACATACCCTTCAAATATGCTTCCGTTCTTTTTTAACGAATAAAACCGGGCTCGTGTCTTAATCTGGCTAAATCGTTCATGATTTTATGTTCTTTTAGATCTCCTTTAGCAATCACCATACGAAAAACACCACAACGTCTTCTGAAGCGCTCTTGGCAAACGCAAGAAAATCACAGCAAGCCATGCGATAATTCAAATTTGCGCTCTCGAAGCAACTTATAGTGGACACCAACTAATGCTTCTGCACCGAGCTCATCCTAAACGAAATTTAATTTCTTTCCACTGTTCAATTCGAAAAATTATTCAACTACTTCGCAAAGCATTCTTTCTAAATTCTATGTAGGTTATCTTCCACTTCAATGTAGCACAACTTTCAATTTTGAAAACGAAAATGATTCCGGCACCAGGGCGATTTTACTTGAAAGCGAAAATGTAATCCGACGCTATAAAAATCTATTAATTTATAGTCTTTTAATATTTTCTTTATGGATCTCCCGTCCAGACCTATCGAGGATTGCTCTTCCTTTATCTTCAATAGCTTTGGTCGGTTGATACTTTTCTTTAGTCTTTCGCTTGATTCCCTGAATCTTTTTAAAGACTATGTCATCGCTATCTATGTGAGGTTTCCCTTCTCTACCCTTGTTATGGTAGTCTAAATTTTTCTTTTGTGTTTTTTCATTTGCCAAAATTACCTCGTCATAGAATTTGTGTCGTTCCTCTAGTATTGCATTAATGTTAAGAGGCCGTTCGTGCCCATCTTTGATTCCATAAAAGATTTCGCGGGGTTTCAGTCCAGTTGCTGAATGAATCGTATTGTTGTATAGCGTAGAAGCTATCCGGAAAATTTCTTTGTTAGTTAGATCCGCATATTGGGGTTTTATGCATCGAAAGATTTCAGCCAGTGTTGAATGAAATCTTTCGACCATACCATTGCTTTCGCTATGGTTTGCAGGCACGAAATGCATCTCGACGTTCATATTATTTGCTAGTCCTCTTATTTCAACTGAGCGTAAAGCGGGTTCATTGTCACAAACGATTAATCCGGGTGTTCCATATGTCGAGAAAAGTTTAAGTAATCCTTTTCTTACATCGGTAATAGTTCTGGATTTGATTGGAATTATTATGCCAAATCTTGAAAATTTATCTATTGCTGATAGAAATATCAAAGGTTGACTCAAAAAGATATCAATATGAATTATTTCGAACGGCTTTTTAGTATTTGGTGTAGTGCCGAAATGAATTTTGTAAGGATGGCGGTCATATTTATTTTTATTGCAAACTTCACACAGTTTTATAAATTGTCTAATTTTAAATTTCATTCTTGGGAAAAAGAATCTTGTACAAATTTGTTTATTATTCTCCCAAATTCCTCTGTGGGATGACTCGTGTGTTTGCTCAATGATTATGTTTTGTTCTTCGGCATTTTTTAAGTCGATTAAAATTGTTTGAGTAATTTTGACTTTAAAAGTCTTACATCTACTAAAATAGTTTTTGTACACAAATTGAATAATGCCCATAACGTTTTCTGGACAAAGAATGCAGTTTACTTTTCTAGTGTCCATATATTCCTTAAAGATCCTTATGATAAGAGGAACCCCAAATATTACTTTAGTAATTGTTCTTCTATGAACCTTTGGAAAAACTTCTTCATAAGTTTCAGATTCTTCATTTCCAATTTTCAAAACTATTTGGTTATGAAAATAGTTCAAGGGTTTTTCTGTAAATGGTACTAAATCAGTTATATCGGAATCTGCAGAATGAGCGGAATCAGATTCATCAGAAATTTCTTCATTTGCATTAATATCGGGTGGAATTCTGGATAAAGCGTCTGCAACCACATTTTGTTTGCCAGGACGATACTTTATCTCATATTGGTATTCTTTTAATTGAAGAGTCCAACGAATAATTTTTGAATTTGGATTTTTCAGACTCAACGCATATGTCAATGGTTGATGATCCGTAAAAAGAGTAAACTTTCTTCCAAATAAATAAGGTCGAAAGTATCTTGTTGCCCAGACAATGGCAAGAAGTTCTTTTTCAATTGCTGAGTAATTTTCCTCTGTTTTTGTAAGAGTACGAGAAGCGTATGCTATCGGTCGATCCTTTCCAATCACGCCTTGCGAAAGCACTGCTCCTATGGCAAAATTACTAGCATCGGTTGTTAAAATGAAAGGTTGG
Organism: Uranotaenia lowii; assembly: GCF_029784155.1. Lineage (NCBI taxonomy): Eukaryota > Metazoa > Arthropoda > Insecta > Diptera > Culicidae > Uranotaenia > Uranotaenia lowii. Next base: position 191,956,972 of record NC_073693.1, read on the forward strand.
TTAAAGTCGGGATAAGCCAAGATATCGCTTTGGGTCAATAGTTGTTTACAAAATTCAAAAGTTTGGATAAACTTTTCATTGTGATCGATTTCCTGTCCTTTTCTCAGTTGACCAGTTAAGGGTTTCGTAATTTTGGCAAAAATCTTTTACAAACTTTCTGTAGTAACCAAGAATACCTAAAAATCCTTTTAGTTCTTTTTGATTCCTAGGAACCGGCCAATTCTGAATAGCTTTAATTTTATCCGGATTGGGTTTGACGCCGTTTTCAGTTACTATGTGGCCTAAAAATCCAACTTCTTTCTTTAAAAATTCACTCTTATCGAGTTGAATTTTCAAATTGACATTTTGCAATGCCTTAAAAACTTTTTCGATGCTCTCTAAATGTTCTTGTAGAGATGTTGAATAGATGATTATATCATCCATATAAACTAAGCAACAATTTCCTACAAGATCACGGAGAACATGATCAAGCAACCTCATCAAGGTACGAGGTGCGTTACGTAGCCCAAATGGCATACGTAGATATTCGTATAAACCGTGCTCAACCGAAAATGCAGTTTTCGGAATATCATCCGGGTGAACCTCCACTTGGTGGAACCCAGATTTTAAATCTAATGTAGTGAAGTACTGGCATCTTCCAAGTTTATCTAGGATGTCAGTAATGTTAGGCAAAGGGTATCTGTCGTCAACCGTTTTCTCATTGAGTTTACGGTAGTCTACTACCAGGCGCCACTTTTGCTTTCCTGAAGCATCCACCTTTTTTGGAACTATCCAAATCGGTGAACACCATGGAGATGAACTAGGACGAATAATACCTTGTTCAAGCATTTCATTAATTTGTTTTTGGACCTCTTCTCTGTGTATGAAAGGGTATCTATAACTTTTCGTATATACTGGAATGTCATCTGTAGTTCTGATCCGATGTTTGACTACGTTCGTAAAAGTCAAATCGGTGCCTTCTTCGTAAAAGACATCGTATTTCGATAGAACTTTCAATAATTTGGATTTCTCCTCATAATTGAGGTGTTCGAGTCTTAAATTTGACTCAATTTTATGAGAACCCCTAAACTCTTTCCTTTGTTTTATAAGTTCAAAATTGTCTATTTCCATATGCATGGAGATAGCATCAACATAGTTGGCAAATAATCTACACTGTTTGGTGTCCCGTTTAATGTTAATCAGTGGAACACACGTTTTGAAATTGGACGCGTAGTATAAACCAGACGGAATAAAGACATCCTCGGCTACTTCTACATCGTTATTCAAAACAAAGTCCCCCTGGCACACGGGTACGGTTATTTTATGAACTGCTGACTGGTGTTCATGGAAATTCACGGTAATCGCGTCTGG